>NC_138313.1:54047500-54357775 GCF_965601325.2 Salmo salar | reverse complement strand
GCCCTGGTACTTTCATAGGCTTCCAGGGCTATACACACTTGTCAATATGCCTGAAAAGAGGCACTCTGATACGGATTCAGAGATTAGTGTACTGCCCTTGAAGGCCCAAACCCATAGGCCCTAATGCCCTTTGACGGCCCAAATCCTTAGGGCATAATGCCAAGGCCAGACAGCCATGCCCTGGTACTTTCATAGGCTTCCAGGGCCTCTTTGTTCGTCAAAGCCCAGTTGGCCATGGGGGTAGCGGCTGTGGCTTACGATCTGACGATCGGTGTTCGAGCCCCGCTGGGGATCACACCGTTTTTTTCCACCGAGAGCCTGGGAACCTAAAGACCCAAGGCCCTAATGCCCTTTGACGGCCCAAATGCCCTTTGACGGCCCAAATGCCCTTTGACGGCCCAAATGCCCTTTGACGGCCCAAATCCTTTACTTTCATAGGCTTCCAGGGCTATACACACTTGTCAATATGCCTGAAAAGAGGCACTCTGATACGGATTCAGAGATTAGTGTACTGCCCTTGAAGGCCCAAACCCATAGGCCCTAATGCCCTTTGACGGCCCAAATCCTTAGGGCATAATGCCAAGGCCAGACAGCCATGCCCTGGTACTTTCATAGGCTTCCAGGGCTATACACACTTGTCAATATGCCTGAAAAGAGGCACTCTGATACGGATTCAGAGATTAGTGTACTGCCCTTGAAGGCCCAAACCCATAGGCCCTAATGCCCTTTGACGGCCCAAATCCTTAGGGCAGGCGCGGAAGGGATATGGTCCAAAGTACCCACGGTTCTGAGGGGCTTGTAACCCTCAAAAGTGTCCATAAAGCTCTCCCTATTCGGCATGAGTAGTAATCATCAATCGGGTCGCCGAAGGGATAAGGACCGAACTACCATGGTTCCGAGGGGCTTGTAACCCTCAAAAGTGTCCATAAAGCTCTCCCTATTCGGCATGAGTAGTAATCATCAATCGGTCGCCGAAGGGATAAGGACCGAACTACCATGGTTCCGAGGGGCTTGTAACCCTCAAAAGTGTCCATAAAGCACTCCCTATTCGGCCAGAGTAGCAACCACCTATGGGTCGCCGACGGAATGTGGTTCTCCAGTTGTCAAAAACCAGGTTTCTCAAATCGCGCCGGTACCTGTCTGCCCCACACGGCCACGAGTGTGTAAAAATAACTCTCACTCACACAGTTTCAAGGCTATTCCCGATGTCACGGTAGGACACTTTAAACTTGAATAAATCGAAAAGTACAACTCCAATCAGGATGGGGGTTTTTTTGCACGAAAGGGCACACGTAGACGAACATTTCCATCTAATTTAAACCGTTTTTCCATAACAATTTATAATAGAAAATCGAGTTTTAAGTTTGCGAAAAAAAGTTCCGTTTACCGAAAAAATAGGTTCCTATAGAAGCGACATTTTCTAACCCGGGGCTAATTGTTGCCCATCACGAGAGAGGGTATGAGCCGAAGTCTGGGACCTCTAGCCCCCCGGGAAGTATTTTTAATCATTATTTGAAAATTTCAGATTTTGGTCAAAAAAGTTACAAAGTGCCAACTTTTCAGTTCGCTTCAGAGACTAAGTCCAAACGTGCACCTGGTTTTATTCTGGGTTACCAGGACAATTTTTGAAAAACGGTTTTAAATACTTATAGAGGGTATATGGACCTCCATACCCACCCTTAGAGCACCATCCTAATGGCCCAACTCAATGAGATACAGCAAGAGGGAATTATATAGCTTTTCAAAAAATCTTCAGAAAAATGACTATGTTTTTCTTCTCAGAAATTGCACTAAGTCCAAACGGGCACCTGGTTTTATTCTGGGTTACCAGGACCATTTTTTAAATAGGTTTTAAATACTTTTAAAGGCCATCACCACCCCCAGGACACCTGTTTCAGCAGCCCACTGCTGTCCCATGTCAGTGGGATAAGTACATTTAAAAAGTCGCTTGATGGCGCCATAGATCAATTTATGGAGCTTTCAAATAAGGTCAAAATCATTCAGAATGGTTTTAAATACTTTTAAATGGTACACACATAACATATCTATCTATGTGAGATACATACTGAAGCCCCATGTCACTGGGATAAAGCATTTCTGATTTATGAGGGTTTTCATGTGTTTTTAGGTTACCAGGCCAAATCATGTGATGGTATTATTTTGAGGTCAAAATCATTCAGAATGGTTTTAAATACTTTTAAATGGTACACACATAACATATCTATCTATGTGAGATACATACTGAAGCCCCATGTCACTGGGATAAAGCATTTCTGATTTATGAGTGTTTTTATGTGTGTTTGGGCATTGGCCACAGCTGTGGGCCTTGTGTTATTTTGGGGTCAAAAGTCTTCAGAATGGTTTTAAATACTTTTAAATGGTACACACATAACATATCTATCTATGTGAGATACATACTGAAGCCCCATGTCACTGGGATAAAGCATTTCTGATTTATGAGGGTTTTCATGTGTTTTTAAGTTACCAGGCCAAATCATGTGATTGTATTATTTTGAGGTCAAAATCATTCAGAATGGTTTTAAATACTTTTAAATGGTACACACATAACATATCTATCTATGTGAGATACATACTGAAGCCCCATGTCACTGGGATAAAGCATTTCTGATTTATGAGTGTTTTTATGTGTGTTTGGGCATTGGCCAGATCTGTGGGCCTGGTATAATTGTGGGTTACTAGGCCAAAAAAAAAGGGGGACAGAGCAGCCAACCTCCAGAGAGGCTGACTGCTCTGCCCCCCTTAAGGACAGTGGAACTACGGACCTCCAGGCCTCTAGGCCTTCACTCACTATCCGGGGAACACCCATCTCTCCGGGCATGAGAGTAGAGCTTACTCCCTCAAACTACTATGCCCGGATAGGGAGCACCCCATAGGCGGTCCCATACCCCCCTCTCACACACCCCCCACCCGGGATGTTCCACAAGAGGGCGCCACTGGACATTTTAAACATCAATGTAAGTTAGTGACAGAGCTTTCTTGAAAAATGACTAAGTCCAAAAATTCTCAGAAATTGCACTATGTCCAGCTGTGGGCCTGGTATTATTTTGGGTTACCAGGTAGTGATAGCCTTCACCCACTCTCCGGGGAACACCCCTCTCTATGGGCATGACCTCCAGTGGGGGATACCCCCCACCACAAGCTCTTACACCATCCGAACCAGGGCACCCACCACCATCCGAACCAGGGCACCCACCACCATCCGAACCAGGGCACCCACCACCATCCGAACCAGGGCACCCACCACCATCCGAACCAGGGCACCCACCACCATCCGAACCAGGGCACCCACCACCATCCGAACCAGGGCACCCACCACCATCCGAACCAGGGCACCCACCACCATCCGAACCAGGGCACCCACCACCATGCGAACCAGGGCACCCACCACCATCCGAACCAGGGCACCCACCACCATCCGAACCAGGGCACCCACCACCATCCGAACCAGGGCACCCACTCTTAAGCACCCTTCCTCGGACACTAAAGCATATAGCCCCGCTGTTACGAACCGCGTGCACCTGGTGATCCAAAACGGCCTTCGTGCACCTGGTCACCCTGCAGCTTACCACTCAGAGACTAAGTCCACACCAGGATTACCAGGTGCTGGTGGTACTTTGCACCCGGGTACCCACCTTCTTTAGTCTGCTTGCCCACTCTCTCTCTGGGCCTCCGGACTCTGCCTCCTGGCCCTTCTCTGTGCACCTGGTAACCAGTTAGAAATAACGGGGGAGGTGGAGGAAGACGCCTTCTGTCCCAAAAAAGCTTGGTTCGAAGGCTACATACCCGCCGGAGATCCCTTACCCCTTGTTACTGGGGCCGACGAGCATCTTTCTGGGGAGATCGGCATGAATCGAGCCCAGCCTCATTTCACACCCTAGCCCGACCTACCCAGCCCTGCCCTTAGAACCAATCTTTACCCCGAAGTTACGGATCTGACTCATCAACTTTCCTTAACATGCATTGTTCTAACATGCCAGAGGATGTTGCCCTTGGAGACCTGCTGCGGATATGGGTACGGCCCGACGTGAGATTTACACCCTCTCTTACGGATTTTCAAGGGCCAGCAAGAGCTCACCGGACGCCGCCGGAACTGCAACTCTTTCCAGGGCTTGGGCCCCTCTCTCGGGTTTCCCGCCCAGCTTCCGTGCTCACCGCGGTGATCGGACAACCGATTTGCACGTCAGGACCGCCCAGGCATAGTTCATCATCTTTCGGGTCCTATCGCACACGCTCACGCTCCACCTCCCCGACAGAGCGGGCGAGACGGGCCGGTGGTGCGCCCAACCCCGTAGGGCCGGGATCCCACCTCAGCCAGCGCGCGCCGGCCCTCACTTTCATTGCGCCACGGGGTGTGTCGGAGAAAACACTCTGACTTGCGCGTGCGTTAGTCTCCTTGGTCCGTGTTTCAAGGGTTGGGAGTTGGGGAGGTTGCCCTCCTTTCCTCCGCCCTTCGCCAGAGCGAGAGGTCATAGTTCAAAGACAGGTAGGTTTAACTTTATGGGGGCCTCCGGGTGCTCCTCTGCCGCCGTCGCCGAAGCGCCGGTGGGGCCGGGGAGACATTAAACCCCCGCCTGCGCCGGGGCGCAGAGCGGTTGACTGGGTTCCCAGTGCCGCGCGAGGATACTGGGTGATACTCAAGCCGCTTAAAAATGTGAGACCATTTCGGGAAGTCCCGGTTCACCGGACACCCCCAGTCCCCCTCGGTAGCGGCCTACACACCCACCCATCGGTGCGTCATCTAGCCGTGCCTAACGGGGAAAGGGGATGGAGCCAGTCGGGCGCATCCCAGGCAAAAAGGAACTGCGGGGAACCGGGCTAGGACCAGTTCACCCGCGCCGAGGGAAGGGAGAGGCGGGAGGCGTGAGCCCCCTACCCTACCCGACCCACAGCAGAGTTTGGTTTGTGTCGGGAGTGGGTAATTTGCACCCCTGCTGCCTTCCTTGGATGTGGTAGCCATTTCTCAGGATCCCTCTCCGGAATCGAACCCATAACTGATTTAATGAGCCATTCGCAGTTTCACTGTACCGGCCGTGTGTACTTAGACTTGCATGGCTTAATCTTTGAGACAAGCATATGCTACTGGCAGGATCAACCAGGTAGCCACTCACAACATAGAGGTTGTACCCGGGCACACTAAGCGGAGAACAGCCAGGGACCACTCCTATCCCGTGAGGGGAGGAGGCCCTAGGTCAATCCACCGTGCGCCCAGCGGGAGGCCCTGAACTGCCCGTGGCCGGAGCCACAGGTGCCGGGGCACCGCTTAATCAGGTATCTTGTCTTAGCTGGAGGGTTAATTCGGAACGCCATCAACGTGGATAAAAGACAGGGTTTGAGAAATACATGTGTTTCTGGCGCCGGTACGGTATGGGTGAACGTCATCCGCAGGCATCGCTACCTGGGTAGTCCACTCCCCACCAATGTAGGGCCACTGAGACAGACGGGCCGGCTAGATCTCGCACGAACGGAGCGCGGCTGAAGCTTGACATTAAGACGGGGATAACCGTCTCCGACAGGGGCTCCCCCGATAGAGGCAATTCCACGTGGGGCGGGAGGAACCGTCCGTCTGAACACCGACCAATGGCCGGCCGACAGGGGCCCTCCCAGGTGGAAACAGATTGCAAATCGGTCAGAAGATGTAAAACAGGCTCGACAACAGAGGACAACCATGGATACGCAACGTGTTGGAAGCTAGGGACGGACACATTCATGGGACAAGAACCATGGTCATGGAGGACCCAAACCCACAAGGTGATAGCTGGGATAGACCACCTGTCCAGGACAGAGCTCAATATCCTCCCACCACCAAGCTGGGAAAATCGGATCAATACTTAGGACCAATCGGGCGCCGGAGGGATATGGTCCAAAGTACCCACGGTTCTGAGGGGCTTGTAACCCTCAAAAGTGTCCATAAAGCACTCCCTATTCGGCCTGAGTAGTAACGACCAATCAGGCGCAGAAGGGATATGAACCAAAGGAACCATGGTTATGAGGGACAAGCAACCCTCAAAAATGTCCATAAATCACTCCCTATTCGGCCAGAGTAGTAATCATCAATCGGTCGCCGAAGGGATAAGGACCGAACTACCATGGTTCCGAGGGGCTTGTAACCCTCAAAAGTGTCCATAAAGCTCTCCCTATTCGGCATGAGTAGTAATCATCAATCGGTCGCCGAAGGGATAAGGACCGAACTACCATGGTTCCGAGGGGCTTGTAACCCTCAAAAGTGTCCATAAAGCACTCCCTATTCGGCCAGAGTAGCAACCACCTATGGGTCGCCGACGGAATGTGGTTCTCCAGTTGTCAAAAACCAGGTTTCTCAAATCGCGCCGGTACCTGTCTGCCCCACACGGCCACGAGTGTGTAAAAATAACTGTCACTCACACAGTTTCAAGGCTATTCCCGATGTCACGGTAGGACACTTTAAACTTGAATAAATCGAAAAGTACAACTCCAATCAGGATGGGGGTTTTTTTGCACGAAAGGGCACACGTAGACGAACATTTCCATCTAATTTAAACCGTTTTTCCATAACAATTTATAATAGAAAATCGAGTTTTAAGTTTGCGAAAAAAAGTTCCGTTTACCGAAAAAATAGGTTCCTATGGAAGCGAAATTTTCTGACCCGGGGCTAATTGTTGCCCATCACGAGAGAGGGTATGAGCCAAAATTTGGGACCTCTAGCCCCTCAGGAAGTATTTTTAATCATTATTTGAAAATTTCAGATTTTGGTCAAAAAAGTTACAAAGTGCCAACTTTTCAGTTCGCTTCAGAGACTAAGTCCAAACGTGCACCTGGTTTTATTCTGGGTTACCAGGACAATTTTTGAAAAACGGTTTTAAATACTTATAGAGGGCATATGGACCTCCATACCCACCCTTAGAGCACCATCCTAAGGGCCCAACTCAATGAGATACAGCAAGAGGGAATTATATAGCTTTTCAAAAAATCTTCAGAAAAATGACTATGTTTTTCTTCTCAGAAATTGCACTAAGTCCAAACGGGCACCTGGTTTTATTCTGGGTTACCAGGACCATTTTTTAAATAGGTTTTAAATACTTTTAAAGGCCATCACCACCCCCAGGACACCTGTTTCAGCAGCCCACTGCTGTCCCATGTCAGTGGGATAAGTACATTTAAAAAGTCGCTTGATGGCGCCATAGATCAATTTATGGAGCTTTCAAATAAGGTCAAAATCATTCAGAATGGTTTTAAATACTTTTAAATGGTACACACATAACATATCTATCTATGTGAGATACATACTGAAGCCCCATGTCACTGGGATAAAGCATTTCTGATTTATGAGGGTTTTCATGTGTTTTTAGGTTACCAGGCCAAATCATGTGATGGTATTATTTTGAGGTCAAAATCATTCAGAATGGTTTTAAATACTTTTAAATGGTACACACATAACATATCTATCTATGTGAGATACATACTGAAGCCCCATGTCACTGGGATAAAGCATTTCTGATTTATGAGTGTTTTTATGTGTGTTTGGGCATTGGCCACAGCTGTGGGCCTTGTGTTATTTTGGGGTCAAAAGTCTTCAGAATGGTTTTAAATACTTTTAAATGGTACACACATAACATATCTATCTATGTGAGATACATACTGAAGCCCCATGTCACTGGGATAAAGCATTTCTGATTTATGAGGGTTTTCATGTGTTTTTAAGTTACCAGGCCAAATCATGTGATTGTATTATTTTGAGGTCAAAATCATTCAGAATGGTTTTAAATACTTTTAAATGGTACACACATAACATATCTATCTATGTGAGATACATACTGAAGCCCCATGTCACTGGGATAAAGCATTTCTGATTTATGAGTGTTTTTATGTGTGTTTGGGCATTGGCCAGATCTGTGGGCCTGGTATAATTGTGGGTTACTAGGCCAAAAAAAAAGGGGGACAGAGCAGCCAACCTCCAGAGAGGCTGACTGCTCTGCCCCCCTTAAGGACAGTGGAACTACGGACCTCCAGGCCTCTAGGCCTTCACTCACTATCCGGGGAACACCCATCTCTCCGGGCATGAGAGTAGAGCTTACTCCCTCAAACTACTATGCCCGGATAGGGAGCACCCCATAGGCGGTCCCATACCCCCCTCTCACACACCCCCCACCCGGGATGTTCCACAAGAGGGCGCCACTGGACATTTTAAACATCAATGTAAGTTAGTGACAGAGCTTTCTTGAAAAATGACTAAGTCCAAAAATTCTCAGAAATTGCACTATGTCCAGCTGTGGGCCTGGTATTATTTTGGGTTACCAGGTAGTGATAGCCTTCACCCACTCTCCGGGGAACACCCCTCTCTATGGGCATGACCTCCAGTGGGGGATACCCCCCACCACAAGCTCTTACACCATCCGAACCAGGGCACCCACCACCATCCGAACCAGGGCACCCACCACCATCCGAACCAGGGCACCCACCACCATCCGAACCAGGGCACCCACCACCATCCGAACCAGGGCACCCACCACCATCCGAACCAGGGCACCCACCACCATCCGAACCAGGGCACCCACCACCATCCGAACCAGGGCACCCACCACCATCCGAACCAGGGCACCCACCACCATGCGAACCAGGGCACCCACCACCATCCGAACCAGGGCACCCACCACCATCCGAACCAGGGCACCCACCACCATCCGAACCAGGGCACCCACTCTTAAGCACCCTTCCTCGGACACTAAAGCATATAGCCCCGCTGTTACGAACCGCGTGCACCTGGTGATCCAAAACGGCCTTCGTGCACCTGGTCACCCTGCAGCTTACCACTCAGAGACTAAGTCCACACCAGGATTACCAGGTGCTGGTGGTACTTTGCACCCGGGTACCCACCTTCTTTAGTCTGCTTGCCCACTCTCTCTCTGGGCCTCCGGACTCTGCCTCCTGGCCCTTCTCTGTGCACCTGGTAACCAGTTAGAAATAACGGGGGAGGTGGAGGAAGACGCCTTCTGTCCCAAAAAAGCTTGGTTCGAAGGCTACATACCCGCCGGAGATCCCTTACCCCTTGTTACTGGGGCCGACGAGCATCTTTCTGGGGAGATCGGCATGAATCGAGCCCAGCCTCATTTCACACCCTAGCCCGACCTACCCAGCCCTGCCCTTAGAACCAATCTTTACCCCGAAGTTACGGATCTGACTCATCAACTTTCCTTAACATGCATTGTTCTAACATGCCAGAGGATGTTGCCCTTGGAGACCTGCTGCGGATATGGGTACGGCCCGACGTGAGATTTACACCCTCTCTTACGGATTTTCAAGGGCCAGCAAGAGCTCACCGGACGCCGCCGGAACTGCAACTCTTTCCAGGGCTTGGGCCCCTCTCTCGGGTTTCCCGCCCAGCTTCCGTGCTCACCGCGGTGATCGGACAACCGATTTGCACGTCAGGACCGCCCAGGCATAGTTCATCATCTTTCGGGTCCTATCGCACACGCTCACGCTCCACCTCCCCGACAGAGCGGGCGAGACGGGCCGGTGGTGCGCCCAACCCCGTAGGGCCGGGATCCCACCTCAGCCAGCGCGCGCCGGCCCTCACTTTCATTGCGCCACGGGGTGTGTCGGAGAAAACACTCTGACTTGCGCGTGCGTTAGTCTCCTTGGTCCGTGTTTCAAGGGTTGGGAGTTGGGGAGGTTGCCCTCCTTTCCTCCGCCCTTCGCCAGAGCGAGAGGTCATAGTTCAAAGACAGGTAGGTTTAACTTTATGGGGGCCTCCGGGTGCTCCTCTGCCGCCGTCGCCGAAGCGCCGGTGGGGCCGGGGAGACATTAAACCCCCGCCTGCGCCGGGGCGCAGAGCGGTTGACTGGGTTCCCAGTGCCGCGCGAGGATACTGGGTGATACTCAAGCCGCTTAAAAATGTGAGACCATTTCGGGAAGTCCCGGTTCACCGGACACCCCCAGTCCCCCTCGGTAGCGGCCTACACACCCACCCATCGGTGCGTCATCTAGCCGTGCCTAACGGGGAAAGGGGATGGAGCCAGTCGGGCGCATCCCAGGCAAAAAGGAACTGCGGGGAACCGGGCTAGGACCAGTTCACCCGCGCCGAGGGAAGGGAGAGGCGGGAGGCGTGAGCCCCCTACCCTACCCGACCCACAGCAGAGTTTGGTTTGTGTCGGGAGTGGGTAATTTGCACCCCTGCTGCCTTCCTTGGATGTGGTAGCCATTTCTCAGGATCCCTCTCCGGAATCGAACCCATAACTGATTTAATGAGCCATTCGCAGTTTCACTGTACCGGCCGTGTGTACTTAGACTTGCATGGCTTAATCTTTGAGACAAGCATATGCTACTGGCAGGATCAACCAGGTAGCCACTCACAACATAGAGGTTGTACCCGGGCACACTAAGCGGAGAACAGCCAGGGACCACTCCTATCCCGTGAGGGGAGGAGGCCCTAGGTCAATCCACCGTGCGCCCAGCGGGAGGCCCTGAACTGCCCGTGGCCGGAGCCACAGGTGCCGGGGCACCGCTTAATCAGGTATCTTGTCTTAGCTGGAGGGTTAATTCGGAACGCCATCAACGTGGATAAAAGACAGGGTTTGAGAAATACATGTGTTTCTGGCGCCGGTACGGTATGGGTGAACGTCATCCGCAGGCATCGCTACCTGGGTAGTCCACTCCCCACCAATGTAGGGCCACTGAGACAGACGGGCCGGCTAGATCTCGCACGAACGGAGCGCGGCTGAAGCTTGACATTAAGACGGGGATAACCGTCTCCGACAGGGGCTCCCCCGATAGAGGCAATTCCACGTGGGGCGGGAGGAACCGTCCGTCTGAACACCGACCAATGGCCGGCCGACAGGGGCCCTCCCAGGTGGAAACAGATTGCAAATCGGTCAGAAGATGTAAAACAGGCTCGACAACAGAGGACAACCATGGATACGCAACGTGTTGGAAGCTAGGGACGGACACATTCATGGGACAAGAACCATGGTCATGGAGGACCCAAACCCACAAGGTGATAGCTGGGATAGACCACCTGTCCAGGACAGAGCTCAATATCCTCCCACCACCAAGCTGGGAAAATCGGATCAATACTTAGGACCAATCGGGCGCCGGAGGGATATGGTCCAAAGTACCCACGGTTCTGAGGGGCTTGTAACCCTCAAAAGTGTCCATAAAGCACTCCCTATTCGGCCTGAGTAGTAACGACCAATCAGGCGCAGAAGGGATATGAACCAAAGGAACCATGGTTATGAGGGACAAGCAACCCTCAAAAATGTCCATAAATCACTCCCTATTCGGCCAGAGTAGTAATCATCAATCGGTCGCCGAAGGGATAAGGACCGAACTACCATGGTTCCGAGGGGCTTGTAACCCTCAAAAGTGTCCATAAAGCTCTCCCTATTCGGCATGAGTAGTAATCATCAATCGGTCGCCGAAGGGATAAGGACCGAACTACCATGGTTCCGAGGGGCTTGTAACCCTCAAAAGTGTCCATAAAGCACTCCCTATTCGGCCAGAGTAGCAACCACCTATGGGTCGCCGACGGAATGTGGTTCTCCAGTTGTCAAAAACCAGGTTTCTCAAATCGCGCCGGTACCTGTCTGCCCCACACGGCCACGAGTGTGTAAAAATAACTGTCACTCACACAGTTTCAAGGCTATTCCCGATGTCACGGTAGGACACTTTAAACTTGAATAAATCGAAAAGTACAACTCCAATCAGGATGGGGGTTTTTTTGCACGAAAGGGCACACGTAGACGAACATTTCCATCTAATTTAAACCGTTTTTCCATAACAATTTATAATAGAAAATCGAGTTTTAAGTTTGCGAAAAAAAGTTCCGTTTACCGAAAAAATAGGTTCCTATGGAAGCGAAATTTTCTGACCCGGGGCTAATTGTTGCCCATCACGAGAGAGGGTATGAGCCAAAATTTGGGACCTCTAGCCCCTCAGGAAGTATTTTTAATCATTATTTGAAAATTTCAGATTTTGGTCAAAAAAGTTACAAAGTGCCAACTTTTCAGTTCGCTTCAGAGACTAAGTCCAAACGTGCACCTGGTTTTATTCTGGGTTACCAGGACAATTTTTGAAAAACGGTTTTAAATACTTATAGAGGGCATATGGACCTCCATACCCACCCTTAGAGCACCATCCTAAGGGCCCAACTCAATGAGATACAGCAAGAGGGAATTATATAGCTTTTCAAAAAATCTTCAGAAAAATGACTATGTTTTTCTTCTCAGAAATTGCACTAAGTCCAAACGGGCACCTGGTTTTATTCTGGGTTACCAGGACAATTTTTGAAAAACGGTTTTAAATACTTATAGAGGGCATATGGACCTCCATACCCACCCTTAGAGCACCATCCTAAGGGCCCAACTCAATGAGATACAGCAAGAGGGAATTATATAGCTTTTCAAAAAATCTTCAGAAAAATGACTATGTTTTTCTTCTCAGAAATTGCACTAAGTCCAAACGGGCACCTGGTTTTATTCTGGGTTACCAGGACCAATTTTTTAAAAAGGTTTTAAATACTTTTAAAGGCCATCACCACCCCCAGGACACATGTTTCAGCACCCCACTGCTGTCCCATGTCAGTGGGATAAGTACATTTAAAAAGTCGCTTGATGGCGCCATAGATCAATTTATGGAGGGGTGACATTTTTAAAGGGTATACAGACCTACATGCCCACTCTGAGACCACCATAGGGGGGTTAGGGAGACCCCATAGGGGGGACCCACACCCCCCACCAAGGTCACCTGGTAACCCAATACAATTCAATGACAGAGTCATACTTCTCTCTCATTGCACTAAGTCCAGCATGTGTACCTGGTGATTGAACTGGTTACCAAGGCTTACTCTCTCTACCCTGCCTGCCCACCTGCCTGCCCTCTATCTCGGCCTGTCTCTTCAGCTCAGTGCACCTGGTACCCCATAACACCCTGGTATTTCAGACCCTCAGGCCTCCATACATTCTCAACCGTGACCAAATGACACACAAAGACATGGGTGAATTTCAAATAAATGTTCTTTATTTATCAGTGAATCATGGGTTGATTTGTCCCTCAATTAGTGACCGCGCTCGGCTGGCGTTACGAGGCAAATCATGGTACCGGTAGTACCGTGCCTGCGTTTCCAGAGAATGACACATATGGTCAGCCACAGTTCCCCGGTCTGTAACCGAGCCTTGATTAAAGTTCAATGTAGCAACGCTTCGTCGAATTGTACCGAAGGTGACTTTACTTCCAATGCCAAACTCTGCAAATATCTGGCCCACATACTCACAGAGATTGCCGTACGGTTGACCGCAGGACGTGAAAAAGAAGAGTGTTGTGTCTGAGGTGATTCCACTCAGATTAGGCCTGATCTGATGGAATCGTTTAAGCCAAGTGTATTCCTGCTCAGATAGAACAACTCTGCACTCACCGAAGCTATAGTTCGTTTTGTGGCTTGAAATGCACATCTGATAACCCCCACTTTCCGGGGTTACTTCAGTAAATTCCCTCTCACTGAAGGTGGTGACTGGGGATCGTCGAGTGCCATTAAAGATGGCCAACCGGCTGGACATGAGAGCCGCAAACCTACGTCTATCAGCGCAGGTGGCTCGGACCTCCAGCCTACTGAGAACCGAAGGAATAGCTTGATTACTTAGCTCAACAAACCGGCTTAACTCCGCAGCGCTGAGCACCTCGTCCCTGCACCGTTTGCGGAATTTTGCCCTGTGTGTTGCCTGGCTCTGCCGCGAATCCCTGTCCATCTTTGCCAAGCAGAGTAACAACTTTCGAATTCCACTGGCTTTAGCCTGCAGACCTTTTGGCCGGAACTGAATAAGATAATTCAGGAAACTTCGAACATCAGCTCGGTACATTTTTAACGTGGATGGTGCCAAACAACGGTCTTCACATTCACCATACCACTCATACACACGTCTGTAGTTATCCAGAGAACACAGTCCTTCATCGGCCTTGCCCTCTGACATATAGCGGAGGAATTGTCGTACTCTGGATAGACTGGTGCGACTATTGTCAATTCGTTTAACTGAAGGGTTTTTACCAATAGCAAAGTGTTCATATTCAGTCAAAATTCCATTCCTCCAACCTTCAATTCTGGAGGACACACCGCCGCCTTCATCACTCTCGCTCTCCGTGGAAGTCACCATGACGCAGCCTTGCTCCCTCGGTTCCGAGCATGGTTCACCACCGATCTGACTGGTTGACTGCACCGGCGCAGTCGCCGCCGCCTGCTCACTCTCGTCCCACAGCTGCTGATCCACCACCGCGGACTGCTCACCCTTGTCTACCAGCTGCTGCTCCACGGACAACTCACTTTCAACACACTGGAAATACCCAGGGTTCTCCCAGGGCTCCAGCTGCGGTGCAACACCGTTGTTAGGCTGCATACACTGCCATGATTCGGGCTGCTGTCTCTCAGTTGAACGCCGGCTAGATTGCATAGCACGCTTCCATTCTGTAGTAGCAGGCTTAAGTGCATGGACAGACTTGAAATGTCGGTCTATCCGCACGATATTCCGCTTGGAACAAAGCCCACAATCACGTTTTAGTCTACTGTTCATAGCTTCTCTCTCCTGCGTGCGTGTATGTCTCTTTGTTTGCCTTCATCACTCTCGCTCTCCGTGGAAGTCACCATGACGCAGCCTTGCTCCCTCGGTTCCGAGCATGGTTCACCCCCCGATCTGACTGGTGACTGCACCGGCGCAGTCGCCGCCGCCTGCTCACTCTCGTCCCACAGCTGCTGATCCACCACCGCGGACTGCTCACCCTTGTCTACCAGCTGCTGCTCCACGGACAACTCACTTTCAACACACTGGAAATACCCAGGGTTCTCCCAGGGCTCCAGCTGCGGTGCAACACCGTTGTTAGGCTGCATACACTGCCATGATTCGGGCTGCTGTCTCTCAGTTGAACGCCGGCTAGATTGCATAGCACGCTTCCATTCTGTAGTAGCAGGCTTAAGTGCATGGACAGACTTGAAATGTCGGTCTATCCGCACGATATTCCGCTTGGAACAAAGCCCACAATCACGTTTTAGTCTACTGTTCATAGCTTCTCTCTCCTGCGTGCGTGTATGTCTCTTTGTTTGCTCCACCAAACAACGACCTAACCCTAACTAGGGCTTAATGAGCCCCAGGTGTGGGCCAATATCAGACCAATTGGACTGATTGGAAATTTGACCATAAAGATCACCTCGTTGCCTCTTTGTTCGTCAAAGCCCAGTTGGCCATGGGGGTAGCGGCTGTGGCTTACGATCTGACGATCGGTGTTCGAGCCCCGCTGGGGATCACACCGTTTTTTTCCACCGAGAGCCTGGGAACCTAAAGACCCAAGGCCCTAATGCCCTTTGACGGCCCTAATGCCCTTTGACGGCCCAAATGCCCCTTTGACGGCCCAAATCCTGTAGGGCATAATGCCAAGGCCAGACAGCCATGCCCTGGTACTTTCATAGGCTTCCAGGGCTATACACACTTGTCAATATGCCTGAAAAGAGGCACTCTGATACGGATTCAGAGATTAGTGTACTGCCCTTGAAGGCCCAAACCCATAGGCCCTAATGCCCTTTGACGGCCCAAATCCTTAGGGCATAATGCCAAGGCCAGACAGCCATGCCCTGGTACTTTCATAGGCTTCCAGGGCCTCTTTGTTCGTCAAAGCCCAGTTGGCCATGGGGGTAGCGGCTGTGGCTTATGATCTGACGATCGGTGTTCGAGCCCCGCTGGGGATCACACCGTTTTTTTTCCACCGAGAGCCTGGGAACCTAAAGACCCAAGGCCCTAATGCCCTTTGACGGCCCAAATGCCCTTTGACGGCCCAAATCCTTTACTTTCATAGGCTTCCAGGGCTATACACACTTGTCAATATGCCTGAAAAGAGGCACTCTGATACGGATTCAGAGATTAGTGTACTGCCCTTGAAGGCCCAAACCCATAGGCCCTAATGCCCTTTGACGGCCCAAATCCTTAGGGCATAATGCCAAGGCCAGACAGCCATGCCCTGGTACTTTCATAGGCTTCCAGGGCTATACACACTTGTCAATATGCCTGAAAAGAGGCACTCTGATACGGATTCAGAGATTAGTGTACTGCCCTTGAAGGCCCAAACCCATAGGCCCTAATGCCCTTTGACGGCCCAAATCCTTAGGGCATAATGCCAAGGCCAGACAGCCATGCCCTGGTACTTTCATAGGCTTCCAGGGCTATACACACTTGTCAATATGCCTGAAAAGAGGCACTCTGATACGGATTCAGAGATTAGTGTACTGCCCTTGAAGGCCCAAACCCATAGGCCCTAATGCCCTTTGACGGCCCAAATCCTTAGGGCATAATGCCAAGGCCAGACAGCCATGCCCTGGTACTTTCATAGGCTTCCAGGGCTATACACACTTGTCAATATGCTGAAAAGAGGCACTCTGATACGGATTCAGAGATTAGTGTACTGCCTTGAAGGCCCAAACCCATGCCCTTTGACGCCCAAATCCTTAGGGCAGGCGCGGAAGGGATATGGTCCAAAGTACCCACGGTTCTGAGGGCTTGTAACCCTCAAAAGTGTCCATAAAGCTCTCCCTATTCGGCATGAGTAGTAATCATCAATCGGTCGCCGAAGGGATAAGGACCGAACTACCATGGTTCCGAGGGGCTTGTAACCCTCAAAAGTGTCCATAAAGCTCTCCCTATTCGGCATGAGTAGTAATCATCAATCGGTCGCCGAAGGGATAAGGACCGAACTACCATGGTTCCGAGGGGCTTGTAACCCTCAAAAGTGTCCATAAAGCTCTCCCTATTCGGCATGAGTAGTAATCATCAATCGGTCGCCGAAGGGATAAGGACCGAACTACCATGGTTCCGAGGGGCTTGTAACCCTCAAAAGTGTCCATAAAGCACTCCCTATTCGGCCAGAGTAGCAACCACCTATGGGTCGCCGACGGAATGTGGTTCTCCAGTTGTCAAAAACCAGGTTTCTCAAATCGCGCCGGTACCTGTCTGCCCCACACGGCCACGAGTGTGTAAAAATAACTCTCACTCACACAGTTTCAAGGCTATTCCCGATGTCACGGTAGGACACTTTAAACTTGAATAAATCGAAAAGTACAACTCCAATCAGGATGGGGGTTTTTTTGCACGAAAGGGCACACGTAGACGAACATTTCCATCTAATTTAAACCGTTTTTCCATAACAATTTATAATAGAAAATCGAGTTTTAAGTTTGCGAAAAAAAGTTCCGTTTACCGAAAAAATAGGTTCCTATAGAAGCGACATTTTCTAACCCGGGGCTAATTGTTGCCCATCACGAGAGAGGGTATGAGCCGAAGTCTGGGACCTCTAGCCCCCCGGGAAGTATTTTTAATCATTATTTGAAAATTTCAGATTTTGGTCAAAAAAGTTACAAAGTGCCAACTTTTCAGTTCGCTTCAGAGACTAAGTCCAAACGTGCACCTGGTTTTATTCTGGGTTACCAGGACAATTTTTGAAAAACGGTTTTAAATACTTATAGAGGGTATATGGACCTCCATACCCACCCTTAGAGCACCATCCTAATGGCCCAACTCAATGAGATACAGCAAGAGGGAATTATATAGCTTTTCAAAAAATCTTCAGAAAAATGACTATGTTTTTCTTCTCAGAAATTGCACTAAGTCCAAACGGGCACCTGGTTTTATTCTGGGTTACCAGGACCATTTTTTAAAAAGGTTTTAAATACTTTTAAAGGCCATCACCACCCCCAGGACACCTGTTTCAGCAGCCCACTGCTGTCCCATGTCAGTGGGATAAGTACATTTAAAAAGTCGCTTGATGGCGCCATAGATCAATTTATGGAGCTTTCAAATAAGGTCAAAATCATTCAGAATGGTTTTAAATACTTTTAAATGGTACACACATAACATATCTATCTATGTGAGATACATACTGAAGCCCCATGTCACTGGGATAAAGCATTTCTGATTTATGAGGGTTTTCATGTGTTTTTAGGTTACCAGGCCAAATCATGTGATGGTATTATTTTGAGGTCAAAATCATTCAGAATGGTTTTAAATACTTTTAAATGGTACACACATAACATATCTATCTATGTGAGATACATACTGAAGCCCCATGTCACTGGGATAAAGCATTTCTGATTTATGAGTGTTTTTATGTGTGTTTGGGCATTGGCCACAGCTGTGGGCCTTGTGTTATTTTGGGGTCAAAAGTCTTCAGAATGGTTTTAAATACTTTTAAATGGTACACACATAACATATCTATCTATGTGAGATACATACTGAAGCCCCATGTCACTGGGATAAAGCATTTCTGATTTATGAGGGTTTTCATGTGTTTTTAAGTTACCAGGCCAAATCATGTGATTGTATTATTTTGAGGTCAAAATCATTCAGAATGGTTTTAAATACTTTTAAATGGTACACACATAACATATCTATCTATGTGAGATACATACTGAAGCCCCATGTCACTGGGATAAAGCATTTCTGATTTATGAGTGTTTTTATGTGTGTTTGGGCATTGGCCAGATCTGTGGGCCTGGTATAATTGTGGGTTACTAGGCCAAAAAAAAAGGGGGACAGAGCAGCCAACCTCCAGAGAGGCTGACTGCTCTGCCCCCCTTAAGGACAGTGGAACTACGGACCTCCAGGCCTCTAGGCCTTCACTCACTATCCGGGGAACACCCATCTCTCCGGGCATGAGAGTAGAGCTTACTCCCTCAAACTACTATGCCCGGATAGGGAGCACCCCATAGGCGGTCCCATACCCCCCTCTCACACACCCCCCACCCGGGATGTTCCACAAGAGGGCGCCACTGGACATTTTAAACATCAATGTAAGTTAGTGACAGAGCTTTCTTGAAAAATGACTAAGTCCAAAAATTCTCAGAAATTGCACTATGTCCAGCTGTGGGCCTGGTATTATTTTGGGTTACCAGGTAGTGATAGCCTTCACCCACTCTCCGGGGAACACCCCTCTCTATGGGCATGACCTCCAGTGGGGGATACCCCCCACCACAAGCTCTTACACCATCCGAACCAGGGCACCCACCACCATCCGAACCAGGGCACCCACCACCATCCGAACCAGGGCACCCACCACCATCCGAACCAGGGCACCCACCACCATCCGAACCAGGGCACCCACCACCATCCGAACCAGGGCACCCACCACCATCCGAACCAGGGCACCCACCACCATCCGAACCAGGGCACCCACCACCATCCGAACCAGGGCACCCACCACCATGCCGAACCAGGGCACCCACCACCATCCGAACCAGGGCACCCACCACCATCCGAACCAGGGCACCCACCACCATCCGAACCAGGGCACCCACTCTTAAGCACCCTTCCTCGGACACTAAAGCATATAGCCCCGCTGTTACGAACCGCGTGCACCTGGTGATCCAAAACGGCCTTCGTGCACCTGGTCACCCTGCAGCTTACCACTCAGAGACTAAGTCCACACCAGGATTACCAGGTGCTGGTGGTACTTTGCACCCGGGTACCCACCTTCTTTAGTCTGCTTGCCCACTCTCTCTCTGGGCCTCCGGACTCTGCCTCCTGGCCCTTCTCTGTGCACCTGGTAACCAGTTAGAAATAACGGGGGAGGTGGAGGAAGACGCCTTCTGTCCCAAAAAAGCTTGGTTCGAAGGCTACATACCCGCCGGAGATCCCTTACCCCTTGTTACTGGGGCCGACGAGCATCTTTCTGGGGAGATCGGCATGAATCGAGCCCAGCCTCATTTCACACCCTAGCCCGACCTACCCAGCCCTGCCCTTAGAACCAATCTTTACCCCGAAGTTACGGATCTGACTCATCAACTTTCCTTAACATGCATTGTTCTAACATGCCAGAGGATGTTGCCCTTGGAGACCTGCTGCGGATATGGGTACGGCCCGACGTGAGATTTACACCCTCTCTTACGGATTTTCAAGGGCCAGCAAGAGCTCACCGGACGCCGCCGGAACTGCAACTCTTTCCAGGGCTTGGGCCCCTCTCTCGGGTTTCCCGCCCAGCTTCCGTGCTCACCGCGGTGATCGGACAACCGATTTGCACGTCAGGACCGCCCAGGCATAGTTCATCATCTTTCGGGTCCTATCGCACACGCTCACGCTCCACCTCCCCGACAGAGCGGGCGAGACGGGCCGGTGGTGCGCCCAACCCCGTAGGGCCGGGATCCCACCTCAGCCAGCGCGCGCCGGCCCTCACTTTCATTGCGCCACGGGGTGTGTCGGAGAAAACACTCTGACTTGCGCGTGCGTTAGTCTCCTTGGTCCGTGTTTCAAGGGTTGGGAGTTGGGGAGGTTGCCCTCCTTTCCTCCGCCCTTCGCCAGAGCGAGAGGTCATAGTTCAAAGACAGGTAGGTTTAACTTTATGGGGGCCTCCGGGTGCTCCTCTGCCGCCGTCGCCGAAGCGCCGGTGGGGCCGGGGAGACATTAAACCCCCGCCTGCGCCGGGGCGCAGAGCGGTTGACTGGGTTCCCAGTGCCGCGCGAGGATACTGGGTGATACTCAAGCCGCTTAAAAATGTGAGACCATTTCGGGAAGTCCCGGTTCACCGGACACCCCCAGTCCCCCTCGGTAGCGGCCTACACACCCACCCATCGGTGCGTCATCTAGCCGTGCCTAACGGGGAAAGGGGATGGAGCCAGTCGGGCGCATCCCAGGCAAAAAGGAACTGCGGGGAACCGGGCTAGGACCAGTTCACCCGCGCCGAGGGAAGGGAGAGGCGGGAGGCGTGAGCCCCCTACCCTACCCGACCCACAGCAGAGTTTGGTTTGTGTCGGGAGTGGGTAATTTGCACCCCTGCTGCCTTCCTTGGATGTGGTAGCCATTTCTCAGGATCCCTCTCCGGAATCGAACCCATAACTGATTTAATGAGCCATTCGCAGTTTCACTGTACCGGCCGTGTGTACTTAGACTTGCATGGCTTAATCTTTGAGACAAGCATATGCTACTGGCAGGATCAACCAGGTAGCCACTCACAACATAGAGGTTGTACCCGGGCACACTAAGCGGAGAACAGCCAGGGACCACTCCTATCCCGTGAGGGGAGGAGGCCCTAGGTCAATCCACCGTGCGCCCAGCGGGAGGCCCTGAACTGCCCGTGGCCGGAGCCACAGGTGCCGGGGCACCGCTTAATCAGGTATCTTGTCTTAGCTGGAGGGTTAATTCGGAACGCCATCAACGTGGATAAAAGACAGGGTTTGAGAAATACATGTGTTTCTGGCGCCGGTACGGTATGGGTGAACGTCATCCGCAGGCATCGCTACCTGGGTAGTCCACTCCCCACCAATGTAGGGCCACTGAGACAGACGGGCCGGCTAGATCTCGCACGAACGGAGCGCGGCTGAAGCTTGACATTAAGACGGGGATAACCGTCTCCGACAGGGGCTCCCCCGATAGAGGCAATTCCACGTGGGGCGGGAGGAACCGTCCGTCTGAACACCGACCAATGGCCGGCCGACAGGGGCCCTCCCAGGTGGAAACAGATTGCAAATCGGTCAGAAGATGTAAAACAGGCTCGACAACAGAGGACAACCATGGATACGCAACGTGTTGGAAGCTAGGGACGGACACATTCATGGGACAAGAACCATGGTCATGGAGGACCCAAACCCACAAGGTGATAGCTGGGATAGACCACCTGTCCAGGACAGAGCTCAATATCCTCCCACCACCAAGCTGGGAAAATCGGATCAATACTTAGGACCAATCGGGCGCCGGAGGGATATGGTCCAAAGTACCCACGGTTCTGAGGGGCTTGTAACCCTCAAAAGTGTCCATAAAGCACTCCCTATTCGGCCTGAGTAGTAACGACCAATCAGGCGCAGAAGGGATATGAACCAAAGGAACCATGGTTATGAGGGACAAGCAACCCTCAAAAATGTCCATAAATCACTCCCTATTCGGCCAGAGTAGTAATCATCAATCGGTCGCCGAAGGGATAAGGACCGAACTACCATGGTTCCGAGGGGCTTGTAACCCTCAAAAGTGTCCATAAAGCTCTCCCTATTCGGCATGAGTAGTAATCATCAATCGGTCGCCGAAGGGATAAGGACCGAACTACCATGGTTACGAGGGGCTTGTAACCCTCAAAAGTGTCCATAAAGCACTCCCTATTCGGCCAGAGTAGCAACCACCTATGGGTCGCCGACGGAATGTGGTTCTCCAGTTGTCAAAAACCAGGTTTCTCAAATCGCGCCGGTACCTGTCTGCCCCACACGGCCACGAGTGTGTAAAAATAACTCTCACTCACACAGTTTCAAGGCTATTCCCGATGTCACGGTAGGACACTTTAAACTTGAATAAATCGAAAAGTACAACTCCAATCAGGATGGGGGTTTTTTTGCACGAAAGGGCACACGTAGACGAACATTTCCATCTAATTTAAACCGTTTTTCCATAACAATTTATAATAGAAAATCGAGTTTTAAGTTTGCGAAAAAAAGTTCCGTTTACCGAAAAAATATGTTCCTATGGAAGCGAAATTTTCTGACCCGGGGCTAATTGTTGCCCATCACGAGAGAGGGTATGAGCCAAAATTTGGGACCTCTAGCCCCTCAGGAAGTATTTTTAATCATTATTTGAAAATTTCAGATTTTGGTCAAAAAAGTTACAAAGTGCCAACTTTTCAGTTCGCTTCAGAGACTAAGTCCAAACGTGCACCTGGTTTTATTCTGGGTTACCAGGACAATTTTTGAAAAACGGTTTTAAATACTTATAGAGGGCATATGGACCTCCATACCCACCCTTAGAGCACCATCCTAATGGCCCAACTCAATGAGATACAGCAAGAGGGAATTATATAGCTTTTCAAAAAATCTTCAGAAAAATGACTATGTTTTTCTTCTCAGAAATTGCACTAAGTCCAAACGGGCACCTGGTTTTATTCTGGGTTACCAGGACAATTTTTGAAAAACGGTTTTAAATACTTATAGAGGGCATATGGACCTCCATACCCACCCTTAGAGCACCATCCTAAGGGCCCAACTCAATGAGATACAGCAAGAGGGAATTATATAGCTTTTCAAAAAATCTTCAGAAAAATGACTATGTTTTTCTTCTCAGAAATTGCACTAAGTCCAAACGGGCACCTGGTTTTATTCTGGGTTACCAGGACCAATTTTTTAAAAAGGTTTTAAATACTTTTAAAGGCCATCACCACCCCCAGGACACATGTTTCAGCACCCCACTGCTGTCCCATGTCAGTGGGATAAGTACATTTAAAAAGTCGCTTGATGGCGCCATAGATCAATTTATGGAGGGGTGACATTTTTAAAGGGTATACAGACCTACATGCCCACTCTGAGACCACCATAGGGGGGTTAGGGAGACCCCATAGGGGGGACCCACACCCCCCACCAAGGTCACCTGGTAACCCAATACAATTCAATGACAGAGTCATACTTCTCTCTCATTGCACTAAGTCCAGCATGTGTACCTGGTGATTGAACTGGTTACCAAGGCTTACTCTCTCTACCCTGCCTGCCCACCTGCCTGCCCTCTATCTCGGCCTGTCTCTTCAGCTCAGTGCACCTGGTACCCCATAACACCCTGGTATTTCAGACCCTCAGGCCTCCATACATTCTCAACCGTGACCAAATGACACACAAAGACATGGGTGAATTTCAAATAAATGTTCTTTATTTATCAGTGAATCATGGGTTGATTTGTCCCTCAATTAGTGACCGCGCTCGGCTGGCGTTACGAGGCAAATCATGGTACCGGTAGTACCGTGCCTGCGTTTCCAGAGAATGACACATATGGTCAGCCACAGTTCCCCGGTCTGTAACCGAGCCTTGATTAAAGTTCAATGTAGCAACGCTTCGTCGAATTGTACCGAAGGTGACTTTACTTCCAATGCCAAACTCTGCAAATATCTGGCCCACATACTCACAGAGATTGCCGTACGGTTGACCGCAGGACGTGAAAAAGAAGAGTGTTGTGTCTGAGGTGATTCCACTCAGATTAGGCCTGATCTGATGGAATCGTTTAAGCCAAGTGTATTCCTGCTCAGATAGAACAACTCTGCACTCACCGAAGCTATAGTTCGTTTTGTGGCTTGAAATGCACATCTGATAACCCCCACTTTCCGGGGTTACTTCAGTAAATTCCCTCTCACTGAAGGTGGTGACTGGGGATCGTCGAGTGCCATTAAAGATGGCCAACCGGCTGGACATGAGAGCCGCAAACCTACGTCTATCAGCGCAGGTGGCTCGGACCTCCAGCCTACTGAGAACCGAAGGAATAGCTTGATTACTTAGCTCAACAAACCGGCTTAACTCCGCAGCGCTGAGCACCTCGTCCCTGCACCGTTTGCGGAATTTTGCCCTGTGTGTTGCCTGGCTCTGCCGCGAATCCCTGTCCATCTTTGCCAAGCAGAGTAACAACTTTCGAATTCCACTGGCTTTAGCCTGCAGACCTTTTGGCCGGAACTGAATAAGATAATTCAGGAAACTTCGAACATCAGCTCGGTACATTTTTAACGTGGATGGTGCCAAACAACGGTCTTCACATTCACCATACCACTCATACACACGTCTGTAGTTATCCAGAGAACACAGTCCTTCATCGGCCTTGCCCTCTGACATATAGCGGAGGAATTGTCGTACTCTGGATAGACTGGTGCGACTATTGTCAATTCGTTTAACTGAAGGGTTTTTACCAATAGCAAAGTGTTCATATTCAGTCAAAATTCCATTCCTCCAACCTTCAATTCTGGAGGACACACCGCCGCCTTCATCACTCTCGCTCTCCGTGGAAGTCACCATGACGCAGCCTTGCTCCCTCGGTTCCGAGCATGGTTCACCACCGATCTGACTGGTTGACTGCACCGGCGCAGTCGCCGCCGCCTGCTCACTCTCGTCCCACAGCTGCTGATCCACCACCGCGGACTGCTCACCCTTGTCTACCAGCTGCTGCTCCACGGACAACTCACTTTCAACACACTGGAAATACCCAGGGTTCTCCCAGGGCTCCAGCTGCGGTGCAACACCGTTGTTAGGCTGCATACACTGCCATGATTCGGGCTGCTGTCTCTCAGTTGAACGCCGGCTAGATTGCATAGCACGCTTCCATTCTGTAGTAGCAGGCTTAAGTGCATGGACAGACTTGAAATGTCGGTCTATCCGCACGATATTCCGCTTGGAACAAAGCCCACAATCACGTTTTAGTCTACTGTTCATAGCTTCTCTCTCCTGCGTGCGTGTATGTCTCTTTGTTTGCTCCACCAAACAACGACCTAACCCTAACTAGGGCTTAATGAGCCCCAGGTGTGGGCCAATATCAGACCAATTGGACTGATTGGAAATTTGACCATAAAGATCACCTCGTTGCCTCTTTGTTCGTCAAAGCCCAGTTGGCCATGGGGGTAGCGGCTGTGGCTTACGATCTGACGATCGGTGTTCGAGCCCCGCTGGGGATCACACCGTTTTTTTCCACCGAGAGCCTGGGAACCTAAAGACCCAAGGCCCTAATGCCCTTTGACGGCCCTAATGCCCTTTGACGGCCCTAATGCCCTTCGACGGCCCTAATGCCCTTCGACGGCCCAAATGCCCTTCGACGGCCCAAATCCTTAGGGCATAATGCCAAGGCCAGACAGCCATGCCCTGGTACTTTCATAGGCTTCCAGGGCTATACACACTTGTCAATATGCCTGAAAAGAGGCACTCTGATACGGATTCAGAGATTAGTGTACTGCCCTTGAAGGCCCAAACCCATAGGCCCTAATGCCCTTTGACGGCCCAAATCCTTAGGGCATAATGCCAAGGCCAGACAGCCATGCCCTGGTACTTTCATAGGCTTCCAGGGCCTCTTTGTTCGTCAAAGCCCAGTTGGCCATGGGGGTAGCGGCTGTGGCTTATGATCTGACGATCGGTGTTCGAGCCCCGCTGGGGATCACACCGTTTTTTTCCACCGAGAGCCTGGGAACCTAAAGACCCAAGGCCCTAATGCCCTTTGACGGCCCAAATGCCCTTTGACGGCCCAAATCCTTTACTTTCATAGGCTTCCAGGGCTATACACACTTGTCAATATGCCTGAAAAGAGGCACTCTGATACGGATTCAGAGATTAGTGTACTGCCCTTGAAGGCCCAAACCCATAGGCCCTAATGCCCTTTGACGGCCCAAATCCTTAGGGCATAATGCCAAGGCCAGACAGCCATGCCCTGGTACTTTCATAGGCTTCCAGGGCTATACACACTTGTCAATATGCCTGAAAAGAGGCACTCTGATACGGATTCAGAGATTAGTGTACTGCCCTTGAAGGCCCAAACCCATAGGCCCTAATGCCCTTTGACGGCCCAAATCCTTAGGGCAGGCGCGGAAGGGATATGGTCCAAAGTACCCACGGTTCTGAGGGGCTTGTAACCCTCAAAAGTGTCCATAAAGCTCTCCCTATTCGGCATGAGTAGTAATCATCAATCGGGTCGCCGAAGGGATAAGGACCGAACTACCATGGTTCCGAGGGGCTTGTAACCCTCAAAAGTGTCCATAAAGCTCTCCCTATTCGGCATGAGTAGTAATCATCAATCGGTCGCCGAAGGGATAAGGACCGAACTACCATGGTTCCGAGGGGCTTGTAACCCTCAAAAGTGTCCATAAAGCTCTCCCTATTCGGCATGAGTAGTAATCATCAATCGGTCGCCGAAGGGATAAGGACCGAACTACCATGGTTCCGAGGGGCTTGTAACCCTCAAAAGTGTCCATAAAGCACTCCCTATTCGGCCAGAGTAGCAACCACCTATGGGTCGCCGACGGAATGTGGTTCTCCAGTTGTCAAAAACCAGGTTTCTCAAATCGCGCCGGTACCTGTCTGCCCCACACGGCCACGAGTGTGTAAAAATAACTCTCACTCACACAGTTTCAAGGCTATTCCCGATGTCACGGTAGGACACTTTAAACTTGAATAAATCGAAAAGTACAACTCCAATCAGGATGGGGGTTTTTTTGCACGAAAGGGCACACGTAGACGAACATTTCCATCTAATTTAAACCGTTTTTCCATAACAATTTATAATAGAAAATCGAGTTTTAAGTTTGCGAAAAAAAGTTCCGTTTACCGAAAAAATAGGTTCCTATAGAAGCGACATTTTCTAACCCGGGGCTAATTGTTGCCCATCACGAGAGAGGGTATGAGCCGAAGTCTGGGACCTCTAGCCCCCCGGGAAGTATTTTTAATCATTATTTGAAAATTTCAGATTTTGGTCAAAAAAGTTACAAAGTGCCAACTTTTCAGTTCGCTTCAGAGACTAAGTCCAAACGTGCACCTGGTTTTATTCTGGGTTACCAGGACAATTTTTGAAAAACGGTTTTAAATACTTATAGAGGGTATATGGACCTCCATACCCACCCTTAGAGCACCATCCTAATGGCCCAACTCAATGAGATACAGCAAGAGGGAATTATATAGCTTTTCAAAAAATCTTCAGAAAAATGACTATGTTTTTCTTCTCAGAAATTGCACTAAGTCCAAACGGGCACCTGGTTTTATTCTGGGTTACCAGGACCATTTTTTAAAAAGGTTTTAAATACTTTTAAAGGCCATCACCACCCCCAGGACACCTGTTTCAGCAGCCCACTGCTGTCCCATGTCAGTGGGATAAGTACATTTAAAAAGTCGCTTGATGGCGCCATAGATCAATTTATGGAGCTTTCAAATAAGGTCAAAATCATTCAGAATGGTTTTAAATACTTTTAAATGGTACACACATAACATATCTATCTATGTGAGATACATACTGAAGCCCCATGTCACTGGGATAAAGCATTTCTGATTTATGAGGGTTTTCATGTGTTTTTAGGTTACCAGGCCAAATCATGTGATGGTATTATTTTGAGGTCAAAATCATTCAGAATGGTTTTAAATACTTTTAAATGGTACACACATAACATATCTATCTATGTGAGATACATACTGAAGCCCCATGTCACTGGGATAAAGCATTTCTGATTTATGAGTGTTTTTATGTGTGTTTGGGCATTGGCCACAGCTGTGGGCCTTGTGTTATTTTGGGGTCAAAAGTCTTCAGAATGGTTTTAAATACTTTTAAATGGTACACACATAACATATCTATCTATGTGAGATACATACTGAAGCCCCATGTCACTGGGATAAAGCATTTCTGATTTATGAGGGTTTTCATGTGTTTTTAAGTTACCAGGCCAAATCATGTGATTGTATTATTTTGAGGTCAAAATCATTCAGAATGGTTTTAAATACTTTTAAATGGTACACACATAACATATCTATCTATGTGAGATACATACTGAAGCCCCATGTCACTGGGATAAAGCATTTCTGATTTATGAGTGTTTTTATGTGTGTTTGGGCATTGGCCAGATCTGTGGGCCTGGTATAATTGTGGGTTACTAGGCCAAAAAAAAAGGGGGACAGAGCAGCCAACCTCCAGAGAGGCTGACTGCTCTGCCCCCCTTAAGGACAGTGGAACTACGGACCTCCAGGCCTCTAGGCCTTCACTCACTATCCGGGGAACACCCATCTCTCCGGGCATGAGAGTAGAGCTTACTCCCTCAAACTACTATGCCCGGATAGGGAGCACCCCATAGGCGGTCCCATACCCCCCTCTCACACACCCCCCACCCGGGATGTTCCACAAGAGGGCGCCACTGGACATTTTAAACATCAATGTAAGTTAGTGACAGAGCTTTCTTGAAAAATGACTAAGTCCAAAAATTCTCAGAAATTGCACTATGTCCAGCTGTGGGCCTGGTATTATTTTGGGTTACCAGGTAGTGATAGCCTTCACCCACTCTCCGGGGAACACCCCTCTCTATGGGCATGACCTCCAGTGGGGGATACCCCCCACCACAAGCTCTTACACCATCCGAACCAGGGCACCCACCACCATCCGAACCAGGGCACCCACCACCATCCGAACCAGGGCACCCACCACCATCCGAACCAGGGCACCCACCACCATCCGAACCAGGGCACCCACCACCATCCGAACCAGGGCACCCACCACCATCCGAACCAGGGCACCCACCACCATCCGAACCAGGGCACCCACCACCATCCGAACCAGGGCACCCACCACCATGCGAACCAGGGCACCCACCACCATCCGAACCAGGGCACCCACCACCATCCGAACCAGGGCACCCACCACCATCCGAACCAGGGCACCCACTCTTAAGCACCCTTCCTCGGACACTAAAGCATATAGCCCCGCTGTTACGAACCGCGTGCACCTGGTGATCCAAAACGGCCTTCGTGCACCTGGTCACCCTGCAGCTTACCACTCAGAGACTAAGTCCACACCAGGATTACCAGGTGCTGGTGGTACTTTGCACCCGGGTACCCACCTTCTTTAGTCTGCTTGCCCACTCTCTCTCTGGGCCTCCGGACTCTGCCTCCTGGCCCTTCTCTGTGCACCTGGTAACCAGTTAGAAATAACGGGGGAGGTGGAGGAAGACGCCTTCTGTCCCAAAAAAGCTTGGTTCGAAGGCTACATACCCGCCGGAGATCCCTTACCCCTTGTTACTGGGGCCGACGAGCATCTTTCTGGGGAGATCGGCATGAATCGAGCCCAGCCTCATTTCACACCCTAGCCCGACCTACCCAGCCCTGCCCTTAGAACCAATCTTTACCCCGAAGTTACGGATCTGACTCATCAACTTTCCTTAACATGCATTGTTCTAACATGCCAGAGGATGTTGCCCTTGGAGACCTGCTGCGGATATGGGTACGGCCCGACGTGAGATTTACACCCTCTCTTACGGATTTTCAAGGGCCAGCAAGAGCTCACCGGACGCCGCCGGAACTGCAACTCTTTCCAGGGCTTGGGCCCCTCTCTCGGGTTTCCCGCCCAGCTTCCGTGCTCACCGCGGTGATCGGACAACCGATTTGCACGTCAGGACCGCCCAGGCATAGTTCATCATCTTTCGGGTCCTATCGCACACGCTCACGCTCCACCTCCCCGACAGAGCGGGCGAGACGGGCCGGTGGTGCGCCCAACCCCGTAGGGCCGGGATCCCACCTCAGCCAGCGCGCGCCGGCCCTCACTTTCATTGCGCCACGGGGTGTGTCGGAGAAAACACTCTGACTTGCGCGTGCGTTAGTCTCCTTGGTCCGTGTTTCAAGGGTTGGGAGTTGGGGAGGTTGCCCTCCTTTCCTCCGCCCTTCGCCAGAGCGAGAGGTCATAGTTCAAAGACAGGTAGGTTTAACTTTATGGGGGCCTCCGGGTGCTCCTCTGCCGCCGTCGCCGAAGCGCCGGTGGGGCCGGGGAGACATTAAACCCCCGCCTGCGCCGGGGCGCAGAGCGGTTGACTGGGTTCCCAGTGCCGCGCGAGGATACTGGGTGATACTCAAGCCGCTTAAAAATGTGAGACCATTTCGGGAAGTCCCGGTTCACCGGACACCCCCAGTCCCCCTCGGTAGCGGCCTACACACCCACCCATCGGTGCGTCATCTAGCCGTGCCTAACGGGGAAAGGGGATGGAGCCAGTCGGGCGCATCCCAGGCAAAAAGGAACTGCGGGGAACCGGGCTAGGACCAGTTCACCCGCGCCGAGGGAAGGGAGAGGCGGGAGGCGTGAGCCCCCTACCCTACCCGACCCACAGCAGAGTTTGGTTTGTGTCGGGAGTGGGTAATTTGCACCCCTGCTGCCTTCCTTGGATGTGGTAGCCATTTCTCAGGATCCCTCTCCGGAATCGAACCCATAACTGATTTAATGAGCCATTCGCAGTTTCACTGTACCGGCCGTGTGTACTTAGACTTGCATGGCTTAATCTTTGAGACAAGCATATGCTACTGGCAGGATCAACCAGGTAGCCACTCACAACATAGAGGTTGTACCCGGGCACACTAAGCGGAGAACAGCCAGGGACCACTCCTATCCCGTGAGGGGAGGAGGCCCTAGGTCAATCCACCGTGCGCCCAGCGGGAGGCCCTGAACTGCCCGTGGCCGGAGCCACAGGTGCCGGGGCACCGCTTAATCAGGTATCTTGTCTTAGCTGGAGGGTTAATTCGGAACGCCATCAACGTGGATAAAAGACAGGGTTTGAGAAATACATGTGTTTCTGGCGCCGGTACGGTATGGGTGAACGTCATCCGCAGGCATCGCTACCTGGGTAGTCCACTCCCCACCAATGTAGGGCCACTGAGACAGACGGGCCGGCTAGATCTCGCACGAACGGAGCGCGGCTGAAGCTTGACATTAAGACGGGGATAACCGTCTCCGACAGGGGCTCCCCCGATAGAGGCAATTCCACGTGGGGCGGGAGGAACCGTCCGTCTGAACACCGACCAATGGCCGGCCGACAGGGGCCCTCCCAGGTGGAAACAGATTGCAAATCGGTCAGAAGATGTAAAACAGGCTCGACAACAGAGGACAACCATGGATACGCAACGTGTTGGAAGCTAGGGACGGACACATTCATGGGACAAGAACCATGGTCATGGAGGACCCAAACCCACAAGGTGATAGCTGGGATAGACCACCTGTCCAGGACAGAGCTCAATATCCTCCCACCACCAAGCTGGGAAAATCGGATCAATACTTAGGACCAATCGGGCGCCGGAGGGATATGGTCCAAAGTACCCACGGTTCTGAGGGGCTTGTAACCCTCAAAAGTGTCCATAAAGCACTCCCTATTCGGCCTGAGTAGTAACGACCAATCAGGCGCAGAAGGGATATGAACCAAAGGAACCATGGTTATGAGGGACAAGCAACCCTCAAAAATGTCCATAAATCACTCCCTATTCGGCCAGAGTAGTAATCATCAATCGGTCGCCGAAGGGATAAGGACCGAACTACCATGGTTCCGAGGGGCTTGTAACCCTCAAAAGTGTCCATAAAGCTCTCCCTATTCGGCATGAGTAGTAATCATCAATCGGTCGCCGAAGGGATAAGGACCGAACTACCATGGTTACGAGGGGCTTGTAACCCTCAAAAGTGTCCATAAAGCACTCCCTATTCGGCCAGAGTAGCAACCACCTATGGGTCGCCGACGGAATGTGGTTCTCCAGTTGTCAAAAACCAGGTTTCTCAAATCGCGCCGGTACCTGTCTGCCCCACACGGCCACGAGTGTGTAAAAATAACTCTCACTCACACAGTTTCAAGGCTATTCCCGATGTCACGGTAGGACACTTTAAACTTGAATAAATCGAAAAGTACAACTCCAATCAGGATGGGGGTTTTTTTGCACGAAAGGGCACACGTAGACGAACATTTCCATCTAATTTAAACCGTTTTTCCATAACAATTTATAATAGAAAATCGAGTTTTAAGTTTGCGAAAAAAAGTTCCGTTTACCGAAAAAATATGTTCCTATGGAAGCGAAATTTTCTGACCCGGGGCTAATTGTTGCCCATCACGAGAGAGGGTATGAGCCAAAATTTGGGACCTCTAGCCCCTCAGGAAGTATTTTTAATCATTATTTGAAAATTTCAGATTTTGGTCAAAAAAGTTACAAAGTGCCAACTTTTCAGTTCGCTTCAGAGACTAAGTCCAAACGTGCACCTGGTTTTATTCTGGGTTACCAGGACAATTTTTGAAAAACGGTTTTAAATACTTATAGAGGGCATATGGACCTCCATACCCACCCTTAGAGCACCATCCTAATGGCCCAACTCAATGAGATACAGCAAGAGGGAATTATATAGCTTTTCAAAAAATCTTCAGAAAAATGACTATGTTTTTCTTCTCAGAAATTGCACTAAGTCCAAACGGGCACCTGGTTTTATTCTGGGTTACCAGGACAATTTTTGAAAAACGGTTTTAAATACTTATAGAGGGCATATGGACCTCCATACCCACCCTTAGAGCACCATCCTAAGGGCCCAACTCAATGAGATACAGCAAGAGGGAATTATATAGCTTTTCAAAAAATCTTCAGAAAAATGACTATGTTTTTCTTCTCAGAAATTGCACTAAGTCCAAACGGGCACCTGGTTTTATTCTGGGTTACCAGGACCAATTTTTTAAAAAGGTTTTAAATACTTTTAAAGGCCATCACCACCCCCAGGACACATGTTTCAGCACCCCACTGCTGTCCCATGTCAGTGGGATAAGTACATTTAAAAAGTCGCTTGATGGCGCCATAGATCAATTTATGGAGGGGTGACATTTTTAAAGGGTATACAGACCTACATGCCCACTCTGAGACCACCATAGGGGGGTTAGGGAGACCCCATAGGGGGGACCCACACCCCCCACCAAGGTCACCTGGTAACCCAATACAATTCAATGACAGAGTCATACTTCTCTCTCATTGCACTAAGTCCAGCATGTGTACCTGGTGATTGAACTGGTTACCAAGGCTTACTCTCTCTACCCTGCCTGCCCACCTGCCTGCCCTCTATCTCGGCCTGTCTCTTCAGCTCAGTGCACCTGGTACCCCATAACACCCTGGTATTTCAGACCCTCAGGCCTCCATACATTCTCAACCGTGACCAAATGACACACAAAGACATGGGTGAATTTCAAATAAATGTTCTTTATTTATCAGTGAATCATGGGTTGATTTGTCCCTCAATTAGTGACCGCGCTCGGCTGGCGTTACGAGGCAAATCATGGTACCGGTAGTACCGTGCCTGCGTTTCCAGAGAATGACACATATGGTCAGCCACAGTTCCCCGGTCTGTAACCGAGCCTTGATTAAAGTTCAATGTAGCAACGCTTCGTCGAATTGTACCGAAGGTGACTTTACTTCCAATGCCAAACTCTGCAAATATCTGGCCCACATACTCACAGAGATTGCCGTACGGTTGACCGCAGGACGTGAAAAAGAAGAGTGTTGTGTCTGAGGTGATTCCACTCAGATTAGGCCTGATCTGATGGAATCGTTTAAGCCAAGTGTATTCCTGCTCAGATAGAACAACTCTGCACTCACCGAAGCTATAGTTCGTTTTGTGGCTTGAAATGCACATCTGATAACCCCCACTTTCCGGGGTTACTTCAGTAAATTCCCTCTCACTGAAGGTGGTGACTGGGGATCGTCGAGTGCCATTAAAGATGGCCAACCGGCTGGACATGAGAGCCGCAAACCTACGTCTATCAGCGCAGGTGGCTCGGACCTCCAGCCTACTGAGAACCGAAGGAATAGCTTGATTACTTAGCTCAACAAACCGGCTTAACTCCGCAGCGCTGAGCACCTCGTCCCTGCACCGTTTGCGGAATTTTGCCCTGTGTGTTGCCTGGCTCTGCCGCGAATCCCTGTCCATCTTTGCCAAGCAGAGTAACAACTTTCGAATTCCACTGGCTTTAGCCTGCAGACCTTTTGGCCGGAACTGAATAAGATAATTCAGGAAACTTCGAACATCAGCTCGGTACATTTTTAACGTGGATGGTGCCAAACAACGGTCTTCACATTCACCATACCACTCATACACACGTCTGTAGTTATCCAGAGAACACAGTCCTTCATCGGCCTTGCCCTCTGACATATAGCGGAGGAATTGTCGTACTCTGGATAGACTGGTGCGACTATTGTCAATTCGTTTAACTGAAGGGTTTTTACCAATAGCAAAGTGTTCATATTCAGTCAAAATTCCATTCCTCCAACCTTCAATTCTGGAGGACACACCGCCGCCTTCATCACTCTCGCTCTCCGTGGAAGTCACCATGACGCAGCCTTGCTCCCTCGGTTCCGAGCATGGTTCACCACCGATCTGACTGGTTGACTGCACCGGCGCAGTCGCCGCCGCCTGCTCACTCTCGTCCCACAGCTGCTGATCCACCACCGCGGACTGCTCACCCTTGTCTACCAGCTGCTGCTCCACGGACAACTCACTTTCAACACACTGGAAATACCCAGGGTTCTCCCAGGGCTCCAGCTGCGGTGCAACACCGTTGTTAGGCTGCATACACTGCCATGATTCGGGCTGCTGTCTCTCAGTTGAACGCCGGCTAGATTGCATAGCACGCTTCCATTCTGTAGTAGCAGGCTTAAGTGCATGGACAGACTTGAAATGTCGGTCTATCCGCACGATATTCCGCTTGGAACAAAGCCCACAATCACGTTTTAGTCTACTGTTCATAGCTTCTCTCTCCTGCGTGCGTGTATGTCTCTTTGTTTGCTCCACCAAACAACGACCTAACCCTAACTAGGGCTTAATGAGCCCCAGGTGTGGGCCAATATCAGACCAATTGGACTGATTGGAAATTTGACCATAAAGATCACCTCGTTGCCTCTTTGTTCGTCAAAGCCCAGTTGGCCATGGGGGTAGCGGCTGTGGCTTACGATCTGACGATCGGTGTTCGAGCCCCGCTGGGGATCACACCGTTTTTTTCCACCGAGAGCCTGGGAACCTAAAGACCCAAGGCCCTAATGCCCTTTGACGGCCCTAATGCCCTTCGACGGCCCTAATGCCCTTCGACGGCCCTAATGCCCTTCGACGGCCCAAATGCCCTTCGACGGCCCAAATCCTTAGGGCATAATGCCAAGGCCAGACAGCCATGCCCTGGTACTTTCATAGGCTTCCAGGGCTATACACACTTGTCAATATGCCTGAAAAGAGGCACTCTGATACGGATTCAGAGATTAGTGTACTGCCCTTGAAGGCCCAAACCCATAGGCCCTAATGCCCTTTGACGGCCCAAATCCTTAGGGCATAATGCCAAGGCCAGACAGCCATGCCCTGGTACTTTCATAGGCTTCCAGGGCTATACACACTTGTCAATATGCCTGAAAAGAGGCACTCTGATACGGATTCAGAGATTAGTGTACTGCCCTTGAAGGCCCAAACCCATAGGCCCTAATGCCCTTTGACGGCCCAAATCCTTAGGGCAGGCGCGGAAGGGATATGGTCCAAAGTACCCACGGTTCTGAGGGGCTTGTAACCCTCAAAAGTGTCCATAAAGCTCTCCCTATTCGGCATGAGTAGTAATCATCAATCGGGTCGCCGAAGGGATAAGGACCGAACTACCATGGTTCCGAGGGGCTTGTAACCCTCAAAAGTGTCCATAAAGCTCTCCCTATTCGGCATGAGTAGTAATCATCAATCGGTCGCCGAAGGGATAAGGACCGAACTACCATGGTTCCGAGGGGCTTGTAACCCTCAAAAGTGTCCATAAAGCTCTCCCTATTCGGCATGAGTAGTAATCATCAATCGGTCGCCGAAGGGATAAGGACCGAACTACCATGGTTCCGAGGGGCTTGTAACCCTCAAAAGTGTCCATAAAGCACTCCCTATTCGGCCAGAGTAGCAACCACCTATGGGTCGCCGACGGAATGTGGTTCTCCAGTTGTCAAAAACCAGGTTTCTCAAATCGCGCCGGTACCTGTCTGCCCCACACGGCCACGAGTGTGTAAAAATAACTCTCACTCACACAGTTTCAAGGCTATTCCCGATGTCACGGTAGGACACTTTAAACTTGAATAAATCGAAAAGTACAACTCCAATCAGGATGGGGGTTTTTTTGCACGAAAGGGCACACGTAGACGAACATTTCCATCTAATTTAAACCGTTTTTCCATAACAATTTATAATAGAAAATCGAGTTTTAAGTTTGCGAAAAAAAGTTCCGTTTACCGAAAAAATAGGTTCCTATAGAAGCGACATTTTCTAACCCGGGGCTAATTGTTGCCCATCACGAGAGAGGGTATGAGCCGAAGTCTGGGACCTCTAGCCCCCCGGGAAGTATTTTTAATCATTATTTGAAAATTTCAGATTTTGGTCAAAAAAGTTACAAAGTGCCAACTTTTCAGTTCGCTTCAGAGACTAAGTCCAAACGTGCACCTGGTTTTATTCTGGGTTACCAGGACAATTTTTGAAAAACGGTTTTAAATACTTATAGAGGGTATATGGACCTCCATACCCACCCTTAGAGCACCATCCTAATGGCCCAACTCAATGAGATACAGCAAGAGGGAATTATATAGCTTTTCAAAAAATCTTCAGAAAAATGACTATGTTTTTCTTCTCAGAAATTGCACTAAGTCCAAACGGGCACCTGGTTTTATTCTGGGTTACCAGGACCATTTTTTAAAAAGGTTTTAAATACTTTTAAAGGCCATCACCACCCCCAGGACACCTGTTTCAGCAGCCCACTGCTGTCCCATGTCAGTGGGATAAGTACATTTAAAAAGTCGCTTGATGGCGCCATAGATCAATTTATGGAGCTTTCAAATAAGGTCAAAATCATTCAGAATGGTTTTAAATACTTTTAAATGGTACACACATAACATATCTATCTATGTGAGATACATACTGAAGCCCCATGTCACTGGGATAAAGCATTTCTGATTTATGAGGGTTTTCATGTGTTTTTAGGTTACCAGGCCAAATCATGTGATGGTATTATTTTGAGGTCAAAATCATTCAGAATGGTTTTAAATACTTTTAAATGGTACACACATAACATATCTATCTATGTGAGATACATACTGAAGCCCCATGTCACTGGGATAAAGCATTTCTGATTTATGAGTGTTTTTATGTGTGTTTGGGCATTGGCCACAGCTGTGGGCCTTGTGTTATTTTGGGGTCAAAAGTCTTCAGAATGGTTTTAAATACTTTTAAATGGTACACACATAACATATCTATCTATGTGAGATACATACTGAAGCCCCATGTCACTGGGATAAAGCATTTCTGATTTATGAGGGTTTTCATGTGTTTTTAAGTTACCAGGCCAAATCATGTGATTGTATTATTTTGAGGTCAAAATCATTCAGAATGGTTTTAAATACTTTTAAATGGTACACACATAACATATCTATCTATGTGAGATACATACTGAAGCCCCATGTCACTGGGATAAAGCATTTCTGATTTATGAGTGTTTTTATGTGTGTTTGGGCATTGGCCAGATCTGTGGGCCTGGTATAATTGTGGGTTACTAGGCCAAAAAAAAAGGGGGACAGAGCAGCCAACCTCCAGAGAGGCTGACTGCTCTGCCCCCCTTAAGGACAGTGGAACTACGGACCTCCAGGCCTCTAGGCCTTCACTCACTATCCGGGGAACACCCATCTCTCCGGGCATGAGAGTAGAGCTTACTCCCTCAAACTACTATGCCCGGATAGGGAGCACCCCATAGGCGGTCCCATACCCCCCTCTCACACACCCCCCACCCGGGATGTTCCACAAGAGGGCGCCACTGGACATTTTAAACATCAATGTAAGTTAGTGACAGAGCTTTCTTGAAAAATGACTAAGTCCAAAAATTCTCAGAAATTGCACTATGTCCAGCTGTGGGCCTGGTATTATTTTGGGTTACCAGGTAGTGATAGCCTTCACCCACTCTCCGGGGAACACCCCTCTCTATGGGCATGACCTCCAGTGGGGGATACCCCCCACCACAAGCTCTTACACCATCCGAACCAGGGCACCCACCACCATCCGAACCAGGGCACCCACCACCATCCGAACCAGGGCACCCACCACCATCCGAACCAGGGCACCCACCACCATCCGAACCAGGGCACCCACCACCATCCGAACCAGGGCACCCACCACCATCCGAACCAGGGCACCCACCACCATCCGAACCAGGGCACCCACCACCATGCGAACCAGGGCACCCACCACCATCCGAACCAGGGCACCCACCACCATCCGAACCAGGGCACCCACCACCATCCGAACCAGGGCACCCACTCTTAAGCACCCTTCCTCGGACACTAAAGCATATAGCCCCGCTGTTACGAACCGCGTGCACCTGGTGATCCAAAACGGCCTTCGTGCACCTGGTCACCCTGCAGCTTACCACTCAGAGACTAAGTCCACACCAGGATTACCAGGTGCTGGTGGTACTTTGCACCCGGGTACCCACCTTCTTTAGTCTGCTTGCCCACTCTCTCTCTGGGCCTCCGGACTCTGCCTCCTGGCCCTTCTCTGTGCACCTGGTAACCAGTTAGAAATAACGGGGGAGGTGGAGGAAGACGCCTTCTGTCCCAAAAAAGCTTGGTTCGAAGGCTACATACCCGCCGGAGATCCCTTACCCCTTGTTACTGGGGCCGACGAGCATCTTTCTGGGGAGATCGGCATGAATCGAGCCCAGCCTCATTTCACACCCTAGCCCGACCTACCCAGCCCTGCCCTTAGAACCAATCTTTACCCCGAAGTTACGGATCTGACTCATCAACTTTCCTTAACATGCATTGTTCTAACATGCCAGAGGATGTTGCCCTTGGAGACCTGCTGCGGATATGGGTACGGCCCGACGTGAGATTTACACCCTCTCTTACGGATTTTCAAGGGCCAGCAAGAGCTCACCGGACGCCGCCGGAACTGCAACTCTTTCCAGGGCTTGGGCCCCTCTCTCGGGTTTCCCGCCCAGCTTCCGTGCTCACCGCGGTGATCGGACAACCGATTTGCACGTCAGGACCGCCCAGGCATAGTTCATCATCTTTCGGGTCCTATCGCACACGCTCACGCTCCACCTCCCCGACAGAGCGGGCGAGACGGGCCGGTGGTGCGCCCAACCCCGTAGGGCCGGGATCCCACCTCAGCCAGCGCGCGCCGGCCCTCACTTTCATTGCGCCACGGGGTGTGTCGGAGAAAACACTCTGACTTGCGCGTGCGTTAGTCTCCTTGGTCCGTGTTTCAAGGGTTGGGAGTTGGGGAGGTTGCCCTCCTTTCCTCCGCCCTTCGCCAGAGCGAGAGGTCATAGTTCAAAGACAGGTAGGTTTAACTTTATGGGGGCCTCCGGGTGCTCCTCTGCCGCCGTCGCCGAAGCGCCGGTGGGGCCGGGGAGACATTAAACCCCCGCCTGCGCCGGGGCGCAGAGCGGTTGACTGGGTTCCCAGTGCCGCGCGAGGATACTGGGTGATACTCAAGCCGCTTAAAAATGTGAGACCATTTCGGGAAGTCCCGGTTCACCGGACACCCCCAGTCCCCCTCGGTAGCGGCCTACACACCCACCCATCGGTGCGTCATCTAGCCGTGCCTAACGGGGAAAGGGGATGGAGCCAGTCGGGCGCATCCCAGGCAAAAAGGAACTGCGGGGAACCGGGCTAGGACCAGTTCACCCGCGCCGAGGGAAGGGAGAGGCGGGAGGCGTGAGCCCCCTACCCTACCCGACCCACAGCAGAGTTTGGTTTGTGTCGGGAGTGGGTAATTTGCACCCCTGCTGCCTTCCTTGGATGTGGTAGCCATTTCTCAGGATCCCTCTCCGGAATCGAACCCATAACTGATTTAATGAGCCATTCGCAGTTTCACTGTACCGGCCGTGTGTACTTAGACTTGCATGGCTTAATCTTTGAGACAAGCATATGCTACTGGCAGGATCAACCAGGTAGCCACTCACAACATAGAGGTTGTACCCGGGCACACTAAGCGGAGAACAGCCAGGGACCACTCCTATCCCGTGAGGGGAGGAGGCCCTAGGTCAATCCACCGTGCGCCCAGCGGGAGGCCCTGAACTGCCCGTGGCCGGAGCCACAGGTGCCGGGGCACCGCTTAATCAGGTATCTTGTCTTAGCTGGAGGGTTAATTCGGAACGCCATCAACGTGGATAAAAGACAGGGTTTGAGAAATACATGTGTTTCTGGCGCCGGTACGGTATGGGTGAACGTCATCCGCAGGCATCGCTACCTGGGTAGTCCACTCCCCACCAATGTAGGGCCACTGAGACAGACGGGCCGGCTAGATCTCGCACGAACGGAGCGCGGCTGAAGCTTGACATTAAGACGGGGATAACCGTCTCCGACAGGGGCTCCCCCGATAGAGGCAATTCCACGTGGGGCGGGAGGAACCGTCCGTCTGAACACCGACCAATGGCCGGCCGACAGGGGCCCTCCCAGGTGGAAACAGATTGCAAATCGGTCAGAAGATGTAAAACAGGCTCGACAACAGAGGACAACCATGGATACGCAACGTGTTGGAAGCTAGGGACGGACACATTCATGGGACAAGAACCATGGTCATGGAGGACCCAAACCCACAAGGTGATAGCTGGGATAGACCACCTGTCCAGGACAGAGCTCAATATCCTCCCACCACCAAGCTGGGAAAATCGGATCAATACTTAGGACCAATCGGGCGCCGGAGGGATATGGTCCAAAGTACCCACGGTTCTGAGGGGCTTGTAACCCTCAAAAGTGTCCATAAAGCACTCCCTATTCGGCCTGAGTAGTAACGACCAATCAGGCGCAGAAGGGATATGAACCAAAGGAACCATGGTTATGAGGGACAAGCAACCCTCAAAAATGTCCATAAATCACTCCCTATTCGGCCAGAGTAGTAATCATCAATCGGTCGCCGAAGGGATAAGGACCGAACTACCATGGTTCCGAGGGGCTTGTAACCCTCAAAAGTGTCCATAAAGCTCTCCCTATTCGGCATGAGTAGTAATCATCAATCGGTCGCCGAAGGGATAAGGACCGAACTACCATGGTTACGAGGGGCTTGTAACCCTCAAAAGTGTCCATAAAGCACTCCCTATTCGGCCAGAGTAGCAACCACCTATGGGTCGCCGACGGAATGTGGTTCTCCAGTTGTCAAAAACCAGGTTTCTCAAATCGCGCCGGTACCTGTCTGCCCCACACGGCCACGAGTGTGTAAAAATAACTCTCACTCACACAGTTTCAAGGCTATTCCCGATGTCACGGTAGGACACTTTAAACTTGAATAAATCGAAAAGTACAACTCCAATCAGGATGGGGGTTTTTTTGCACGAAAGGGCACACGTAGACGAACATTTCCATCTAATTTAAACCGTTTTTCCATAACAATTTATAATAGAAAATCGAGTTTTAAGTTTGCGAAAAAAAGTTCCGTTTACCGAAAAAATAGGTTCCTATAGAAGCGACATTTTCTAACCCGGGGCTAATTGTTGCCCATCACGAGAGAGGGTATGAGCCGAAGTCTGGGACCTCTAGCCCCCCGGGAAGTATTTTTAATCATTATTTGAAAATTTCAGATTTTGGTCAAAAAAGTTACAAAGTGCCAACTTTTCAGTTCGCTTCAGAGACTAAGTCCAAACGTGCACCTGGTTTTATTCTGGGTTACCAGGACAATTTTTGAAAAACGGTTTTAAATACTTATAGAGGGTATATGGACCTCCATACCCACCCTTAGAGCACCATCCTAATGGCCCAACTCAATGAGATACAGCAAGAGGGAATTATATAGCTTTTCAAAAAATCTTCAGAAAAATGACTATGTTTTTCTTCTCAGAAATTGCACTAAGTCCAAACGGGCACCTGGTTTTATTCTGGGTTACCAGGACCATTTTTTAAAAAGGTTTTAAATACTTTTAAAGGCCATCACCACCCCCAGGACACCTGTTTCAGCAGCCCACTGCTGTCCCATGTCAGTGGGATAAGTACATTTAAAAAGTCGCTTGATGGCGCCATAGATCAATTTATGGAGCTTTCAAATAAGGTCAAAATCATTCAGAATGGTTTTAAATACTTTTAAATGGTACACACATAACATATCTATCTATGTGAGATACATACTGAAGCCCCATGTCACTGGGATAAAGCATTTCTGATTTATGAGGGTTTTCATGTGTTTTTAGGTTACCAGGCCAAATCATGTGATGGTATTATTTTGAGGTCAAAATCATTCAGAATGGTTTTAAATACTTTTAAATGGTACACACATAACATATCTATCTATGTGAGATACATACTGAAGCCCCATGTCACTGGGATAAAGCATTTCTGATTTATGAGTGTTTTTATGTGTGTTTGGGCATTGGCCACAGCTGTGGGCCTTGTGTTATTTTGGGGTCAAAAGTCTTCAGAATGGTTTTAAATACTTTTAAATGGTACACACATAACATATCTATCTATGTGAGATACATACTGAAGCCCCATGTCACTGGGATAAAGCATTTCTGATTTATGAGGGTTTTCATGTGTTTTTAAGTTACCAGGCCAAATCATGTGATTGTATTATTTTGAGGTCAAAATCATTCAGAATGGTTTTAAATACTTTTAAATGGTACACACATAACATATCTATCTATGTGAGATACATACTGAAGCCCCATGTCACTGGGATAAAGCATTTCTGATTTATGAGTGTTTTTATGTGTGTTTGGGCATTGGCCAGATCTGTGGGCCTGGTATAATTGTGGGTTACTAGGCCAAAAAAAAAGGGGGACAGAGCAGCCAACCTCCAGAGAGGCTGACTGCTCTGCCCCCCTTAAGGACAGTGGAACTACGGACCTCCAGGCCTCTAGGCCTTCACTCACTATCCGGGGAACACCCATCTCTCCGGGCATGAGAGTAGAGCTTACTCCCTCAAACTACTATGCCCGGATAGGGAGCACCCCATAGGCGGTCCCATACCCCCCTCTCACACACCCCCCACCCGGGATGTTCCACAAGAGGGCGCCACTGGACATTTTAAACATCAATGTAAGTTAGTGACAGAGCTTTCTTGAAAAATGACTAAGTCCAAAAATTCTCAGAAATTGCACTATGTCCAGCTGTGGGCCTGGTATTATTTTGGGTTACCAGGTAGTGATAGCCTTCACCCACTCTCCGGGGAACACCCCTCTCTATGGGCATGACCTCCAGTGGGGGATACCCCCCACCACAAGCTCTTACACCATCCGAACCAGGGCACCCACCACCATCCGAACCAGGGCACCCACCACCATCCGAACCAGGGCACCCACCACCATCCGAACCAGGGCACCCACCACCATCCGAACCAGGGCACCCACCACCATCCGAACCAGGGCACCCACCACCATCCGAACCAGGGCACCCACCACCATCCGAACCAGGGCACCCACCACCATGCGAACCAGGGCACCCACCACCATCCGAACCAGGGCACCCACCACCATCCGAACCAGGGCACCCACCACCATCCGAACCAGGGCACCCACTCTTAAGCACCCTTCCTCGGACACTAAAGCATATAGCCCCGCTGTTACGAACCGCGTGCACCTGGTGATCCAAAACGGCCTTCGTGCACCTGGTCACCCTGCAGCTTACCACTCAGAGACTAAGTCCACACCAGGATTACCAGGTGCTGGTGGTACTTTGCACCCGGGTACCCACCTTCTTTAGTCTGCTTGCCCACTCTCTCTCTGGGCCTCCGGACTCTGCCTCCTGGCCCTTCTCTGTGCACCTGGTAACCAGTTAGAAATAACGGGGGAGGTGGAGGAAGACGCCTTCTGTCCCAAAAAAGCTTGGTTCGAAGGCTACATACCCGCCGGAGATCCCTTACCCCTTGTTACTGGGGCCGACGAGCATCTTTCTGGGGAGATCGGCATGAATCGAGCCCAGCCTCATTTCACACCCTAGCCCGACCTACCCAGCCCTGCCCTTAGAACCAATCTTTACCCCGAAGTTACGGATCTGACTCATCAACTTTCCTTAACATGCATTGTTCTAACATGCCAGAGGATGTTGCCCTTGGAGACCTGCTGCGGATATGGGTACGGCCCGACGTGAGATTTACACCCTCTCTTACGGATTTTCAAGGGCCAGCAAGAGCTCACCGGACGCCGCCGGAACTGCAACTCTTTCCAGGGCTTGGGCCCCTCTCTCGGGTTTCCCGCCCAGCTTCCGTGCTCACCGCGGTGATCGGACAACCGATTTGCACGTCAGGACCGCCCAGGCATAGTTCATCATCTTTCGGGTCCTATCGCACACGCTCACGCTCCACCTCCCCGACAGAGCGGGCGAGACGGGCCGGTGGTGCGCCCAACCCCGTAGGGCCGGGATCCCACCTCAGCCAGCGCGCGCCGGCCCTCACTTTCATTGCGCCACGGGGTGTGTCGGAGAAAACACTCTGACTTGCGCGTGCGTTAGTCTCCTTGGTCCGTGTTTCAAGGGTTGGGAGTTGGGGAGGTTGCCCTCCTTTCCTCCGCCCTTCGCCAGAGCGAGAGGTCATAGTTCAAAGACAGGTAGGTTTAACTTTATGGGGGCCTCCGGGTGCTCCTCTGCCGCCGTCGCCGAAGCGCCGGTGGGGCCGGGGAGACATTAAACCCCCGCCTGCGCCGGGGCGCAGAGCGGTTGACTGGGTTCCCAGTGCCGCGCGAGGATACTGGGTGATACTCAAGCCGCTTAAAAATGTGAGACCATTTCGGGAAGTCCCGGTTCACCGGACACCCCCAGTCCCCCTCGGTAGCGGCCTACACACCCACCCATCGGTGCGTCATCTAGCCGTGCCTAACGGGGAAAGGGGATGGAGCCAGTCGGGCGCATCCCAGGCAAAAAGGAACTGCGGGGAACCGGGCTAGGACCAGTTCACCCGCGCCGAGGGAAGGGAGAGGCGGGAGGCGTGAGCCCCCTACCCTACCCGACCCACAGCAGAGTTTGGTTTGTGTCGGGAGTGGGTAATTTGCACCCCTGCTGCCTTCCTTGGATGTGGTAGCCATTTCTCAGGATCCCTCTCCGGAATCGAACCCATAACTGATTTAATGAGCCATTCGCAGTTTCACTGTACCGGCCGTGTGTACTTAGACTTGCATGGCTTAATCTTTGAGACAAGCATATGCTACTGGCAGGATCAACCAGGTAGCCACTCACAACATAGAGGTTGTACCCGGGCACACTAAGCGGAGAACAGCCAGGGACCACTCCTATCCCGTGAGGGGAGGAGGCCCTAGGTCAATCCACCGTGCGCCCAGCGGGAGGCCCTGAACTGCCCGTGGCCGGAGCCACAGGTGCCGGGGCACCGCTTAATCAGGTATCTTGTCTTAGCTGGAGGGTTAATTCGGAACGCCATCAACGTGGATAAAAGACAGGGTTTGAGAAATACATGTGTTTCTGGCGCCGGTACGGTATGGGTGAACGTCATCCGCAGGCATCGCTACCTGGGTAGTCCACTCCCCACCAATGTAGGGCCACTGAGACAGACGGGCCGGCTAGATCTCGCACGAACGGAGCGCGGCTGAAGCTTGACATTAAGACGGGGATAACCGTCTCCGACAGGGGCTCCCCCGATAGAGGCAATTCCACGTGGGGCGGGAGGAACCGTCCGTCTGAACACCGACCAATGGCCGGCCGACAGGGGCCCTCCCAGGTGGAAACAGATTGCAAATCGGTCAGAAGATGTAAAACAGGCTCGACAACAGAGGACAACCATGGATACGCAACGTGTTGGAAGCTAGGGACGGACACATTCATGGGACAAGAACCATGGTCATGGAGGACCCAAACCCACAAGGTGATAGCTGGGATAGACCACCTGTCCAGGACAGAGCTCAATATCCTCCCACCACCAAGCTGGGAAAATCGGATCAATACTTAGGACCAATCGGGCGCCGGAGGGATATGGTCCAAAGTACCCACGGTTCTGAGGGGCTTGTAACCCTCAAAAGTGTCCATAAAGCACTCCCTATTCGGCCTGAGTAGTAACGACCAATCAGGCGCAGAAGGGATATGAACCAAAGGAACCATGGTTATGAGGGACAAGCAACCCTCAAAAATGTCCATAAATCACTCCCTATTCGGCCAGAGTAGTAATCATCAATCGGTCGCCGAAGGGATAAGGACCGAACTACCATGGTTCCGAGGGGCTTGTAACCCTCAAAAGTGTCCATAAAGCTCTCCCTATTCGGCATGAGTAGTAATCATCAATCGGTCGCCGAAGGGATAAGGACCGAACTACCATGGTTACGAGGGGCTTGTAACCCTCAAAAGTGTCCATAAAGCACTCCCTATTCGGCCAGAGTAGCAACCACCTATGGGTCGCCGACGGAATGTGGTTCTCCAGTTGTCAAAAACCAGGTTTCTCAAATCGCGCCGGTACCTGTCTGCCCCACACGGCCACGAGTGTGTAAAAATAACTCTCACTCACACAGTTTCAAGGCTATTCCCGATGTCACGGTAGGACACTTTAAACTTGAATAAATCGAAAAGTACAACTCCAATCAGGATGGGGGTTTTTTTGCACGAAAGGGCACACGTAGACGAACATTTCCATCTAATTTAAACCGTTTTTCCATAACAATTTATAATAGAAAATCGAGTTTTAAGTTTGCGAAAAAAAGTTCCGTTTACCGAAAAAATAGGTTCCTATAGAAGCGACATTTTCTAACCCGGGGCTAATTGTTGCCCATCACGAGAGAGGGTATGAGCCGAAGTCTGGGACCTCTAGCCCCCCGGGAAGTATTTTTAATCATTATTTGAAAATTTCAGATTTTGGTCAAAAAAGTTACAAAGTGCCAACTTTTCAGTTCGCTTCAGAGACTAAGTCCAAACGTGCACCTGGTTTTATTCTGGGTTACCAGGACAATTTTTGAAAAACGGTTTTAAATACTTATAGAGGGTATATGGACCTCCATACCCACCCTTAGAGCACCATCCTAATGGCCCAACTCAATGAGATACAGCAAGAGGGAATTATATAGCTTTTCAAAAAATCTTCAGAAAAATGACTATGTTTTTCTTCTCAGAAATTGCACTAAGTCCAAACGGGCACCTGGTTTTATTCTGGGTTACCAGGACCATTTTTTAAAAAGGTTTTAAATACTTTTAAAGGCCATCACCACCCCCAGGACACCTGTTTCAGCAGCCCACTGCTGTCCCATGTCAGTGGGATAAGTACATTTAAAAAGTCGCTTGATGGCGCCATAGATCAATTTATGGAGCTTTCAAATAAGGTCAAAATCATTCAGAATGGTTTTAAATACTTTTAAATGGTACACACATAACATATCTATCTATGTGAGATACATACTGAAGCCCCATGTCACTGGGATAAAGCATTTCTGATTTATGAGGGTTTTCATGTGTTTTTAGGTTACCAGGCCAAATCATGTGATGGTATTATTTTGAGGTCAAAATCATTCAGAATGGTTTTAAATACTTTTAAATGGTACACACATAACATATCTATCTATGTGAGATACATACTGAAGCCCCATGTCACTGGGATAAAGCATTTCTGATTTATGAGTGTTTTTATGTGTGTTTGGGCATTGGCCACAGCTGTGGGCCTTGTGTTATTTTGGGGTCAAAAGTCTTCAGAATGGTTTTAAATACTTTTAAATGGTACACACATAACATATCTATCTATGTGAGATACATACTGAAGCCCCATGTCACTGGGATAAAGCATTTCTGATTTATGAGGGTTTTCATGTGTTTTTAAGTTACCAGGCCAAATCATGTGATTGTATTATTTTGAGGTCAAAATCATTCAGAATGGTTTTAAATACTTTTAAATGGTACACACATAACATATCTATCTATGTGAGATACATACTGAAGCCCCATGTCACTGGGATAAAGCATTTCTGATTTATGAGTGTTTTTATGTGTGTTTGGGCATTGGCCAGATCTGTGGGCCTGGTATAATTGTGGGTTACTAGGCCAAAAAAAAAGGGGGACAGAGCAGCCAACCTCCAGAGAGGCTGACTGCTCTGCCCCCCTTAAGGACAGTGGAACTACGGACCTCCAGGCCTCTAGGCCTTCACTCACTATCCGGGGAACACCCATCTCTCCGGGCATGAGAGTAGAGCTTACTCCCTCAAACTACTATGCCCGGATAGGGAGCACCCCATAGGCGGTCCCATACCCCCCTCTCACACACCCCCCACCCGGGATGTTCCACAAGAGGGCGCCACTGGACATTTTAAACATCAATGTAAGTTAGTGACAGAGCTTTCTTGAAAAATGACTAAGTCCAAAAATTCTCAGAAATTGCACTATGTCCAGCTGTGGGCCTGGTATTATTTTGGGTTACCAGGTAGTGATAGCCTTCACCCACTCTCCGGGGAACACCCCTCTCTATGGGCATGACCTCCAGTGGGGGATACCCCCCACCACAAGCTCTTACACCATCCGAACCAGGGCACCCACCACCATCCGAACCAGGGCACCCACCACCATCCGAACCAGGGCACCCACCACCATCCGAACCAGGGCACCCACCACCATCCGAACCAGGGCACCCACCACCATCCGAACCAGGGCACCCACCACCATCCGAACCAGGGCACCCACCACCATCCGAACCAGGGCACCCACCACCATCCGAACCAGGGCACCCACCACCATGCGAACCAGGGCACCCACCACCATCCGAACCAGGGCACCCACCACCATCCGAACCAGGGCACCCACCACCATCCGAACCAGGGCACCCACTCTTAAGCACCCTTCCTCGGACACTAAAGCATATAGCCCCGCTGTTACGAACCGCGTGCACCTGGTGATCCAAAACGGCCTTCGTGCACCTGGTCACCCTGCAGCTTACCACTCAGAGACTAAGTCCACACCAGGATTACCAGGTGCTGGTGGTACTTTGCACCCGGGTACCCACCTTCTTTAGTCTGCTTGCCCACTCTCTCTCTGGGCCTCCGGACTCTGCCTCCTGGCCCTTCTCTGTGCACCTGGTAACCAGTTAGAAATAACGGGGGAGGTGGAGGAAGACGCCTTCTGTCCCAAAAAAGCTTGGTTCGAAGGCTACATACCCGCCGGAGATCCCTTACCCCTTGTTACTGGGGCCGACGAGCATCTTTCTGGGGAGATCGGCATGAATCGAGCCCAGCCTCATTTCACACCCTAGCCCGACCTACCCAGCCCTGCCCTTAGAACCAATCTTTACCCCGAAGTTACGGATCTGACTCATCAACTTTCCTTAACATGCATTGTTCTAACATGCCAGAGGATGTTGCCCTTGGAGACCTGCTGCGGATATGGGTACGGCCCGACGTGAGATTTACACCCTCTCTTACGGATTTTCAAGGGCCAGCAAGAGCTCACCGGACGCCGCCGGAACTGCAACTCTTTCCAGGGCTTGGGCCCCTCTCTCGGGTTTCCCGCCCAGCTTCCGTGCTCACCGCGGTGATCGGACAACCGATTTGCACGTCAGGACCGCCCAGGCATAGTTCATCATCTTTCGGGTCCTATCGCACACGCTCACGCTCCACCTCCCCGACAGAGCGGGCGAGACGGGCCGGTGGTGCGCCCAACCCCGTAGGGCCGGGATCCCACCTCAGCCAGCGCGCGCCGGCCCTCACTTTCATTGCGCCACGGGGTGTGTCGGAGAAAACACTCTGACTTGCGCGTGCGTTAGTCTCCTTGGTCCGTGTTTCAAGGGTTGGGAGTTGGGGAGGTTGCCCTCCTTTCCTCCGCCCTTCGCCAGAGCGAGAGGTCATAGTTCAAAGACAGGTAGGTTTAACTTTATGGGGGCCTCCGGGTGCTCCTCTGCCGCCGTCGCCGAAGCGCCGGTGGGGCCGGGGAGACATTAAACCCCCGCCTGCGCCGGGGCGCAGAGCGGTTGACTGGGTTCCCAGTGCCGCGCGAGGATACTGGGTGATACTCAAGCCGCTTAAAAATGTGAGACCATTTCGGGAAGTCCCGGTTCACCGGACACCCCCAGTCCCCCTCGGTAGCGGCCTACACACCCACCCATCGGTGCGTCATCTAGCCGTGCCTAACGGGGAAAGGGGATGGAGCCAGTCGGGCGCATCCCAGGCAAAAAGGAACTGCGGGGAACCGGGCTAGGACCAGTTCACCCGCGCCGAGGGAAGGGAGAGGCGGGAGGCGTGAGCCCCCTACCCTACCCGACCCACAGCAGAGTTTGGTTTGTGTCGGGAGTGGGTAATTTGCACCCCTGCTGCCTTCCTTGGATGTGGTAGCCATTTCTCAGGATCCCTCTCCGGAATCGAACCCATAACTGATTTAATGAGCCATTCGCAGTTTCACTGTACCGGCCGTGTGTACTTAGACTTGCATGGCTTAATCTTTGAGACAAGCATATGCTACTGGCAGGATCAACCAGGTAGCCACTCACAACATAGAGGTTGTACCCGGGCACACTAAGCGGAGAACAGCCAGGGACCACTCCTATCCCGTGAGGGGAGGAGGCCCTAGGTCAATCCACCGTGCGCCCAGCGGGAGGCCCTGAACTGCCCGTGGCCGGAGCCACAGGTGCCGGGGCACCGCTTAATCAGGTATCTTGTCTTAGCTGGAGGGTTAATTCGGAACGCCATCAACGTGGATAAAAGACAGGGTTTGAGAAATACATGTGTTTCTGGCGCCGGTACGGTATGGGTGAACGTCATCCGCAGGCATCGCTACCTGGGTAGTCCACTCCCCACCAATGTAGGGCCACTGAGACAGACGGGCCGGCTAGATCTCGCACGAACGGAGCGCGGCTGAAGCTTGACATTAAGACGGGGATAACCGTCTCCGACAGGGGCTCCCCCGATAGAGGCAATTCCACGTGGGGCGGGAGGAACCGTCCGTCTGAACACCGACCAATGGCCGGCCGACAGGGGCCCTCCCAGGTGGAAACAGATTGCAAATCGGTCAGAAGATGTAAAACAGGCTCGACAACAGAGGACAACCATGGATACGCAACGTGTTGGAAGCTAGGGACGGACACATTCATGGGACAAGAACCATGGTCATGGAGGACCCAAACCCACAAGGTGATAGCTGGGATAGACCACCTGTCCAGGACAGAGCTCAATATCCTCCCACCACCAAGCTGGGAAAATCGGATCAATACTTAGGACCAATCGGGCGCCGGAGGGATATGGTCCAAAGTACCCACGGTTCTGAGGGGCTTGTAACCCTCAAAAGTGTCCATAAAGCACTCCCTATTCGGCCTGAGTAGTAACGACCAATCAGGCGCAGAAGGGATATGAACCAAAGGAACCATGGTTATGAGGGACAAGCAACCCTCAAAAATGTCCATAAATCACTCCCTATTCGGCCAGAGTAGTAATCATCAATCGGTCGCCGAAGGGATAAGGACCGAACTACCATGGTTCCGAGGGGCTTGTAACCCTCAAAAGTGTCCATAAAGCTCTCCCTATTCGGCATGAGTAGTAATCATCAATCGGTCGCCGAAGGGATAAGGACCGAACTACCATGGTTACGAGGGGCTTGTAACCCTCAAAAGTGTCCATAAAGCACTCCCTATTCGGCCAGAGTAGCAACCACCTATGGGTCGCCGACGGAATGTGGTTCTCCAGTTGTCAAAAACCAGGTTTCTCAAATCGCGCCGGTACCTGTCTGCCCCACACGGCCACGAGTGTGTAAAAATAACTCTCACTCACACAGTTTCAAGGCTATTCCCGATGTCACGGTAGGACACTTTAAACTTGAATAAATCGAAAAGTACAACTCCAATCAGGATGGGGGTTTTTTTGCACGAAAGGGCACACGTAGACGAACATTTCCATCTAATTTAAACCGTTTTTCCATAACAATTTATAATAGAAAATCGAGTTTTAAGTTTGCGAAAAAAAGTTCCGTTTACCGAAAAAATATGTTCCTATGGAAGCGAAATTTTCTGACCCGGGGCTAATTGTTGCCCATCACGAGAGAGGGTATGAGCCAAAATTTGGGACCTCTAGCCCCTCAGGAAGTATTTTTAATCATTATTTGAAAATTTCAGATTTTGGTCAAAAAAGTTACAAAGTGCCAACTTTTCAGTTCGCTTCAGAGACTAAGTCCAAACGTGCACCTGGTTTTATTCTGGGTTACCAGGACAATTTTTGAAAAACGGTTTTAAATACTTATAGAGGGCATATGGACCTCCATACCCACCCTTAGAGCACCATCCTAATGGCCCAACTCAATGAGATACAGCAAGAGGGAATTATATAGCTTTTCAAAAAATCTTCAGAAAAATGACTATGTTTTTCTTCTCAGAAATTGCACTAAGTCCAAACGGGCACCTGGTTTTATTCTGGGTTACCAGGACAATTTTTGAAAAACGGTTTTAAATACTTATAGAGGGCATATGGACCTCCATACCCACCCTTAGAGCACCATCCTAAGGGCCCAACTCAATGAGATACAGCAAGAGGGAATTATATAGCTTTTCAAAAAATCTTCAGAAAAATGACTATGTTTTTCTTCTCAGAAATTGCACTAAGTCCAAACGGGCACCTGGTTTTATTCTGGGTTACCAGGACCAATTTTTTAAAAAGGTTTTAAATACTTTTAAAGGCCATCACCACCCCCAGGACACATGTTTCAGCACCCCACTGCTGTCCCATGTCAGTGGGATAAGTACATTTAAAAAGTCGCTTGATGGCGCCATAGATCAATTTATGGAGGGGTGACATTTTTAAAGGGTATACAGACCTACATGCCCACTCTGAGACCACCATAGGGGGGTTAGGGAGACCCCATAGGGGGGACCCACACCCCCCACCAAGGTCACCTGGTAACCCAATACAATTCAATGACAGAGTCATACTTCTCTCTCATTGCACTAAGTCCAGCATGTGTACCTGGTGATTGAACTGGTTACCAAGGCTTACTCTCTCTACCCTGCCTGCCCACCTGCCTGCCCTCTATCTCGGCCTGTCTCTTCAGCTCAGTGCACCTGGTACCCCATAACACCCTGGTATTTCAGACCCTCAGGCCTCCATACATTCTCAACCGTGACCAAATGACACACAAAGACATGGGTGAATTTCAAATAAATGTTCTTTATTTATCAGTGAATCATGGGTTGATTTGTCCCTCAATTAGTGACCGCGCTCGGCTGGCGTTACGAGGCAAATCATGGTACCGGTAGTACCGTGCCTGCGTTTCCAGAGAATGACACATATGGTCAGCCACAGTTCCCCGGTCTGTAACCGAGCCTTGATTAAAGTTCAATGTAGCAACGCTTCGTCGAATTGTACCGAAGGTGACTTTACTTCCAATGCCAAACTCTGCAAATATCTGGCCCACATACTCACAGAGATTGCCGTACGGTTGACCGCAGGACGTGAAAAAGAAGAGTGTTGTGTCTGAGGTGATTCCACTCAGATTAGGCCTGATCTGATGGAATCGTTTAAGCCAAGTGTATTCCTGCTCAGATAGAACAACTCTGCACTCACCGAAGCTATAGTTCGTTTTGTGGCTTGAAATGCACATCTGATAACCCCCACTTTCCGGGGTTACTTCAGTAAATTCCCTCTCACTGAAGGTGGTGACTGGGGATCGTCGAGTGCCATTAAAGATGGCCAACCGGCTGGACATGAGAGCCGCAAACCTACGTCTATCAGCGCAGGTGGCTCGGACCTCCAGCCTACTGAGAACCGAAGGAATAGCTTGATTACTTAGCTCAACAAACCGGCTTAACTCCGCAGCGCTGAGCACCTCGTCCCTGCACCGTTTGCGGAATTTTGCCCTGTGTGTTGCCTGGCTCTGCCGCGAATCCCTGTCCATCTTTGCCAAGCAGAGTAACAACTTTCGAATTCCACTGGCTTTAGCCTGCAGACCTTTTGGCCGGAACTGAATAAGATAATTCAGGAAACTTCGAACATCAGCTCGGTACATTTTTAACGTGGATGGTGCCAAACAACGGTCTTCACATTCACCATACCACTCATACACACGTCTGTAGTTATCCAGAGAACACAGTCCTTCATCGGCCTTGCCCTCTGACATATAGCGGAGGAATTGTCGTACTCTGGATAGACTGGTGCGACTATTGTCAATTCGTTTAACTGAAGGGTTTTTACCAATAGCAAAGTGTTCATATTCAGTCAAAATTCCATTCCTCCAACCTTCAATTCTGGAGGACACACCGCCGCCTTCATCACTCTCGCTCTCCGTGGAAGTCACCATGACGCAGCCTTGCTCCCTCGGTTCCGAGCATGGTTCACCACCGATCTGACTGGTTGACTGCACCGGCGCAGTCGCCGCCGCCTGCTCACTCTCGTCCCACAGCTGCTGATCCACCACCGCGGACTGCTCACCCTTGTCTACCAGCTGCTGCTCCACGGACAACTCACTTTCAACACACTGGAAATACCCAGGGTTCTCCCAGGGCTCCAGCTGCGGTGCAACACCGTTGTTAGGCTGCATACACTGCCATGATTCGGGCTGCTGTCTCTCAGTTGAACGCCGGCTAGATTGCATAGCACGCTTCCATTCTGTAGTAGCAGGCTTAAGTGCATGGACAGACTTGAAATGTCGGTCTATCCGCACGATATTCCGCTTGGAACAAAGCCCACAATCACGTTTTAGTCTACTGTTCATAGCTTCTCTCTCCTGCGTGCGTGTATGTCTCTTTGTTTGCTCCACCAAACAACGACCTAACCCTAACTAGGGCTTAATGAGCCCCAGGTGTGGGCCAATATCAGACCAATTGGACTGATTGGAAATTTGACCATAAAGATCACCTCGTTGCCTCTTTGTTCGTCAAAGCCCAGTTGGCCATGGGGGTAGCGGCTGTGGCTTACGATCTGACGATCGGTGTTCGAGCCCCGCTGGGGATCACACCGTTTTTTTCCACCGAGAGCCTGGGAACCTAAAGACCCAAGGCCCTAATGCCCTTTGACGGCCCTAATGCCCTTCGACGGCCCTAATGCCCTTCGACGGCCCTAATGCCCTTCGACGGCCCAAATGCCCTTCGACGGCCCAAATCCTTAGGGCATAATGCCAAGGCCAGACAGCCATGCCCTGGTACTTTCATAGGCTTCCAGGGCTATACACACTTGTCAATATGCCTGAAAAGAGGCACTCTGATACGGATTCAGAGATTAGTGTACTGCCCTTGAAGGCCCAAACCCATAGGCCCTAATGCCCTTTGACGGCCCAAATCCTTAGGGCATAATGCCAAGGCCAGACAGCCATGCCCTGGTACTTTCATAGGCTTCCAGGGCCTCTTTGTTCGTCAAAGCCCAGTTGGCCATGGGGGTAGCGGCTGTGGCTTATGATCTGACGATCGGTGTTCGAGCCCCGCTGGGGATCACACCGTTTTTTTCCACCGAGAGCCTGGGAACCTAAAGACCCAAGGCCCTAATGCCCTTTGACGGCCCAAATGCCCTTTGACGGCCCAAATCCTTTACTTTCATAGGCTTCCAGGGCTATACACACTTGTCAATATGCCTGAAAAGAGGCACTCTGATACGGATTCAGAGATTAGTGTACTGCCCTTGAAGGCCCAAACCCATAGGCCCTAATGCCCTTTGACGGCCCAAATCCTTAGGGCATAATGCCAAGGCCAGACAGCCATGCCCTGGTACTTTCATAGGCTTCCAGGGCTATACACACTTGTCAATATGCCTGAAAAGAGGCACTCTGATACGGATTCAGAGATTAGTGTACTGCCCTTGAAGGCCCAAACCCATAGGCCCTAATGCCCTTTGACGGCCCAAATCCTTAGGGCAGGCGCGGAAGGGATATGGTCCAAAGTACCCACGGTTCTGAGGGGCTTGTAACCCTCAAAAGTGTCCATAAAGCTCTCCCTATTCGGCATGAGTAGTAATCATCAATCGGGTCGCCGAAGGGATAAGGACCGAACTACCATGGTTCCGAGGGGCTTGTAACCCTCAAAAGTGTCCATAAAGCTCTCCCTATTCGGCATGAGTAGTAATCATCAATCGGTCGCCGAAGGGATAAGGACCGAACTACCATGGTTCCGAGGGGCTTGTAACCCTCAAAAGTGTCCATAAAGCTCTCCCTATTCGGCATGAGTAGTAATCATCAATCGGTCGCCGAAGGGATAAGGACCGAACTACCATGGTTCCGAGGGGCTTGTAACCCTCAAAAGTGTCCATAAAGCACTCCCTATTCGGCCAGAGTAGCAACCACCTATGGGTCGCCGACGGAATGTGGTTCTCCAGTTGTCAAAAACCAGGTTTCTCAAATCGCGCCGGTACCTGTCTGCCCCACACGGCCACGAGTGTGTAAAAATAACTCTCACTCACACAGTTTCAAGGCTATTCCCGATGTCACGGTAGGACACTTTAAACTTGAATAAATCGAAAAGTACAACTCCAATCAGGATGGGGGTTTTTTTGCACGAAAGGGCACACGTAGACGAACATTTCCATCTAATTTAAACCGTTTTTCCATAACAATTTATAATAGAAAATCGAGTTTTAAGTTTGCGAAAAAAAGTTCCGTTTACCGAAAAAATAGGTTCCTATAGAAGCGACATTTTCTAACCCGGGGCTAATTGTTGCCCATCACGAGAGAGGGTATGAGCCGAAGTCTGGGACCTCTAGCCCCCCGGGAAGTATTTTTAATCATTATTTGAAAATTTCAGATTTTGGTCAAAAAAGTTACAAAGTGCCAACTTTTCAGTTCGCTTCAGAGACTAAGTCCAAACGTGCACCTGGTTTTATTCTGGGTTACCAGGACAATTTTTGAAAAACGGTTTTAAATACTTATAGAGGGTATATGGACCTCCATACCCACCCTTAGAGCACCATCCTAATGGCCCAACTCAATGAGATACAGCAAGAGGGAATTATATAGCTTTTCAAAAAATCTTCAGAAAAATGACTATGTTTTTCTTCTCAGAAATTGCACTAAGTCCAAACGGGCACCTGGTCCCATGTCAGTGGGATAAGTACATTTAAAAAGTCGCTTGATGGCGCCATAGATCAATTTATGGAGCTTTCAAATAAGGTCAAAATCATTCAGAATGGTTTTAAATACTTTTAAATGGTACACACATAACATATCTATCTATGTGAGATACATACTGAAGCCCCATGTCACTGGGATAAAGCATTTCTGATTTATGAGGGTTTTCATGTGTTTTTAGGTTACCAGGCCAAATCATGTGATGGTATTATTTTGAGGTCAAAATCATTCAGAATGGTTTTAAATACTTTTAAATGGTACACACATAACATATCTATCTATGTGAGATACATACTGAAGCCCCATGTCACTGGGATAAAGCATTTCTGATTTATGAGTGTTTTTATGTGTGTTTGGGCATTGGCCACAGCTGTGGGCCTTGTGTTATTTTGGGGTCAAAAGTCTTCAGAATGGTTTTAAATACTTTTAAATGGTACACACATAACATATCTATCTATGTGAGATACATACTGAAGCCCCATGTCACTGGGATAAAGCATTTCTGATTTATGAGGGTTTTCATGTGTTTTTAAGTTACCAGGCCAAATCATGTGATTGTATTATTTTGAGGTCAAAATCATTCAGAATGGTTTTAAATACTTTTAAATGGTACACACATAACATATCTATCTATGTGAGATACATACTGAAGCCCCATGTCACTGGGATAAAGCATTTCTGATTTATGAGTGTTTTTATGTGTGTTTGGGCATTGGCCAGATCTGTGGGCCTGGTATAATTGTGGGTTACTAGGCCAAAAAAAAAGGGGGACAGAGCAGCCAACCTCCAGAGAGGCTGACTGCTCTGCCCCCCTTAAGGACAGTGGAACTACGGACCTCCAGGCCTCTAGGCCTTCACTCACTATCCGGGGAACACCCATCTCTCCGGGCATGAGAGTAGAGCTTACTCCCTCAAACTACTATGCCCGGATAGGGAGCACCCCATAGGCGGTCCCATACCCCCCTCTCACACACCCCCCACCCGGGATGTTCCACAAGAGGGCGCCACTGGACATTTTAAACATCAATGTAAGTTAGTGACAGAGCTTTCTTGAAAAATGACTAAGTCCAAAAATTCTCAGAAATTGCACTATGTCCAGCTGTGGGCCTGGTATTATTTTGGGTTACCAGGTAGTGATAGCCTTCACCCACTCTCCGGGGAACACCCCTCTCTATGGGCATGACCTCCAGTGGGGGATACCCCCCACCACAAGCTCTTACACCATCCGAACCAGGGCACCCACCACCATCCGAACCAGGGCACCCACCACCATCCGAACCAGGGCACCCACCACCATCCGAACCAGGGCACCCACCACCATCCGAACCAGGGCACCCACCACCATCCGAACCAGGGCACCCACCACCATCCGAACCAGGGCACCCACCACCATCCGAACCAGGGCACCCACCACCATGCGAACCAGGGCACCCACCACCATCCGAACCAGGGCACCCACCACCATCCGAACCAGGGCACCCACCACCATCCGAACCAGGGCACCCACTCTTAAGCACCCTTCCTCGGACACTAAAGCATATAGCCCCGCTGTTACGAACCGCGTGCACCTGGTGATCCAAAACGGCCTTCGTGCACCTGGTCACCCTGCAGCTTACCACTCAGAGACTAAGTCCACACCAGGATTACCAGGTGCTGGTGGTACTTTGCACCCGGGTACCCACCTTCTTTAGTCTGCTTGCCCACTCTCTCTCTGGGCCTCCGGACTCTGCCTCCTGGCCCTTCTCTGTGCACCTGGTAACCAGTTAGAAATAACGGGGGAGGTGGAGGAAGACGCCTTCTGTCCCAAAAAAGCTTGGTTCGAAGGCTACATACCCGCCGGAGATCCCTTACCCCTTGTTACTGGGGCCGACGAGCATCTTTCTGGGGAGATCGGCATGAATCGAGCCCAGCCTCATTTCACACCCTAGCCCGACCTACCCAGCCCTGCCCTTAGAACCAATCTTTACCCCGAAGTTACGGATCTGACTCATCAACTTTCCTTAACATGCATTGTTCTAACATGCCAGAGGATGTTGCCCTTGGAGACCTGCTGCGGATATGGGTACGGCCCGACGTGAGATTTACACCCTCTCTTACGGATTTTCAAGGGCCAGCAAGAGCTCACCGGACGCCGCCGGAACTGCAACTCTTTCCAGGGCTTGGGCCCCTCTCTCGGGTTTCCCGCCCAGCTTCCGTGCTCACCGCGGTGATCGGACAACCGATTTGCACGTCAGGACCGCCCAGGCATAGTTCATCATCTTTCGGGTCCTATCGCACACGCTCACGCTCCACCTCCCCGACAGAGCGGGCGAGACGGGCCGGTGGTGCGCCCAACCCCGTAGGGCCGGGATCCCACCTCAGCCAGCGCGCGCCGGCCCTCACTTTCATTGCGCCACGGGGTGTGTCGGAGAAAACACTCTGACTTGCGCGTGCGTTAGTCTCCTTGGTCCGTGTTTCAAGGGTTGGGAGTTGGGGAGGTTGCCCTCCTTTCCTCCGCCCTTCGCCAGAGCGAGAGGTCATAGTTCAAAGACAGGTAGGTTTAACTTTATGGGGGCCTCCGGGTGCTCCTCTGCCGCCGTCGCCGAAGCGCCGGTGGGGCCGGGGAGACATTAAACCCCCGCCTGCGCCGGGGCGCAGAGCGGTTGACTGGGTTCCCAGTGCCGCGCGAGGATACTGGGTGATACTCAAGCCGCTTAAAAATGTGAGACCATTTCGGGAAGTCCCGGTTCACCGGACACCCCCAGTCCCCCTCGGTAGCGGCCTACACACCCACCCATCGGTGCGTCATCTAGCCGTGCCTAACGGGGAAAGGGGATGGAGCCAGTCGGGCGCATCCCAGGCAAAAAGGAACTGCGGGGAACCGGGCTAGGACCAGTTCACCCGCGCCGAGGGAAGGGAGAGGCGGGAGGCGTGAGCCCCCTACCCTACCCGACCCACAGCAGAGTTTGGTTTGTGTCGGGAGTGGGTAATTTGCACCCCTGCTGCCTTCCTTGGATGTGGTAGCCATTTCTCAGGATCCCTCTCCGGAATCGAACCCATAACTGATTTAATGAGCCATTCGCAGTTTCACTGTACCGGCCGTGTGTACTTAGACTTGCATGGCTTAATCTTTGAGACAAGCATATGCTACTGGCAGGATCAACCAGGTAGCCACTCACAACATAGAGGTTGTACCCGGGCACACTAAGCGGAGAACAGCCAGGGACCACTCCTATCCCGTGAGGGGAGGAGGCCCTAGGTCAATCCACCGTGCGCCCAGCGGGAGGCCCTGAACTGCCCGTGGCCGGAGCCACAGGTGCCGGGGCACCGCTTAATCAGGTATCTTGTCTTAGCTGGAGGGTTAATTCGGAACGCCATCAACGTGGATAAAAGACAGGGTTTGAGAAATACATGTGTTTCTGGCGCCGGTACGGTATGGGTGAACGTCATCCGCAGGCATCGCTACCTGGGTAGTCCACTCCCCACCAATGTAGGGCCACTGAGACAGACGGGCCGGCTAGATCTCGCACGAACGGAGCGCGGCTGAAGCTTGACATTAAGACGGGGATAACCGTCTCCGACAGGGGCTCCCCCGATAGAGGCAATTCCACGTGGGGCGGGAGGAACCGTCCGTCTGAACACCGACCAATGGCCGGCCGACAGGGGCCCTCCCAGGTGGAAACAGATTGCAAATCGGTCAGAAGATGTAAAACAGGCTCGACAACAGAGGACAACCATGGATACGCAACGTGTTGGAAGCTAGGGACGGACACATTCATGGGACAAGAACCATGGTCATGGAGGACCCAAACCCACAAGGTGATAGCTGGGATAGACCACCTGTCCAGGACAGAGCTCAATATCCTCCCACCACCAAGCTGGGAAAATCGGATCAATACTTAGGACCAATCGGGCGCCGGAGGGATATGGTCCAAAGTACCCACGGTTCTGAGGGGCTTGTAACCCTCAAAAGTGTCCATAAAGCACTCCCTATTCGGCCTGAGTAGTAACGACCAATCAGGCGCAGAAGGGATATGAACCAAAGGAACCATGGTTATGAGGGACAAGCAACCCTCAAAAATGTCCATAAATCACTCCCTATTCGGCCAGAGTAGTAATCATCAATCGGTCGCCGAAGGGATAAGGACCGAACTACCATGGTTCCGAGGGGCTTGTAACCCTCAAAAGTGTCCATAAAGCTCTCCCTATTCGGCATGAGTAGTAATCATCAATCGGTCGCCGAAGGATAAGGACCGAACTACCATGGTTACGAGGGGCTTGTAACCCTCAAAAGTGTCCATAAAGCACTCCCTATTCGGCCAGAGTAGCAACCACCTATGGGTCGCCGACGGAATGTGGTTCTCCAGTTGTCAAAAACCAGGTTTCTCAAATCGCGCCGGTACCTGTCTGCCCCACACGGCCACGAGTGTGTAAAAATAACTCTCACTCACACAGTTTCAAGGCTATTCCCGATGTCACGGTAGGACACTTTAAACTTGAATAAATCGAAAAGTACAACTCCAATCAGGATGGGGGTTTTTTTGCACGAAAGGGCACACGTAGACGAACATTTCCATCTAATTTAAACCGTTTTTCCATAACAATTTATAATAGAAAATCGAGTTTTAAGTTTGCGAAAAAAAGTTCCGTTTACCGAAAAAATAGGTTCCTATAGAAGCGACATTTTCTAACCCGGGGCTAATTGTTGCCCATCACGAGAGAGGGTATGAGCCGAAGTCTGGGACCTCTAGCCCCCCCGGGAAGTATTTTTAATCATTATTTGAAAATTTCAGATTTTGGTCAAAAAAGTTACAAAGTGCCAACTTTTCAGTTCGCTTCAGAGACTAAGTCCAAACGTGCACCTGGTTTTATTCTGGGTTACCAGGACAATTTTTGAAAAACGGTTTTTAAATACTTATAGAGGGTATATGGACCTCCATACCCACCCTTAGAGCACCATCCTAATGGCCCAACTCAATGAGATACAGCAAGAGGGAATTATATAGCTTTTCAAAAAATCTTCAGAAAAAATGACTATGTTTTTCTTCTCAGAAATTGCACTAAGTCCAAACGGGCACCTGGTTTTATTCTGGGTTACCAGGACCATTTTTTAAAAAGGTTTTAAATACTTTTAAAGGCCATCACCACCCCCAGGACACCTGTTTCAGCAGCCCACTGCTGTCCCATGTCAGTGGGATAAGTACATTTAAAAAGTCGCTTGATGGCGCCATAGATCAATTTATGGAGCTTTCAAATAAGGTCAAAATCATTCAGAATGGTTTTAAATACTTTTAAATGGTACACACATAACATATCTATCTATGTGAGATACATACTGAAGCCCCATGTCACTGGGATAAAGCATTTCTGATTTATGAGGGTTTTCATGTGTTTTTAGGTTACCAGGCCAAATCATGTGATGGTATTATTTTGAGGTCAAAATCATTCAGAATGGTTTTAAATACTTTTAAATGGTACACACATAACATATCTATCTATGTGAGATACATACTGAAGCCCCATGTCACTGGGATAAAGCATTTCTGATTTATGAGTGTTTTTATGTGTGTTTGGGCATTGGCCACAGCTGTGGGCCTTGTGTTATTTTGGGGTCAAAAGTCTTCAGAATGGTTTTAAATACTTTTAAATGGTACACACATAACATATCTATCTATGTGAGATACATACTGAAGCCCCATGTCACTGGGATAAAGCATTTCTGATTTATGAGGGTTTTCATGTGTTTTTAAGTTACCAGGCCAAATCATGTGATTGTATTATTTTGAGGTCAAAATCATTCAGAATGGTTTTAAATACTTTTAAATGGTACACACATAACATATCTATCTATGTGAGATACATACTGAAGCCCCATGTCACTGGGATAAAGCATTTCTGATTTATGAGTGTTTTTATGTGTGTTTGGGCATTGGCCAGATCTGTGGGCCTGGTATAATTGTGGGTTACTAGGCCAAAAGGGGGACAGAGCAGCCAACCTCCAGAGAGGCTGACTGCTCTGCCCCCTTAAGGACAGTGGAACTACGGACCTCCAGGCCTCTAGGCCTTCACTCACTATCCGGGAACACCCATCTCTCCGGGCATGAGAGTAGAGCTTACTCCCTCAAACTACTATGCCCGGATAGGGAGCACCCCATAGGCGGTCCCATACCCCCCTCTCACACACCCCCCACCCGGGATGTTCCACAAGAGGGCGCCACTGGACATTTTAAACATCAATGTAAGTTAGTGACAGAGCTTTCTTGAAAAATGACTAAGTCCAAAAATTCTCAGAAATTGCACTATGTCCAGCTGTGGGCCTGGTATTATTTTGGGTTACCAGGTAGTGATAGCCTTCACCCACTCTCCGGGGAACACCCCTCTCTATGGGCATGACCTCCAGTGGGGGATACCCCCCACCACAAGCTCTTACACCATCCGAACCAGGGCACCCACCACCATCCGAACCAGGGCACCCACCACCATCCGAACCAGGGCACCCACCACCATCCGAACCAGGGCACCCACCACCATCCGAACCAGGGCACCCACCACCATCCGAACCAGGGCACCCACCACCATCCGAACCAGGGCACCCACCACCATCCGAACCAGGGCACCCACCACCATGCGAACCAGGGCACCCACCACCATCCGAACCAGGGCACCCACCACCATCCGAACCAGGGCACCCACCACCATCCGAACCAGGGCACCCACTCTTAAGCACCCTTCCTCGGACACTAAAGCATATAGCCCCGCTGTTACGAACCGCGTGCACCTGGTGATCCAAAACGGCCTTCGTGCACCTGGTCACCCTGCAGCTTACCACTCAGAGACTAAGTCCACACCAGGATTACCAGGTGCTGGTGGTACTTTGCACCCGGGTACCCACCTTCTTTAGTCTGCTTGCCCACTCTCTCTCTGGGCCTCCGGACTCTGCCTCCTGGCCCTTCTCTGTGCACCTGGTAACCAGTTAGAAATAACGGGGGAGGTGGAGGAAGACGCCTTCTGTCCCAAAAAGCTTGGTTCGAAGGCTACATACCCGCCGGAGATCCCTTACCCCTTGTTACTGGGGCCGACGAGCATCTTTCTGGGGAGATCGGCATGAATCGAGCCCAGCCTCATTTCACACCCTAGCCCGACCTACCCAGCCCTGCCCTTAGAACCAATCTTTACCCCGAAGTTACGGATCTGACTCATCAACTTTCCTTAACATGCATTGTTCTAACATGCCAGAGGATGTTGCCCTTGGAGACCTGCTGCGGATATGGGTACGGCCCGACGTGAGATTTACACCCTCTCTTACGGATTTTCAAGGGCCAGCAAGAGCTCACCGGACGCCGCCGGAACTGCAACTCTTTCCAGGGCTTGGGCCCCTCTCTCGGGTTTCCCGCCCAGCTTCCGTGCTCACCGCGGTGATCGGACAACCGATTTGCACGTCAGGACCGCCCAGGCATAGTTCATCATCTTTCGGGTCCTATCGCACACGCTCACGCTCCACCTCCCCGACAGAGCGGGCGAGACGGGCCGGTGGTGCGCCCAACCCCGTAGGGCCGGGATCCCACCTCAGCCAGCGCGCGCCGGCCCTCACTTTCATTGCGCCACGGGGTGTGTCGGAGAAAACACTCTGACTTGCGCGTGCGTTAGTCTCCTTGGTCCGTGTTTCAAGGGTTGGGAGTTGGGGAGGTTGCCCTCCTTTCCTCCGCCCTTCGCCAGAGCGAGAGGTCATAGTTCAAAGACAGGTAGGTTTAACTTTATGGGGGCCTCCGGGTGCTCCTCTGCCGCCGTCGCCGAAGCGCCGGTGGGGCCGGGGAGACATTAAACCCCCGCCTGCGCCGGGGCGCAGAGCGGTTGACTGGGTTCCCAGTGCCGCGCGAGGATACTGGGTGATACTCAAGCCGCTTAAAAATGTGAGACCATTTCGGGAAGTCCCGGTTCACCGGACACCCCCAGTCCCCCTCGGTAGCGGCCTACACACCCACCCATCGGTGCGTCATCTAGCCGTGCCTAACGGGGAAAGGGGATGGAGCCAGTCGGGCGCATCCCAGGCAAAAAGGAACTGCGGGGAACCGGGCTAGGACCAGTTCACCCGCGCCGAGGGAAGGGAGAGGCGGGAGGCGTGAGCCCCCTACCCTACCCGACCCACAGCAGAGTTTGGTTTGTGTCGGGAGTGGGTAATTTGCACCCCTGCTGCCTTCCTTGGATGTGGTAGCCATTTCTCAGGATCCCTCTCCGGAATCGAACCCATAACTGATTTAATGAGCCATTCGCAGTTTCACTGTACCGGCCGTGTGTACTTAGACTTGCATGGCTTAATCTTTGAGACAAGCATATGCTACTGGCAGGATCAACCAGGTAGCCACTCACAACATAGAGGTTGTACCCGGGCACACTAAGCGGAGAACAGCCAGGGACCACTCCTATCCCGTGAGGGGAGGAGGCCCTAGGTCAATCCACCGCATGTGTTTCTGGCGCCGGTACGGTATGGGTGAACGTCATCCGCAGGCATCGCTACCTGGGTAGTCCACTCCCCACCAATGTAGGGCCACTGAGACAGACGGGCCGGCTAGATCTCGCACGAACGGAGCGCGGCTGAAGCTTGACATTAAGACGGGGATAACCGTCTCCGACAGGGGCTCCCCCGATAGAGGCAATTCCACGTGGGGCGGGAGGAACCGTCCGTCTGAACACCGACCAATGGCCGGCCGACAGGGGCCCTCCCAGGTGGAAACAGATTGCAAATCGGTCAGAAGATGTAAAACAGGCTCGACAACAGAGGACAACCATGGATACGCAACGTGTTGGAAGCTAGGGACGGACACATTCATGGGACAAGAACCATGGTCATGGAGGACCCAAACCCACAAGGTGATAGCTGGGATAGACCACCTGTCCAGGACAGAGCTCAATATCCTCCCACCACCAAGCTGGGAAAATCGGATCAATACTTAGGACCAATCGGGCGCCGGAGGGATATGGTCCAAAGTACCCACGGTTCTGAGGGGCTTGTAACCCTCAAAAGTGTCCATAAAGCACTCCCTATTCGGCCTGAGTAGTAACGACCAATCAGGCGCAGAAGGGATATGAACCAAAGGAACCATGGTTATGAGGGACAAGCAACCCTCAAAAATGTCCATAAATCACTCCCTATTCGGCCAGAGTAGTAATCATCAATCGGTCGCCGAAGGGATAAGGACCGAACTACCATGGTTCCGAGGGGCTTGTAACCCTCAAAAGTGTCCATAAAGCTCTCCCTATTCGGCATGAGTAGTAATCATCAATCGGTCGCCGAAGGGATAAGGACCGAACTACCATGGTTCCGAGGGGCTTGTAACCCTCAAAAGTGTCCATAAAGCACTCCCTATTCGGCCAGAGTAGCAACCACCTATGGGTCGCCGACGGAATGTGGTTCTCCAGTTGTCAAAAACCAGGTTTCTCAAATCGCGCCGGTACCTGTCTGCCCCACACGGCCACGAGTGTGTAAAAATAACTCTCACTCACACAGTTTCAAGGCTATTCCCGATGTCACGGTAGGACACTTTAAACTTGAATAAATCGAAAAGTACAACTCCAATCAGGATGGGGGTTTTTTTGCACGAAAGGGCACACGTAGACGAACATTTCCATCTAATTTAAACCGTTTTTCCATAACAATTTATAATAGAAAATCGAGTTTTAAGTTTGCGAAAAAAAGTTCCGTTTACCGAAAAAATATGTTCCTATGGAAGCGAAATTTTCTACCCCGGGGCTAATTGTTGCCCATCACGAGAGAGGGTATGAGCCAAAATTTGGGACCTCTAGCCCCTCAGGAAGTATTTTTAATCATTATTTGAAAATTTCAGATTTTGGTCAAAAAAGTTACAAAGTGCCAACTTTTCAGTTCGCTTCAGAGACTAAGTCCAAACGTGCACCTGGTTTTATTCTGGGTTACCAGGACAATTTTTGAAAAACGGTTTTAAATACTTATAGAGGGTATATGGACCTCCATACCCACCCTTAGAGCACCATCCTAAGGGCCCAACTCAATGAGATACAGCAAGAGGGAATTATATAGCTTTTCAAAAAATCTTCAGAAAAATGACTATGTTTTTCTTCTCAGAAATTGCACTAAGTCCAAACGGGCACCTGGTTTTATTCTGGGTTACCAGGACCATTTTTTAAAAAGGTTTTAAATACTTTTAAAGGCCATCACCACCCCCAGGACACCTGTTTCAGCAGCCCACTGCTGTCCCATGTCAGTGGGATAAGTACATTTAAAAAGTCGCTTGATGGCGCCATAGATCAATTTATGGAGCTTTCAAATAAGGTCAAAATCATTCAGAATGGTTTTAAATACTTTTAAATGGTACACACATAACATATCTATCTATGTGAGATACATACTGAAGCCCCATGTCACTGGGATAAAGCATTTCTGATTTATGAGGGTTTTCATGTGTTTTTAGGTTACCAGGCCAAATCATGTGATGGTATTATTTTGAGGTCAAAATCATTCAGAATGGTTTTAAATACTTTTAAATGGTACACACATAACATATCTATCTATGTGAGATACATACTGAAGCCCCATGTCACTGGGATAAAGCATTTCTGATTTATGAGTGTTTTTATGTGTGTTTGGGCATTGGCCACAGCTGTGGGCCTTGTGTTATTTTGGGGTCAAAAGTCTTCAGAATGGTTTTAAATACTTTTAAATGGTACACACATAACATATCTATCTATGTGAGATACATACTGAAGCCCCATGTCACTGGGATAAAGCATTTCTGATTTATGAGGGTTTTCATGTGTTTTTAAGTTACCAGGCCAAATCATGTGATTGTATTATTTTGAGGTCAAAATCATTCAGAATGGTTTTAAATACTTTTAAATGGTACACACATAACATATCTATCTATGTGAGATACATACTGAAGCCCCATGTCACTGGGATAAAGCATTTCTGATTTATGAGTGTTTTTATGTGTGTTTGGGCATTGGCCAGATCTGTGGGCCTGGTATAATTGTGGGTTACTAGGCCAAAAAAAAAGGGGGACAGAGCAGCCAACCTCCAGAGAGGCTGACTGCTCTGCCCCCCTTAAGGACAGTGGAACTACGGACCTCCAGGCCTCTAGGCCTTCACTCACTATCCGGGGAACACCCATCTCTCCGGGCATGAGAGTAGAGCTTACTCCCTCAAACTACTATGCCCGGATAGGGAGCACCCCATAGGCGGTCCCATACCCCCCTCTCACACACCCCCCACCCGGGATGTTCCACAAGAGGGCGCCACTGGACATTTTAAACATCAATGTAAGTTAGTGACAGAGCTTTCTTGAAAAATGACTAAGTCCAAAAATTCTCAGAAATTGCACTATGTCCAGCTGTGGGCCTGGTATTATTTTGGGTTACCAGGTAGTGATAGCCTTCACCCACTCTCCGGGGAACACCCCTCTCTATGGGCATGACCTCCAGTGGGGGATACCCCCCACCACAAGCTCTTACACCATCCGAACCAGGGCACCCACCACCATCCGAACCAGGGCACCCACCACCATCCGAACCAGGGCACCCACCACCATCCGAACCAGGGCACCCACCACCATGCGAACCAGGGCACCCACCACCATCCGAACCAGGGCACCCACCACCATGCGAACCAGGGCACCCACCACCATCCGAACCAGGGCACCCACCACCATCCGAACCAGGGCACCCACCACCATCCGAACCAGGGCACCCACCACCATCCGAACCAGGGCACCCACCACCATCCGAACCAGGGCACCCACCACCATCCGAACCAGGGCACCCACCACCATCCGAACCAGGGCACCCACCACCATCCGAACCAGGGCACCCACCACCATCCGAACCAGGGCACCCACTCTTAAGCACCCTTCCTCGGACACTAAAGCATATAGCCCCGCTGTTACGAACCGCGTGCACCTGGTTATCCAAAACGGCCTTCGTGCACCTGGTCACCCTGCAGCTTACCACTCAGAGACTAAGTCCACACCAGGATTACCAGGTGCTGGTGGTACTTTGCACCCGGGTACCCACCTTCTTTAGTCTGCTTGCCCACTCTCTCTCTGGGCCTCCGGACTCTGCCTCCTGGCCCTTCTCTGTGCACCTGGTAACCAGTTAGATATAACGGGGGAGGTGGAGGAAGACGCCTTCTGTCCCAAAAAAGCTTGGTTCGAAGGCTACATACCCGCCGGAGATCCCTTACCCCTTGTTACTGGGGCCGACGAGCATCTTTCTGGGGAGATCGGCATGAATCGAGCCCAGCCTCATTTCACACCCTAGCCCGACCTACCCAGCCCTGCCCTTAGAACCAATCTTTACCCCGAAGTTACGGATCTGACTCATCAACTTTCCTTAACATGCATTGTTCTAACATGCCAGAGGATGTTGCCCTTGGAGACCTGCTGCGGATATGGGTACGGCCCGACGTGAGATTTACACCCTCTCTTACGGATTTTCAAGGGCCAGCAAGAGCTCACCGGACGCCGCCGGAACTGCAACTCTTTCCAGGGCTTGGGCCCCTCTCTCGGGTTTCCCGCCCAGCTTCCGTGCTCACCGCGGTGATCGGACAACCGATTTGCACGTCAGGACCGCCCAGGCATAGTTCATCATCTTTCGGGTCCTATCGCACACGCTCACGCTCCACCTCCCCGACAGAGCGGGCGAGACGGGCCGGTGGTGCGCCCAACCCCGTAGGGCCGGGATCCCACCTCAGCCAGCGCGCGCCGGCCCTCACTTTCATTGCGCCACGGGGTGTGTCGGAGAAAACACTCTGACTTGCGCGTGCGTTAGTCTCCTTGGTCCGTGTTTCAAGGGTTGGGAGTTGGGGAGGTTGCCCTCCTTTCCTCCGCCCTTCGCCAGAGCGAGAGGTCATAGTTCAAAGACAGGTAGGTTTAACTTTATGGGGGCCTCCGGGTGCTCCTCTGCCGCCGTCGCCGAAGCGCCGGTGGGGCCGGGGAGACATTAAACCCCCGCCTGCGCCGGGGCGCAGAGCGGTTGACTGGGTTCCCAGTGCCGCGCGAGGATACTGGGTGATACTCAAGCCGCTTAAAAATGTGAGACCATTTCGGGAAGTCCCGGTTCACCGGACACCCCCAGTCCCCCTCGGTAGCGGCCTACACACCCACCCATCGGTGCGTCATCTAGCCGTGCCTAACGGGGAAAGGGGATGGAGCCAGTCGGGCGCATCCCAGGCAAAAAGGAACTGCGGGGAACCGGGCTAGGACCAGTTCACCCGCGCCGAGGGAAGGGAGAGGCGGGAGGCGTGAGCCCCCTACCCTACCCGACCCACAGCAGAGTTTGGTTTGTGTCGGGAGTGGGTAATTTGCACCCCTGCTGCCTTCCTTGGATGTGGTAGCCATTTCTCAGGATCCCTCTCCGGAATCGAACCCATAACTGATTTAATGAGCCATTCGCAGTTTCACTGTACCGGCCGTGTGTACTTAGACTTGCATGGCTTAATCTTTGAGACAAGCATATGATACTGGCAGGATCAACCAGGTAGCCACTCACAACATAGAGGTTGTACCCGGGCACACTAAGCGGAGAACAGCCAGGGACCACTCCTATCCCGTGAGGGGAGGAGGCCCTAGGTCAATCCACCGTGCGCCCAGCGGGAGGCCCTGAACTGCCCGTGGCCGGAGCCACAGGTGCCGGGGCACCGCTTAATCAGGTATCTTGTCTTAGCTGGAGGGTTAATTCGGAACGCCATCAACGTGGATAAAAGACAGGGTTTGAGAAATACATGTGTTTCTGGCGCCGGTACGGTATGGGTGAACGTCATCCGCAGGCATCGCTACCTGGGTAGTCCACTCCCCACCAATGTAGGGCCACTGAGACAGACGGGCCAGCTAGATCTCGCACGAACGGAGCGCGGCTGAAGCTTGACATTAAGACGGGGATAACCGTCTCCGACAGGGGCTCCCCCGATAGAGGCAATTCCACGTGGGGCGGGAGGAACCGTCCGTCTGAACACCGACCAATGGCCGGCCGACAGGGGCCCTCCCAGGTGGAAACAGATTGCAAATCGGTCAGAAGATGTAAAACAGGCTCGACAACAGAGGACAACCATGGATACGCAACGTGTTGGAAGCTAGGGACGGACACATTCATGGGACAAGAACCATGGTCATGGAGGACCCAAACCCACAAGGTGATAGCTGGGATAGACCACCTGTCCAGGACAGAGCTCAATATCCTCCCACCACCAAGCTGGGAAAATCGGATCAATACTTAGGACCAATCGGGCGCCGGAGGGATATGGTCCAAAGTACCCACGGTTCTGAGGGGCTTGTAACCCTCAAAAGTGTCCATAAAGCACTCCCTATTCGGCCTGAGTAGTAACGACCAATCAGGCGCAGAAGGGATATGAACCAAAGGAACCATGGTTATGAGGGACAAGCAACCCTCAAAAATGTCCATAAATCACTCCCTATTCGGCCAGAGTAGTAATCATCAATCGGTCGCCGAAGGGATAAGGACCGAACTACCATGGTTCCGAGGGGCTTGTAACCCTCAAAAGTGTCCATAAAGCTCTCCCTATTCGGCATGAGTAGTAATCATCAATCGGTCGCCGAAGGGATAAGGACCGAACTACCATGGTTCCGAGGGGCTTGTAACCCTCAAAAGTGTCCATAAAGCACTCCCTATTCGGCCAGAGTAGCAACCACCTATGGGTCGCCGACGGAATGTGGTTCTCCAGTTGTCAAAAACCAGGTTTCTCAAATCGCGCCGGTACCTGTCTGCCCCACACGGCCACGAGTGTGTAAAAATAACTCTCACTCACACAGTTTCAAGGCTATTCCCGATGTCACGGTAGGACACTTTAAACTTGAATAAATCGAAAAGTACAACTCCAATCAGGATGGGGGTTTTTTTGCACGAAAGGGCACACGTAGACGAACATTTCCATCTAATTTAAACCGTTTTTCCATAACAATTTATAATAGAAAATCGAGTTTTAAGTTTGCGAAAAAAAGTTCCGTTTACCGAAAAAATATGTTCCTATGGAAGCGAAATTTTCTACCCCGGGGCTAATTGTTGCCCATCACGAGAGAGGGTATGAGCCAAAATTTGGGACCTCTAGCCCCTCAGGAAGTATTTTTAATCATTATTTGAAAATTTCAGATTTTGGTCAAAAAAGTTACAAAGTGCCAACTTTTCAGTTCGCTTCAGAGACTAAGTCCAAACGTGCACCTGGTTTTATTCTGGGTTACCAGGACAATTTTTGAAAAACGGTTTTAAATACTTATAGAGGGTATATGGACCTCCATACCCACCCTTAGAGCACCATCCTAAGGGCCCAACTCAATGAGATACAGCAAGAGGGAATTATATAGCTTTTCAAAAAATCTTCAGAAAAATGACTATGTTTTTCTTCTCAGAAATTGCACTAAGTCCAAACGGGCACCTGGTTTTATTCTGGGTTACCAGGACAATTTTTGAAAAACGGTTTTAAATACTTATAGAGGGTATATGGACCTCCATACCCACCCTTAGAGCACCATCCTAAGGGCCCAACTCAATGAGATACAGCAAGAGGGAATTATATAGCTTTTCAAAAAATCTTCAGAAAAATGACTATGTTTTTCTTCTCAGAAATTGCACTAAGTCCAAACGGGCACCTGGTTTTATTCTGGGTTACCAGGACAATTTTTGAAAAACGGTTTTAAATACTTTTAAAGGCCATCACCACCCCCAGGACACATGTTTCAGCACCCCACTGCTGTCCCATGTCAGTGGGATAAGTACATTTAAAAAGTCGCTTGATGGCGCCATAGATCAATTTATGGAGGGGTGACATTTTTAAAGGGTATACAGACCTACATGCCCACTCTGAGACCACCATAGGGGGGTTAGGGAGACCCCATAGGGGGGACCCACACCCCCCACCAAGGTCACCTGGTAACCCAATACAATTCAATGACAGAGTCATACTTCTCTCTCATTGCACTAAGTCCAGCATGTGTACCTGGTGATTGAACTGGTTACCAAGGCTTACTCTCTCTACCCTGCCTGCCCACCTGCCTGCCCTCTATCTCGGCCTGTCTCTTCAGCTCAGTGCACCTGGTACCCCATAACACCCTGGTATTTCAGACCCTCAGGCCTCCATACATTCTCAACTGTGACCAAATGACACACAAAGACATGGGTGAATTTCAAATAAATGTTCTTTATTTATCAGTGAATCATGGGTTGATTTGTCCCTCAATTAGTGACCGCGCTCGGCTGGCGTTACGAGGCAAATCATGGTACCGGTAGTACCGTGCCTGCGTTTCCAGAGAATGACACATATGGTCAGCCACAGTTCCCCGGTCTGTAACCGAGCCTTGATTAAAGTTCAATGTAGCAACGCTTCGTCGAATTGTACCGAAGGTGACTTTACTTCCAATGCCAAACTCTGCAAATATCTGGCCCACATACTCACAGAGATTGCCGTACGGTTGACCGCAGGACGTGAAAAAGAAGAGTGTTGTGTCTGAGGTGATTCCACTCAGATTAGGCCTGATCTGATGGAATCGTTTAAGCCAAGTGTATTCCTGCTCAGATAGAACAACTCTGCACTCACCGAAGCTATAGTTCGTTTTGTGGCTTGAAATGCACATCTGATAACCCCCACTTTCCGGGGTTACTTCAGTAAATTCCCTCTCACTGAAGGTGGTGACTGGGGATCGTCGAGTGCCATTAAAGATGGCCAACCGGCTGGACATGAGAGCCGCAAACCTACGTCTATCAGCGCAGGTGGCTCGGACCTCCAGCCTACTGAGAACCGAAGGAATAGCTTGATTACTTAGCTCAACAAACCGGCTTAACTCCGCAGCGCTGAGCACCTCGTCCCTGCACCGTTTGCGGAATTTTGCCCTGTGTGTTGCCTGGCTCTGCCGCGAATCCCTGTCCATCTTTGCCAAGCAGAGTAACAACTTTCGAATTCCACTGGCTTTAGCCTGCAGACCTTTTGGCCGGAACTGAATAAGATAATTCAGGAAACTTCGAACATCAGCTCGGTACATTTTTAACGTGGATGGTGCCAAACAACGGTCTTCACATTCACCATACCACTCATACACACGTCTGTAGTTATCCAGAGAACACAGTCCTTCATCGGCCTTGCCCTCTGACATATAGCGGAGGAATTGTCGTACTCTGGATAGACTGGTGCGACTATTGTCAATTCGTTTAACTGAAGGGTTTTTACCAATAGCAAAGTGTTCATATTCAGTCAAAATTCCATTCCTCCAACCTTCAATTCTGGAGGACACACCGCCGCCTTCATCACTCTCGCTCTCCGTGGAAGTCACCATGACGCAGCCTTGCTCCCTCGGTTCCGAGCATGGTTCACCACCGATCTGACTGGTTGACTGCACCGGCGCAGTCGCCGCCGCCTGCTCACTCTCGTCCCACAGCTGCTGATCCACCACCGCGGACTGCTCACCCTTGTCTACCAGCTGCTGCTCCACGGACAACTCACTTTCAACACACTGGAAATACCCAGGGTTCTCCCAGGGCTCCAGCTGCGGTGCAACACCGTTGTTAGGCTGCATACACTGCCATGATTCGGGCTGCTGTCTCTCAGTTGAACGCCGGCTAGATTGCATAGCACGCTTCCATTCTGTAGTAGCAGGCTTAAGTGCATGGACAGACTTGAAATGTCGGTCTATCCGCACGATATTCCGCTTGGAACAAAGCCCACAATCACGTTTTAGTCTACTGTTCATAGCTTCTCTCTCCTGCGTGCGTGTATGTCTCTTTGTTTGCTCCACCAAACAACGACCTAACCCTAACTAGGGCTTAATGAGCCCCAGGTGTGGGCCAATATCAGACCAATTGGACTGATTGGAAATTTGACCATAAAGATCACCTCGTTGCCTCTTTGTTCGTCAAAGCCCAGTTGGCCATGGGGGTAGCGGCTGTGGCTTACGATCTGACGATCGGTGTTCGAGCCCCGCTGGGGATCACACCGTTTTTTTCCACCGAGAGCCTGGGAACCTAAAGACCCAAGGCCCTAATGCCCTTTGACGGCCCTAATGCCCTTTGACGGCCCAAATGCCCTTCGACGGCCCAAATGCCCTTTGACGGCCCAAATCCTTAGGGCATAATGCCAAGGCCAGACAGCCATGCCCTGGTACTTTCATAGGCTTCCAGGGCTATACACACTTGTCAATATGCCTGAAAAGAGGCACTCTGATACGGATTCAGAGATTAGTGTACTGCCCTTGAAGGCCCAAACCCATAGGCCCTAATGCCCTTTGACGGCCCAAATCCTTAGGGCATAATGCCAAGGCCAGACAGCCATGCCCTGGTACTTTCATAGGCTTCCAGGGCCTCTTTGTTCGTCAAAGCCCAGTTGGCCATGGGGGTAGCGGCTGTGGCTTATGATCTGACGATCGGTGTTCGAGCCCCGCTGGGGATCACACCGTTTTTTTCCACCGAGAGCCTGGGAACCTAAAGACCCAAGGCCCTAATGCCCTTTGACGGCCCAAATGCCCTTTGACGGCCCAAATCCTTTACTTTCATAGGCTTCCAGGGCTATACACACTTGTCAATATGCCTGAAAAGAGGCACTCTGATACGGATTCAGAGATTAGTGTACTGCCCTTGAAGGCCCAAACCCATAGGCCCTAATGCCCTTTGACGGCCCAAATCCTTAGGGCATAATGCCAAGGCCAGACAGCCATGCCCTGGTACTTTCATAGGCTTCCAGGGCTATACACACTTGTCAATATGCCTGAAAAGAGGCACTCTGATACGGATTCAGAGATTAGTGTACTGCCCTTGAAGGCCCAAACCCATGCCCTTTGACGGCCCAAATCCTTAGGGCAGGCGCGGAAGGGATATGGTCCAAAGTACCCACGGTTCTGAGGGGCTTGTAACCCTCAAAAGTGTCCATAAAGCTCTCCCTATTCGGCATGAGTAGTAATCATCAATCGGTCGCCGAAGGGATAAGGACCGAACTACCATGGTTCCGAGGGGCTTGTAACCCTCAAAAGTGTCCATAAAGCTCTCCCTATTCGGCATGAGTAGTAATCATCAATCGGTCGCCGAAGGGATAAGGACCGAACTACCATGGTTCCGAGGGGCTTGTAACCCTCAAAAGTGTCCATAAAGCTCTCCCTATTCGGCATGAGTAGTAATCATCAATCGGTCGCCGAAGGGATAAGGACCGAACTACCATGGTTCCGAGGGGCTTGTAACCCTCAAAAGTGTCCATAAAGCACTCCCTATTCGGCCAGAGTAGCAACCACCTATGGGTCGCCGACGGAATGTGGTTCTCCAGTTGTCAAAAACCAGGTTTCTCAAATCGCGCCGGTACCTGTCTGCCCCACACGGCCACGAGTGTGTAAAAATAACTCTCACTCACACAGTTTCAAGGCTATTCCCGATGTCACGGTAGGACACTTTAAACTTGAATAAATCGAAAAGTACAACTCCAATCAGGATGGGGGTTTTTTTGCACGAAAGGGCACACGTAGACGAACATTTCCATCTAATTTAAACCGTTTTTCCATAACAATTTATAATAGAAAATCGAGTTTTAAGTTTGCGAAAAAAAGTTCCGTTTACCGAAAAAATAGGTTCCTATAGAAGCGACATTTTCTAACCCGGGGCTAATTGTTGCCCATCACGAGAGAGGGTATGAGCCGAAGTCTGGGACCTCTAGCCCCCCGGGAAGTATTTTTAATCATTATTTGAAAATTTCAGATTTTGGTCAAAAAAGTTACAAAGTGCCAACTTTTCAGTTCGCTTCAGAGACTAAGTCCAAACGTGCACCTGGTTTTATTCTGGGTTACCAGGACAATTTTTGAAAAACGGTTTTAAATACTTATAGAGGGTATATGGACCTCCATACCCACCCTTAGAGCACCATCCTAATGGCCCAACTCAATGAGATACAGCAAGAGGGAATTATATAGCTTTTCAAAAAATCTTCAGAAAAATGACTATGTTTTTCTTCTCAGAAATTGCACTAAGTCCAAACGGGCACCTGGTTTTATTCTGGGTTACCAGGACCATTTTTTAAAAAGGTTTTAAATACTTTTAAAGGCCATCACCACCCCCAGGACACCTGTTTCAGCAGCCCACTGCTGTCCCATGTCAGTGGGATAAGTACATTTAAAAAGTCGCTTGATGGCGCCATAGATCAATTTATGGAGCTTTCAAATAAGGTCAAAATCATTCAGAATGGTTTTAAATACTTTTAAATGGTACACACATAACATATCTATCTATGTGAGATACATACTGAAGCCCCATGTCACTGGGATAAAGCATTTCTGATTTATGAGGGTTTTCATGTGTTTTTAGGTTACCAGGCCAAATCATGTGATGGTATTATTTTGAGGTCAAAATCATTCAGAATGGTTTTAAATACTTTTAAATGGTACACACATAACATATCTATCTATGTGAGATACATACTGAAGCCCCATGTCACTGGGATAAAGCATTTCTGATTTATGAGTGTTTTTATGTGTGTTTGGGCATTGGCCACAGCTGTGGGCCTTGTGTTATTTTGGGGTCAAAAGTCTTCAGAATGGTTTTAAATACTTTTAAATGGTACACACATAACATATCTATCTATGTGAGATACATACTGAAGCCCCATGTCACTGGGATAAAGCATTTCTGATTTATGAGGGTTTTCATGTGTTTTTAAGTTACCAGGCCAAATCATGTGATTGTATTATTTTGAGGTCAAAATCATTCAGAATGGTTTTAAATACTTTTAAATGGTACACACATAACATATCTATCTATGTGAGATACATACTGAAGCCCCATGTCACTGGGATAAAGCATTTCTGATTTATGAGTGTTTTTATGTGTGTTTGGGCATTGGCCAGATCTGTGGGCCTGGTATAATTGTGGGTTACTAGGCCAAAAAAAAAGGGGGACAGAGCAGCCAACCTCCAGAGAGGCTGACTGCTCTGCCCCCCTTAAGGACAGTGGAACTACGGACCTCCAGGCCTCTAGGCCTTCACTCACTATCCGGGGAACACCCATCTCTCCGGGCATGAGAGTAGAGCTTACTCCCTCAAACTACTATGCCCGGATAGGGAGCACCCCATAGGCGGTCCCATACCCCCCTCTCACACACCCCCCACCCGGGATGTTCCACAAGAGGGCGCCACTGGACATTTTAAACATCAATGTAAGTTAGTGACAGAGCTTTCTTGAAAAATGACTAAGTCCAAAAATTCTCAGAAATTGCACTATGTCCAGCTGTGGGCCTGGTATTATTTTGGGTTACCAGGTAGTGATAGCCTTCACCCACTCTCCGGGGAACACCCCTCTCTATGGGCATGACCTCCAGTGGGGGATACCCCCCACCACAAGCTCTTACACCATCCGAACCAGGGCACCCACCACCATCCGAACCAGGGCACCCACCACCATCCGAACCAGGGCACCCACCACCATCCGAACCAGGGCACCCACCACCATGCGAACCAGGGCACCCACCACCATCCGAACCAGGGCACCCACCACCATCGCGAACCAGGGCACCCACCACCATCCGAACCAGGGCACCCACCACCATCCGAACCAGGGCACCCACCACCATCCGAACCAGGGCACCCACCACCATCCGAACCAGGGCACCCACCACCATCCGAACCAGGGCACCCACCACCATCCGAACCAGGGCACCCACCACCATCCGAACCAGGGCACCCACCACCATCCGAACCAGGGCACCCACTCTTAAGCACCCTTCCTCGGACACTAAAGCATATAGCCCCGCTGTTACGAACCGCGTGCACCTGGTTATCCAAAACGGCCTTCGTGCACCTGGTCACCCTGCAGCTTACCACTCAGAGACTAAGTCCACACCAGGATTACCAGGTGCTGGTGGTACTTTGCACCCGGGTACCCACCTTCTTTAGTCTGCTTGCCCACTCTCTCTCTGGGCCTCCGGACTCTGCCTCCTGGCCCTTCTCTGTGCACCTGGTAACCAGTTAGATATAACGGGGGAGGTGGAGGAAGACGCCTTCTGTCCCAAAAAAGCTTGGTTCGAAGGCTACATACCCGCCGGAGATCCCTTACCCCTTGTTACTGGGGCCGACGAGCATCTTTCTGGGGAGATCGGCATGAATCGAGCCCAGCCTCATTTCACACCCTAGCCCGACCTACCCAGCCCTGCCCTTAGAACCAATCTTTACCCCGAAGTTACGGATCTGACTCATCAACTTTCCTTAACATGCATTGTTCTAACATGCCAGAGGATGTTGCCCTTGGAGACCTGCTGCGGATATGGGTACGGCCCGACGTGAGATTTACACCCTCTCTTACGGATTTTCAAGGGCCAGCAAGAGCTCACCGGACGCCGCCGGAACTGCAACTCTTTCCAGGGCTTGGGCCCCTCTCTCGGGTTTCCCGCCCAGCTTCCGTGCTCACCGCGGTGATCGGACAACCGATTTGCACGTCAGGACCGCCCAGGCATAGTTCATCATCTTTCGGGTCCTATCGCACACGCTCACGCTCCACCTCCCCGACAGAGCGGGCGAGACGGGCCGGTGGTGCGCCCAACCCCGTAGGGCCGGGATCCCACCTCAGCCAGCGCGCGCCGGCCCTCACTTTCATTGCGCCACGGGGTGTGTCGGAGAAAACACTCTGACTTGCGCGTGCGTTAGTCTCCTTGGTCCGTGTTTCAAGGGTTGGGAGTTGGGGAGGTTGCCCTCCTTTCCTCCGCCCTTCGCCAGAGCGAGAGGTCATAGTTCAAAGACAGGTAGGTTTAACTTTATGGGGGCCTCCGGGTGCTCCTCTGCCGCCGTCGCCGAAGCGCCGGTGGGGCCGGGGAGACATTAAACCCCCGCCTGCGCCGGGGCGCAGAGCGGTTGACTGGGTTCCCAGTGCCGCGCGAGGATACTGGGTGATACTCAAGCCGCTTAAAAATGTGAGACCATTTCGGGAAGTCCCGGTTCACCGGACACCCCCAGTCCCCCTCGGTAGCGGCCTACACACCCACCCATCGGTGCGTCATCTAGCCGTGCCTAACGGGGAAAGGGGATGGAGCCAGTCGGGCGCATCCCAGGCAAAAAGGAACTGCGGGGAACCGGGCTAGGACCAGTTCACCCGCGCCGAGGGAAGGGAGAGGCGGGAGGCGTGAGCCCCCTACCCTACCCGACCCACAGCAGAGTTTGGTTTGTGTCGGGAGTGGGTAATTTGCACCCCTGCTGCCTTCCTTGGATGTGGTAGCCATTTCTCAGGATCCCTCTCCGGAATCGAACCCATAACTGATTTAATGAGCCATTCGCAGTTTCACTGTACCGGCCGTGTGTACTTAGACTTGCATGGCTTAATCTTTGAGACAAGCATATGATACTGGCAGGATCAACCAGGTAGCCACTCACAACATAGAGGTTGTACCCGGGCACACTAAGCGGAGAACAGCCAGGGACCACTCCTATCCCGTGAGGGGAGGAGGCCCTAGGTCAATCCACCGTGCGCCCAGCGGGAGGCCCTGAACTGCCCGTGGCCGGAGCCACAGGTGCCGGGGCACCGCTTAATCAGGTATCTTGTCTTAGCTGGAGGGTTAATTCGGAACGCCATCAACGTGGATAAAAGACAGGGTTTGAGAAATACATGTGTTTCTGGCGCCGGTACGGTATGGGTGAACGTCATCCGCAGGCATCGCTACCTGGGTAGTCCACTCCCCACCAATGTAGGGCCACTGAGACAGACGGGCCAGCTAGATCTCGCACGAACGGAGCGCGGCTGAAGCTTGACATTAAGACGGGGATAACCGTCTCCGACAGGGGCTCCCCCGATAGAGGCAATTCCACGTGGGGCGGGAGGAACCGTCCGTCTGAACACCGACCAATGGCCGGCCGACAGGGGCCCTCCCAGGTGGAAACAGATTGCAAATCGGTCAGAAGATGTAAAACAGGCTCGACAACAGAGGACAACCATGGATACGCAACGTGTTGGAAGCTAGGGACGGACACATTCATGGGACAAGAACCATGGTCATGGAGGACCCAAACCCACAAGGTGATAGCTGGGATAGACCACCTGTCCAGGACAGAGCTCAATATCCTCCCACCACCAAGCTGGGAAAATCGGATCAATACTTAGGACCAATCGGGCGCCGGAGGGATATGGTCCAAAGTACCCACGGTTCTGAGGGGCTTGTAACCCTCAAAAGTGTCCATAAAGCACTCCCTATTCGGCCTGAGTAGTAACGACCAATCAGGCGCAGAAGGGATATGAACCAAAGGAACCATGGTTATGAGGGACAAGCAACCCTCAAAAATGTCCATAAATCACTCCCTATTCGGCCAGAGTAGTAATCATCAATCGGTCGCCGAAGGGATAAGGACCGAACTACCATGGTTCCGAGGGGCTTGTAACCCTCAAAAGTGTCCATAAAGCTCTCCCTATTCGGCATGAGTAGTAATCATCAATCGGTCGCCGAAGGGATAAGGACCGAACTACCATGGTTCCGAGGGGCTTGTAACCCTCAAAAGTGTCCATAAAGCACTCCCTATTCGGCCAGAGTAGCAACCACCTATGGGTCGCCGACGGAATGTGGTTCTCCAGTTGTCAAAAACCAGGTTTCTCAAATCGCGCCGGTACCTGTCTGCCCCACACGGCCACGAGTGTGTAAAAATAACTCTCACTCACACAGTTTCAAGGCTATTCCCGATGTCACGGTAGGACACTTTAAACTTGAATAAATCGAAAAGTACAACTCCAATCAGGATGGGGGTTTTTTTGCACGAAAGGGCACACGTAGACGAACATTTCCATCTAATTTAAACCGTTTTTCCATAACAATTTATAATAGAAAATCGAGTTTTAAGTTTGCGAAAAAAAGTTCCGTTTACCGAAAAAATAGGTTCCTATAGAAGCGACATTTTCTAACCCGGGGCTAATTGTTGCCCATCACGAGAGAGGGTATGAGCCGAAGTCTGGGACCTCTAGCCCCCCGGGAAGTATTTTTAATCATTATTTGAAAATTTCAGATTTTGGTCAAAAAAGTTACAAAGTGCCAACTTTTCAGTTCGCTTCAGAGACTAAGTCCAAACGTGCACCTGGTTTTATTCTGGGTTACCAGGACAATTTTTGAAAAACGGTTTTAAATACTTATAGAGGGTATATGGACCTCCATACCCACCCTTAGAGCACCATCCTAATGGCCCAACTCAATGAGATACAGCAAGAGGGAATTATATAGCTTTTCAAAAAATCTTCAGAAAAATGACTATGTTTTTCTTCTCAGAAATTGCACTAAGTCCAAACGGGCACCTGGTTTTATTCTGGGTTACCAGGACCATTTTTTAAAAAGGTTTTAAATACTTTTAAAGGCCATCACCACCCCCAGGACACCTGTTTCAGCAGCCCACTGCTGTCCCATGTCAGTGGGATAAGTACATTTAAAAAGTCGCTTGATGGCGCCATAGATCAATTTATGGAGCTTTCAAATAAGGTCAAAATCATTCAGAATGGTTTTAAATACTTTTAAATGGTACACACATAACATATCTATCTATGTGAGATACATACTGAAGCCCCATGTCACTGGGATAAAGCATTTCTGATTTATGAGGGTTTTCATGTGTTTTTAGGTTACCAGGCCAAATCATGTGATGGTATTATTTTGAGGTCAAAATCATTCAGAATGGTTTTAAATACTTTTAAATGGTACACACATAACATATCTATCTATGTGAGATACATACTGAAGCCCCATGTCACTGGGATAAAGCATTTCTGATTTATGAGTGTTTTTATGTGTGTTTGGGCATTGGCCACAGCTGTGGGCCTTGTGTTATTTTGGGGTCAAAAGTCTTCAGAATGGTTTTAAATACTTTTAAATGGTACACACATAACATATCTATCTATGTGAGATACATACTGAAGCCCCATGTCACTGGGATAAAGCATTTCTGATTTATGAGGGTTTTCATGTGTTTTTAAGTTACCAGGCCAAATCATGTGATTGTATTATTTTGAGGTCAAAATCATTCAGAATGGTTTTAAATACTTTTAAATGGTACACACATAACATATCTATCTATGTGAGATACATACTGAAGCCCCATGTCACTGGGATAAAGCATTTCTGATTTATGAGTGTTTTTATGTGTGTTTGGGCATTGGCCAGATCTGTGGGCCTGGTATAATTGTGGGTTACTAGGCCAAAAAAAAAGGGGGACAGAGCAGCCAACCTCCAGAGAGGCTGACTGCTCTGCCCCCCTTAAGGACAGTGGAACTACGGACCTCCAGGCCTCTAGGCCTTCACTCACTATCCGGGGAACACCCATCTCTCCGGGCATGAGAGTAGAGCTTACTCCCTCAAACTACTATGCCCGGATAGGGAGCACCCCATAGGCGGTCCCATACCCCCCTCTCACACACCCCCCACCCGGGATGTTCCACAAGAGGGCGCCACTGGACATTTTAAACATCAATGTAAGTTAGTGACAGAGCTTTCTTGAAAAATGACTAAGTCCAAAAATTCTCAGAAATTGCACTATGTCCAGCTGTGGGCCTGGTATTATTTTGGGTTACCAGGTAGTGATAGCCTTCACCCACTCTCCGGGGAACACCCCTCTCTATGGGCATGACCTCCAGTGGGGGATACCCCCCACCACAAGCTCTTACACCATCCGAACCAGGGCACCCACCACCATCCGAACCAGGGCACCCACCACCATCCGAACCAGGGCACCCACCACCATCCGAACCAGGGCACCCACCACCATCCGAACCAGGGCACCCACCACCATCCGAACCAGGGCACCCACCACCATCCGAACCAGGGCACCCACCACCATCCGAACCAGGGCACCCACCACCATCCGAACCAGGGCACCCACCACCATCCGAACCAGGGCACCCACCACCATCCGAACCAGGGCACCCACCACCATCCGAACCAGGGCACCCACCACCATGCGAACCAGGGCACCCACCACCATCCGAACCAGGGCACCCACCACCATCCGAACCAGGGCACCCACCACCATCCGAACCAGGGCACCCACCACCATCCGAACCAGGGCACCCACTCTAAGCACCCTTCCTCGGACACTAAAGCATATAGCCCCGCTGTTACGAACCGCGTGCACCTGGTGATCCAAAACGGCCTTCGTGCACCTGGTCACCCTGCAGCTTACCACTCAGAGACTAAGTCCACACCAGGATTACCAGGTGCTGGTGGTACTTTGCACCCGGGTACCCACCTTCTTTAGTCTGCTTGCCCACTCTCTCTCTGGGCCTCCGGACTCTGCCTCCTGGCCCTTCTCTGTGCACCTGGTAACCAGTTAGAAATAACGGGGGAGGTGGAGGAAGACGCCTTCTGTCCCAAAAAAGCTTGGTTCGAAGGCTACATACCCGCCGGAGATCCCTTACCCCTTGTTACTGGGGCCGACGAGCATCTTTCTGGGGAGATCGGCATGAATCGAGCCCAGCCTCATTTCACACCCTAGCCCGACCTACCCAGCCCTGCCCTTAGAACCAATCTTTACCCCGAAGTTACGGATCTGACTCATCAACTTTCCTTAACATGCATTGTTCTAACATGCCAGAGGATGTTGCCCTTGGAGACCTGCTGCGGATATGGGTACGGCCCGACGTGAGATTTACACCCTCTCTTACGGATTTTCAAGGGCCAGCAAGAGCTCACCGGACGCCGCCGGAACTGCAACTCTTTCCAGGGCTTGGGCCCCTCTCTCGGGTTTCCCGCCCAGCTTCCGTGCTCACCGCGGTGATCGGACAACCGATTTGCACGTCAGGACCGCCCAGGCATAGTTCATCATCTTTCGGGTCCTATCGCACACGCTCACGCTCCACCTCCCCGACAGAGCGGGCGAGACGGGCCGGTGGTGCGCCCAACCCCGTAGGGCCGGGATCCCACCTCAGCCAGCGCGCGCCGGCCCTCACTTTCATTGCGCCACGGGGTGTGTCGGAGAAAACACTCTGACTTGCGCGTGCGTTAGTCTCCTTGGTCCGTGTTTCAAGGGTTGGGAGTTGGGGAGGTTGCCCTCCTTTCCTCCGCCCTTCGCCAGAGCGAGAGGTCATAGTTCAAAGACAGGTAGGTTTAACTTTATGGGGGCCTCCGGGTGCTCCTCTGCCGCCGTCGCCGAAGCGCCGGTGGGGCCGGGGAGACATTAAACCCCCGCCTGCGCCGGGGCGCAGAGCGGTTGACTGGGTTCCCAGTGCCGCGCGAGGATACTGGGTGATACTCAAGCCGCTTAAAAATGTGAGACCATTTCGGGAAGTCCCGGTTCACCGGACACCCCCAGTCCCCCTCGGTAGCGGCCTACACACCCACCCATCGGTGCGTCATCTAGCCGTGCCTAACGGGGAAAGGGGATGGAGCCAGTCGGGCGCATCCCAGGCAAAAAGGAACTGCGGGGAACCGGGCTAGGACCAGTTCACCCGCGCCGAGGGAAGGGAGAGGCGGGAGGCGTGAGCCCCCTACCCTACCCGACCCACAGCAGAGTTTGGTTTGTGTCGGGAGTGGGTAATTTGCACCCCTGCTGCCTTCCTTGGATGTGGTAGCCATTTCTCAGGATCCCTCTCCGGAATCGAACCCATAACTGATTTAATGAGCCATTCGCAGTTTCACTGTACCGGCCGTGTGTACTTAGACTTGCATGGCTTAATCTTTGAGACAAGCATATGCTACTGGCAGGATCAACCAGGTAGCCACTCACAACATAGAGGTTGTACCCGGGCACACTAAGCGGAGAACAGCCAGGGACCACTCCTATCCCGTGAGGGGAGGAGGCCCTAGGTCAATCCACCGTGCGCCCAGCGGGAGGCCCTGAACTGCCCGTGGCCGGAGCCACAGGTGCCGGGGCACCGCTTAATCAGGTATCTTGTCTTAGCTGGAGGGTTAATTCGGAACGCCATCAACGTGGATAAAAGACAGGGTTTGAGAAATACATGTGTTTCTGGCGCCGGTACGGTATGGGTGAACGTCATCCGCAGGCATCGCTACCTGGGTAGTCCACTCCCCACCAATGTAGGGCCACTGAGACAGACGGGCCGGCTAGATCTCGCACGAACGGAGCGCGGCTGAAGCTTGACATTAAGACGGGGATAACCGTCTCCGACAGGGGCTCCCCCGATAGAGGCAATTCCACGTGGGGCGGGAGGAACCGTCCGTCTGAACACCGACCAATGGCCGGCCGACAGGGGCCCTCCCAGGTGGAAACAGATTGCAAATCGGTCAGAAGATGTAAAACAGGCTCGACAACAGAGGACAACCATGGATACGCAACGTGTTGGAAGCTAGGGACGGGACACATTCATGGGACAAGAACCATGGTCATGGAGGACCCAAACCCACAAGGTGATAGCTGGGATAGACCACCTGTCCAGGACAGAGCTCAATATCCTCCCACCACCAAGCTGGGAAAATCGGATCAATACTTAGGACCAATCGGGCGCCGGAGGGATATGGTCCAAAGTACCCACGGTTCTGAGGGGCTTGTAACCCTCAAAAGTGTCCATAAAGCACTCCCTATTCGGCCTGAGTAGTAACGACCAATCAGGTCGCAGAAGGGATATGAACCAAAGGAACCATGGTTATGAGGGACAAGCAACCCTCAAAAATGTCCATAAAGCTCTCCCTATTCGGCCATGAGTAGTAATCATCAATCGGTCGCCGAAGGGATAAGGACCGAACTACCATGGTTCCGAGGGGCTTGTAACCCTCAAAAGTGTCCATAAAGCTCTCCCTATTCGGCATGAGTAGTAATCATCAATCGGTCGCCGAAGGGATAAGGACCGAACTACCATGGTTCCGAGGGGCTTGTAACCCTCAAAAGTGTCCATAAAGCACTCCCTATTCGGCCAGAGTAGCAACCACCTATGGGTCGCCGACGGAATGTGGTTCTCCAGTTGTCAAAAACCAGGTTTCTCAAATCGCGCCGGTACCTGTCTGCCCCACACGGCCACGAGTGTGTAAAAATAACTCTCACTCACACAGTTTCAAGGCTATTCCCGATGTCACGGTAGGACACTTTAAACTTGAATAAATCGAAAAGTACAACTCCAATCAGGATGGGGGTTTTTTTGCACGAAAGGGCACACGTAGACGAACATTTCCATCTAATTTAAACCGTTTTTCCATAACAATTTATAATAGAAAATCGAGTTTTAAGTTTGCGAAAAAAAGTTCCGTTTACCGAAAAAATAGGTTCCTATAGAAGCGACATTTTCTAACCCGGGGCTAATTGTTGCCCATCACGAGAGAGGGTATGAGCCGAAGTCTGGGACCTCTAGCCCCCCGGGAAGTATTTTTAATCATTATTTGAAAATTTCAGATTTTGGTCAAAAAAGTTACAAAGTGCCAACTTTTCAGTTCGCTTCAGAGACTAAGTCCAAACGTGCACCTGGTTTTATTCTGGGTTACCAGGACAATTTTTGAAAAACGGTTTTAAATACTTATAGAGGGTATATGGACCTCCATACCCACCCTTAGAGCACCATCCTAATGGCCCAACTCAATGAGATACAGCAAGAGGGAATTATATAGCTTTTCAAAAAATCTTCAGAAAAATGACTATGTTTTTCTTCTCAGAAATTGCACTAAGTCCAAACGGGCACCTGGTTTTATTCTGGGTTACCAGGACCATTTTTTAAAAAGGTTTTAAATACTTTTAAAGGCCATCACCACCCCCAGGACACCTGTTTCAGCAGCCCACTGCTGTCCCATGTCAGTGGGATAAGTACATTTAAAAAGTCGCTTGATGGCGCCATAGATCAATTTATGGAGCTTTCAAATAAGGTCAAAATCATTCAGAATGGTTTTAAATACTTTTAAATGGTACACACATAACATATCTATCTATGTGAGATACATACTCAAAGCCCAGTTGGCCATGGGGGTAGCGGCTGTGGCTTATGATCTGACGATCGGTGTTCGAGCCCCGCTGGGGATCACACCGTTTTTTTCCACCGAGAGCCTGGGAACCTAAAGACCCAAGGCCCTAATGCCCTTTGACGGCCCAAATGCCCTTTGACGGCCCAAATCCTTTACTTTCATAGGCTTCCAGGGCTATACACACTTGTCAATATGCCTGAAAAGAGGCACTCTGATACGGATTCAGAGATTAGTGTACTGCCCTTGAAGGCCCAAACCCATAGGCCCTAATGCCCTTTGACGGCCCAAATCCTTAGGGCATAATGCCAAGGCCAGACAGCCATGCCCTGGTACTTTCATAGGCTTCCAGGGCTATACACACTTGTCAATATGCCTGAAAAGAGGCACTCTGATACGGATTCAGAGATTAGTGTACTGCCCTTGAAGGCCCAAACCCATAGGCCCTAATGCCCTTTGACGGCCCAAATCCTTAGGGCATAATGCCAAGGCCAGACAGCCATGCCCTGGTACTTTCATAGGCTTCCAGGGCCTCTTTGTTCGTCAAAGCCCAGTTGGCCATGGGGGTAGCGGCTGTGGCTTATGATCTGACGATCGGTGTTCGAGCCCCGCTGGGGATCACACCGTTTTTTTCCACCGAGAGCCTGGGAACCTAAAGACCCAAGGCCCTAATGCCCTTTGACGGCCCAAATGCCCTTTGACGGCCCAAATCCTTTACTTTCATAGGCTTCCAGGGCTATACACACTTGTCAATATGCCTGAAAAGAGGCACTCTGATACGGATTCAGAGATTAGTGTACTGCCCTTGAAGGCCCAAACCCATAGGCCCTAATGCCCTTTGACGGCCCAAATCCTTAGGGCATAATGCCAAGGCCAGACAGCCATGCCCTGGTACTTTCATAGGCTTCCAGGGCTATACACACTTGTCAATATGCCTGAAAAGAGGCACTCTGATACGGATTCAGAGATTAGTGTACTGCCCTTGAAGGCCCAAACCCATAGGCCCTAATGCCCTTTGACGGCCCAAATCCTTAGGGCAGGCGCGGAAGGGATATGGTCCAAAGTACCCACGGTTCTGAGGGGCTTGTAACCCTCAAAAGTGTCCATAAAGCTCTCCCTATTCGGCATGAGTAGTAATCATCAATCGGTCGCCCGAAGGGATAAGGACCGAACTACCATGGTTCCGAGGGGCTTGTAACCCTCAAAAGTGTCCATAAAGCTCTCCCTATTCGGCATGAGTAGTAATCATCAATCGGTCGCCGAAGGGATAAGGACCGAACTACCATGGTTCCGAGGGGCTTGTAACCCTCAAAAGTGTCCATAAAGCTCTCCCTATTCGGCATGAGTAGTAATTCATCAATCGGTCGCCGAAGGGATAAGGACCGAACTACCATGGTTCCGAGGGGCTTGTAACCCTCAAAAGTGTCCATAAAGCACTCCCTATTCGGCCAGAGTAGCAACCACCTATGGGTCGCCGACGGAATGTGGTTCTCCAGTTGTCAAAAACCAGGTTTCTCAAATCGCGCCGGTACCTGTCTGCCCCACACGGCCACGAGTGTGTAAAAATAACTCTCACTCACACAGTTTCAAGGCTATTCCCGATGTCACGGTAGGACACTTTAAACTTGAATAAATCGAAAAGTACAACTCCAATCAGGATGGGGGTTTTTTTGCACGAAAGGGCACACGTAGACGAACATTTCCATCTAATTTAAACCGTTTTTCCATAACAATTTATAATAGAAAATCGAGTTTTAAGTTTGCGAAAAAAAGTTCCGTTTACCGAAAAAATAGGTTCCTATAGAAGCGACATTTTCTAACCCGGGGCTAATTGTTGCCCATCACGAGAGAGGGTATGAGCCGAAGTCTGGGACCTCTAGCCCCCCGGGAAGTATTTTTAATCATTATTTGAAAATTTCAGATTTTGGTCAAAAAAGTTACAAAGTGCCAACTTTTCAGTTCGCTTCAGAGACTAAGTCCAAACGTGCACCTGGTTTTATTCTGGGTTACCAGGACAATTTTTGAAAAACGGTTTTAAATACTTATAGAGGGTATATGGACCTCCATACCCACCCTTAGAGCACCATCCTAATGGCCCAACTCAATGAGATACAGCAAGAGGGAATTATATAGCTTTTCAAAAAATCTTCAGAAAAATGACTATGTTTTTCTTCTCAGAAATTGCACTAAGTCCAAACGGGCACCTGGTTTTATTCTGGGTTACCAGGACCATTTTTTAAAAAGGTTTTAAATACTTTTAAAGGCCATCACCACCCCCAGGACACCTGTTTCAGCAGCCCACTGCTGTCCCATGTCAGTGGGATAAGTACATTTAAAAAGTCGCTTGATGGCGCCATAGATCAATTTATGGAGCTTTCAAATAAGGTCAAAATCATTCAGAATGGTTTTAAATACTTTTAAATGGTACACACATAACATATCTATCTATGTGAGATACATACTGAAGCCCCATGTCACTGGGATAAAGCATTTCTGATTTATGAGGGTTTTCATGTGTTTTTAGGTTACCAGGCCAAATCATGTGATGGTATTATTTTGAGGTCAAAATCATTCAGAATGGTTTTAAATACTTTTAAATGGTACACACATAACATATCTATCTATGTGAGATACATACTGAAGCCCCATGTCACTGGGATAAAGCATTTCTGATTTATGAGTGTTTTTATGTGTGTTTGGGCATTGGCCACAGCTGTGGGCCTTGTGTTTATTTTGGGGTCAAAAGTCTTCAGAATGGTTTTAAATACTTTTAAATGGTACACACATAACATATCTATCTATGTGAGATACATACTGAAGCCCCATGTCACTGGGATAAAGCATTTCTGATTTATGAGGGTTTTCATGTGTTTTTAAGTTACCAGGCCAAATCATGTGATTGTATTATTTTGAGGTCAAAATCATTCAGAATGGTTCTTAAATTACTTTTAAATGGTACACACATAACATATCTATCTATGTGAGATACATACTGAAGCCCCATGTCACTGGGATAAAGCATTTCTGATTTATGAGTGTTTTTATGTGTGTTTGGGCATTGGCCAGATCTGTGGGCCTGGTATAATTGTGGGTTACTAGGCCAAAAAAAAAGGGGGACAGAGCAGCCAACCTCCCAGAGAGGCTGACTGCTCTGCCCCCCTTAAGGACAGTGGAACTACGGACCTCCAGGCCTCTAGGCCTTCACTCACTATCCGGGGAACACCCATCTCTCCGGGCATGAGAGTAGAGCTTACTCCCTCAAACTACTATGCCCGGATAGGGAGCACCCCATAGGCGGTCCCATACCCCCCTCTCACACACCCCCCACCCGGGATGTTCCACAAGAGGGCGCCACTGGACATTTTAAACATCAATGTAAGTTAGTGACAGAGCTTTCTTGAAAAATGACTAAGTCCAAAAATTCTCAGAAATTGCACTATGTCCAGCTGTGGGCCTGGTATTATTTTGGGTTACCAGGTAGTGATAGCCTTCACCCACTCTCCGGGGAACACCCCTCTCTATGGGCATGACCTCCAGTGGGGGATACCCCCCACCACAAGCTCTTACACCATCCGAACCAGGGCACCCACCACCATCCGAACCAGGGCACCCACCACCATCCGAACCAGGGCACCCACCACCATCCGAACCAGGGCACCCACCACCATCCCGAACCAGGGCACCCACCACCATCCGAACCAGGGCACCCACCACCATCCGAACCAGGGCACCCACCACCATCCGAACCAGGGCACCCACCACCATCCGAACCAGGGCACCCACCACCATCCCGAACCAGGGCACCCACCACCATCCGAACCAGGGCACCCACCACCATCCGAACCAGGGCACCCACCACCATCCGAACCAGGGCACCCACTCTTAAGCACCCTTCCTCGGACACTAAAGCATATAGCCCCGCTGTTACGAACCGCGTGCACCTGGTGATCCAAAACGGCCTTCGTGCACCTGGTCACCCTGCAGCTTACCACTCAGAGACTAAGTCCACACCAGGATTACCAGGTGCTGGTGGTACTTTGCACCCGGGTACCCACCTTCTTTAGTCTGCTTGCCCACTCTCTCTCTGGGCCTCCGGACTCTGCCTCCTGGCCCTTCTCTGTGCACCTGGTAACCAGTTAGAAATAACGGGGGAGGTGGAGGAAGACGCCTTCTGTCCCAAAAAAGCTTGGTTCGAAGGCTACATACCCGCCGGAGATCCCTTACCCCTTGTTACTGGGGCCGACGAGCATCTTTCTGGGGAGATCGGCATGAATCGAGCCCAGCCTCATTTCACACCCTAGCCCGACCTACCCAGCCCTGCCCTTAGAACCAATCTTTACCCCGAAGTTACGGATCTGACTCATCAACTTTCCTTAACATGCATTGTTCTAACATGCCAGAGGATGTTGCCCTTGGAGACCTGCTGCGGATATGGGTACGGCCCGACGTGAGATTTACACCCCTCTCTTACGGATTTTCAAGGGCCAGCAAGAGCTCACCGGACGCCGCCGGAAACTGCAACTCTTTCCAGGGCTTGGGCCCCTCTCTCGGGTTTCCCGCCCAGCTTCCGTGCTCACCGCGGTGATCGGACAACCGATTTGCACGTCAGGACCGCCCAGGCATAGTTCATCATCTTTCGGGTCCTATCGCACACGCTCACGCTCCACCTCCCCGACAGAGCGGACGAGACGGGCCGGTGGTGCGCCCAACCCCGTAGGGCCGGGATCCCACCTCAGCCAGCGCGCGCCGGCCCTCACTTTCATTGCGCCACGGGGTGTGTCGGAGAAAACACTCTGACTTGCGCGTGCGTTAGTCTCCTTGGTCCGTGTTTCAAGGGTTGGGAGTTGGGGAGGTTGCCCTCCTTTCCTCCGCCCTTCGCCAGAGCGAGAGGTCATAGTTCAAAGACAGGTAGGTTTAACTTTATGGGGGCCTCCGGGTGCTCCTCTGCCGCCGTCGCCGAAGCGCCGGTGGGGCCGGGGAGACATTAAACCCCCGCCTGCGCCGGGGCGCAGAGCGGTTGACTGGGTTCCCAGTGCCGCGCGAGGATACTGGGTGATACTCAAGCCGCTTAAAAATGTGAGACCATTTCGGGAAGTCCCGGTTCACCGGACACCCCCAGTCCCCCTCGGTAGCGGCCTACACACCCACCCATCGGTGCGTCATCTAGCCGTGCCTAACGGGGAAAGGGGATGGAGCCAGTCGGGCGCATCCCAGGCAAAAAGGAACTGCGGGGAACCGGGCTAAGGAACCAGTTCACCCGCGCCGAGGGAAGGGAGAGGCGGGAGGCGTGAGCCCCCTACCCTACCCGACCCACAGCAGAGTTTGGTTTGTGTCGGGAGTGGGTAATTTGCACCCCTGCTGCCTTCCTTGGATGTGGTAGCCATTTCTCAGGATCCCTCTCCGGAATCGAACCCATAACTGATTTAATGAGCCATTCGCAGTTTCACTGTACCGGCCGTGTGTACTTAGACTTGCATGGCTTAATCTTTGAGACAAGCATATGCTACTGGCAGGATCAACCAGGTAGCCACTCACAACATAGAGGTTGTACCCGGGCACACTAAGCGGAGAACAGCCAGGGACCACTCCTATTCCCGTGAGGGGAGGAGGCCCTAGGTCAATCCACCGTGCGCCCAGCGGGAGGCCCTGAACTGCCCGTGGCCGGAGCCACAGGTGCCGGGGCACCGCTTAATCAGGTATCTTGTCTTAGCTGGAGGGTTAATTCGGAACGCCATCAACGTGGATAAAAGACAGGGTTTGAGAAATACATGTGTTTCTGGCGCCGGTACGGTATGGGTGAACGTCATCCGCAGGCATCGCTACCTGGGTAGTCCGACTCCCCACCAATGTAGGGCCACTGAGACAGACGGGCCGGCTAGATCTCGCACGAACGGAGCGCGGCTGAAGCTTGACATTAAGACGGGGATAACCGTCTCCGACAGGGGCTCCCCCGATAGAGGCAATTCCACGTGGGGCGGGAGGAACCGTCCGTCTGAACACCGACCAATGGCCGGCCGACAGGGGCCCTCCCAGGTGGAAACAGATTGCAAATCGGTCAGAAGATGTAAAACAGGCTCGACAACAGAGGACAACCATGGATACGCAACGTGTTGGAAGCTAGGGACGGACACATTCATGGGACAAGAACCATGGTCATGGAGGACCCAAACCCACAAGGTGATAGCTGGGATAGACCACCTGTCCAGGACAGAGCTCAATATCCTCCCACCACCAAGCTGGGAAAATCGGATCAATACTTAGGACCAATCGGGCGCCGGAGGGATATGGTCCAAAGTACCCACGGTTCTGAGGGGCTTGTAACCCTCAAAAGTGTCCATAAAGCACTCCCTATTCGGCCTGAGTAGTAACGACCAATCAGGCGCAGAAGGGATATGAACCAAAGGAACCATGGTTATGAGGGACAAGCAACCCTCAAAAATGTCCATAAATCACTCCCTATTCGGCCAGAGTAGTAATCATCAATCGGTCGCCGAAGGGATAAGGACCGAACTACCATGGTTCCGAGGGGCTTGTAACCCTCAAAAGTGTCCATAAAGCTCTCCCTATTCGGCATGAGTAGTAATCATCAATCGGTCGCCGAAGGGATAAGGACCGAACTACCATGGTTACGAGGGGCTTGTAACCCTCAAAAGTGTCCATAAAGCACTCCCTATTCGGCCAGAGTAGCAACCACCTATGGGTCGCCGACGGAATGTGGTTCTCCAGTTGTCAAAAACCAGGTTTCTCAAATCGCGCCGGTACCTGTCTGCCCCACACGGCCACGAGTGTGTAAAAATAACTCTCACTCACACAGTTTCAAGGCTATTCCCGATGTCACGGTAGGACACTTTAAACTTGAATAAATCGAAAAGTACAACTCCAATCAGGATGGGGGTTTTTTTGCACGAAAGGGCACACGTAGACGAACATTTCCATCTAATTTAAACCGTTTTTCCATAACAATTTATAATAGAAAATCGAGTTTTAAGTTTGCGAAAAAAAGTTCCGTTTACCGAAAAAATAGGTTCCTATAGAAGCGACATTTTCTAACCCGGGGCTAATTGTTGCCCATCACGAGAGAGGGTATGAGCCGAAGTCTGGGACCTCTAGCCCCCCGGGAAGTATTTTTAATCATTATTTGAAAATTTCAGATTTTGGTCAAAAAAGTTACAAAGTGCCAACTTTTCAGTTCGCTTCAGAGACTAAGTCCAAACGTGCACCTGGTTTTATTCTGGGTTACCAGGACAATTTTTGAAAAACGGTTTTAAATACTTATAGAGGGTATATGGACCTCCATACCCACCCTTAGAGCACCATCCTAATGGCCCAACTCAATGAGATACAGCAAGAGGGAATTATATAGCTTTTCAAAAAATCTTCAGAAAAATGACTATGTTTTTCTTCTCAGAAATTGCACTAAGTCCAAACGGGCACCTGGTTTTATTCTGGGTTACCAGGACCATTTTTTAAAAAGGTTTTAAATACTTTTAAAGGCCATCACCACCCCCAGGACACCTGTTTCAGCAGCCCACTGCTGTCCCATGTCAGTGGGATAAGTACATTTAAAAAGTCGCTTGATGGCGCCATAGATCAATTTATGGAGCTTTCAAATAAGGTCAAAATCATTCAGAATGGTTTTAAATACTTTTAAATGGTACACACATAACATATCTATCTATGTGAGATACATACTGAAGCCCCATGTCACTGGGATAAAGCATTTCTGATTTATGAGGGTTTTCATGTGTTTTTAGGTTACCAGGCCAAATCATGTGATGGTATTATTTTGAGGTCAAAATCATTCAGAATGGTTTTAAATACTTTTAAATGGTACACACATAACATATCTATCTATGTGAGATACATACTGAAGCCCCATGTCACTGGGATAAAGCATTTCTGATTTATGAGTGTTTTTATGTGTGTTTGGGCATTGGCCACAGCTGTGGGCCTTGTGTTATTTTGGGGTCAAAAGTCTTCAGAATGGTTTTAAATACTTTTAAATGGTACACACATAACATATCTATCTATGTGAGATACATACTGAAGCCCCATGTCACTGGGATAAAGCATTTCTGATTTATGAGGGTTTTCATGTGTTTTTAAGTTACCAGGCCAAATCATGTGATTGTATTATTTTGAGGTCAAAATCATTCAGAATGGTTTTAAATACTTTTAAATGGTACACACATAACATATCTATCTATGTGAGATACATACTGAAGCCCCATGTCACTGGGATAAAGCATTTCTGATTTATGAGTGTTTTTATGTGTGTTTGGGCATTGGCCAGATCTGTGGGCCTGGTATAATTGTGGGTTACTAGGCCAAAAAAAAAGGGGGACAGAGCAGCCAACCTCCAGAGAGGCTGACTGCTCTGCCCCCCTTAAGGACAGTGGAACTACGGACCTCCAGGCCTCTAGGCCTTCACTCACTATCCGGGGAACACCCATCTCTCCGGGCATGAGAGTAGAGCTTACTCCCTCAAACTACTATGCCCGGATAGGGAGCACCCCATAGGCGGTCCCATACCCCCCTCTCACACACCCCCCACCCGGGATGTTCCACAAGAGGGCGCCACTGGACATTTTAAACATCAATGTAAGTTAGTGACAGAGCTTTCTTGAAAAATGACTAAGTCCAAAAATTCTCAGAAATTGCACTATGTCCAGCTGTGGGCCTGGTATTATTTTGGGTTACCAGGTAGTGATAGCCTTCACCCACTCTCCGGGGAACACCCCTCTCTATGGGCATGACCTCCAGTGGGGGATACCCCCCACCACAAGCTCTTACACCATCCGAACCAGGGCACCCACCACCATCCGAACCAGGGCACCCACCACCATCCGAACCAGGGCACCCACCACCATCCGAACCAGGGCACCCACCACCATCCGAACCAGGGCACCCACCACCATCCGAACCAGGGCACCCACCACCATCCGAACCAGGGCACCCACCACCATCCGAACCAGGGCACCCACCACCATCCGAACCAGGGCACCCACCACCATCCGAACCAGGGCACCCACCACCATCCGAACCAGGGCACCCACCACCATGCGAACCAGGGCACCCACCACCATCCGAACCAGGGCACCCACCACCATCCGAACCAGGGCACCCACCACCATCCGAACCAGGGCACCACCACCATCCGAACCAGGGCACCCACTCTTAAGCACCCTTCCTCGGACACTAAAGCATATAGCCCCGCTGTTACGAACCGCGTGCACCTGGTGATCCAAAACGGCCTTCGTGCACCTGGTCACCCTGCAGCTTACCACTCAGAGACTAAGTCCACACCAGGATTACCAGGTGCTGGTGGTACTTTGCACCCGGGTACCCACCTTCTTTAGTCTGCTTGCCCACTCTCTCTCTGGGCCTCCGGACTCTGCCTCCTGGCCCTTCTCTGTGCACCTGGTAACCAGTTAGAAATAACGGGGGAGGTGGAGGAAGACGCCTTCTGTCCCAAAAAAGCTTGGTTCGAAGGCTACATACCCGCCGGAGATCCCTTACCCCTTGTTACTGGGGCCGACGAGCATCTTTCTGGGGAGATCGGCATGAATCGAGCCCAGCCTCATTTCACACCCTAGCCCGACCTACCCAGCCCTGCCCTTAGAACCAATCTTTACCCCGAAGTTACGGATCTGACTCATCAACTTTCCTTAACATGCATTGTTCTAACATGCCAGAGGATGTTGCCCTTGGAGACCTGCTGCGGATATGGGTACGGCCCGACGTGAGATTTACACCCTCTCTTACGGATTTTCAAGGGCCAGCAAGAGCTCACCGGACGCCGCCGGAACTGCAACTCTTTCCAGGGCTTGGGCCCCTCTCTCGGGTTTCCCGCCCAGCTTCCGTGCTCACCGCGGTGATCGGACAACCGATTTGCACGTCAGGACCGCCCAGGCATAGTTCATCATCTTTCGGGTCCTATCGCACACGCTCACGCTCCACCTCCCCGACAGAGCGGGCGAGACGGGCCGGTGGTGCGCCCAACCCCGTAGGGCCGGGATCCCACCTCAGCCAGCGCGCGCCGGCCCTCACTTTCATTGCGCCACGGGGTGTGTCGGAGAAAACACTCTGACTTGCGCGTGCGTTAGTCTCCTTGGTCCGTGTTTCAAGGGTTGGGAGTTGGGGAGGTTGCCCTCCTTTCCTCCGCCCTTCGCCAGAGCGAGAGGTCATAGTTCAAAGACAGGTAGGTTTAACTTTATGGGGGCCTCCGGGTGCTCCTCTGCCGCCGTCGCCGAAGCGCCGGTGGGGCCGGGGAGACATTAAACCCCCGCCTGCGCCGGGGCGCAGAGCGGTTGACTGGGTTCCCAGTGCCGCGCGAGGATACTGGGTGATACTCAAGCCGCTTAAAAATGTGAGACCATTTCGGGAAGTCCCGGTTCACCGGACACCCCCAGTCCCCCTCGGTAGCGGCCTACACACCCACCCATCGGTGCGTCATCTAGCCGTGCCTAACGGGGAAAGGGGATGGAGCCAGTCGGGCGCATCCCAGGCAAAAAGGAACTGCGGGGAACCGGGCTAGGACCAGTTCACCCGCGCCGAGGGAAGGGAGAGGCGGGAGGCGTGAGCCCCCTACCCTACCCGACCCACAGCAGAGTTTGGTTTGTGTCGGGAGTGGGTAATTTGCACCCCTGCTGCCTTCCTTGGATGTGGTAGCCATTTCTCAGGATCCCTCTCCGGAATCGAACCCATAACTGATTTAATGAGCCATTCGCAGTTTCACTGTACCGGCCGTGTGTACTTAGACTTGCATGGCTTAATCTTTGAGACAAGCATATGCTACTGGCAGGATCAACCAGGTAGCCACTCACAACATAGAGGTTGTACCCGGGCACACTAAGCGGAGAACAGCCAGGGACCACTCCTATCCCGTGAGGGGAGGAGGCCCTAGGTCAATCCACCGTGCGCCCAGCGGGAGGCCCTGAACTGCCCGTGGCCGGAGCCACAGGTGCCGGGGCACCGCTTAATCAGGTATCTTGTCTTAGCTGGAGGGTTAATTCGGAACGCCATCAACGTGGATAAAAGACAGGGTTTGAGAAATACATGTGTTTCTGGCGCCGGTACGGTATGGGTGAACGTCATCCGCAGGCATCGCTACCTGGGTAGTCCACTCCCCACCAATGTAGGGCCACTGAGACAGACGGGCCGGCTAGATCTCGCACGAACGGAGCGCGGCTGAAGCTTGACATTAAGACGGGGATAACCGTCTCCGACAGGGGCTCCCCCGATAGAGGCAATTCCACGTGGGGCGGGAGGAACCGTCCGTCTGAACACCGACCAATGGCCGGCCGACAGGGGCCCTCCCAGGTGGAAACAGATTGCAAATCGGTCAGAAGATGTAAAACAGGCTCGACAACAGAGGACAACCATGGATACGCAACGTGTTGGAAGCTAGGGACGGACACATTCATGGGACAAGAACCATGGTCATGGAGGACCCAAACCCACAAGGTGATAGCTGGGATAGACCACCTGTCCAGGACAGAGCTCAATATCCTCCCACCACCAAGCTGGGAAAATCGGATCAATACTTAGGACCAATCGGGCGCCGGAGGGATATGGTCCAAAGTACCCACGGTTCTGAGGGGCTTGTAACCCTCAAAAGTGTCCATAAAGCACTCCCTATTCGGCCTGAGTAGTAACGACCAATCAGGCGCAGAAGGGATATGAACCAAAGGAACCATGGTTATGAGGGACAAGCAACCCTCAAAAATGTCCATAAATCACTCCCTATTCGGCCAGAGTAGTAATCATCAATCGGTCGCCGAAGGGATAAGGACCGAACTACCATGGTTCCGAGGGGCTTGTAACCCTCAAAAGTGTCCATAAAGCTCTCCCTATTCGGCATGAGTAGTAATCATCAATCGGTCGCCGAAGGGATAAGGACCGAACTACCATGGTTACGAGGGGCTTGTAACCCTCAAAAGTGTCCATAAAGCACTCCCTATTCGGCCAGAGTAGCAACCACCTATGGGTCGCCGACGGAATGTGGTTCTCCAGTTGTCAAAAACCAGGTTTCTCAAATCGCGCCGGTACCTGTCTGCCCCACACGGCCACGAGTGTGTAAAAATAACTCTCACTCACACAGTTTCAAGGCTATTCCCGATGTCACGGTAGGACACTTTAAACTTGAATAAATCGAAAAGTACAACTCCAATCAGGATGGGGGTTTTTTTGCACGAAAGGGCACACGTAGACGAACATTTCCATCTAATTTAAACCGTTTTTCCATAACAATTTATAATAGAAAATCGAGTTTTAAGTTTGCGAAAAAAAGTTCCGTTTACCGAAAAAATATGTTCCTATGGAAGCGAAATTTTCTGACCCGGGGCTAATTGTTGCCCATCACGAGAGAGGGTATGAGCCAAAATTTGGGACCTCTAGCCCCTCAGGAAGTATTTTTAATCATTATTTGAAAATTTCAGATTTTGGTCAAAAAAGTTACAAAGTGCCAACTTTTCAGTTCGCTTCAGAGACTAAGTCCAAACGTGCACCTGGTTTTATTCTGGGTTACCAGGACAATTTTTGAAAAACGGTTTTAAATACTTATAGAGGGCATATGGACCTCCATACCCACCCTTAGAGCACCATCCTAATGGCCCAACTCAATGAGATACAGCAAGAGGGAATTATATAGCTTTTCAAAAAATCTTCAGAAAAATGACTATGTTTTTCTTCTCAGAAATTGCACTAAGTCCAAACGGGCACCTGGTTTTATTCTGGGTTACCAGGACAATTTTTGAAAAACGGTTTTAAATACTTATAGAGGGCATATGGACCTCCATACCCACCCTTAGAGCACCATCCTAAGGGCCCAACTCAATGAGATACAGCAAGAGGGAATTATATAGCTTTTCAAAAAATCTTCAGAAAAATGACTATGTTTTTCTTCTCAGAAATTGCACTAAGTCCAAACGGGCACCTGGTTTTATTCTGGGTTACCAGGACCAATTTTTTAAAAAGGTTTTAAATACTTTTAAAGGCCATCACCACCCCCAGGACACATGTTTCAGCACCCCACTGCTGTCCCATGTCAGTGGGATAAGTACATTTAAAAAGTCGCTTGATGGCGCCATAGATCAATTTATGGAGGGGTGACATTTTTAAAGGGTATACAGACCTACATGCCCACTCTGAGACCACCATAGGGGGGTTAGGGAGACCCCATAGGGGGGACCCACACCCCCCACCAAGGTCACCTGGTAACCCAATACAATTCAATGACAGAGTCATACTTCTCTCTCATTGCACTAAGTCCAGCATGTGTACCTGGTGATTGAACTGGTTACCAAGGCTTACTCTCTCTACCCTGCCTGCCCACCTGCCTGCCCTCTATCTCGGCCTGTCTCTTCAGCTCAGTGCACCTGGTACCCCATAACACCCTGGTATTTCAGACCCTCAGGCCTCCATACATTCTCAACCGTGACCAAATGACACACAAAGACATGGGTGAATTTCAAATAAATGTTCTTTATTTATCAGTGAATCATGGGTTGATTTGTCCCTCAATTAGTGACCGCGCTCGGCTGGCGTTACGAGGCAAATCATGGTACCGGTAGTACCGTGCCTGCGTTTCCAGAGAATGACACATATGGTCAGCCACAGTTCCCCGGTCTGTAACCGAGCCTTGATTAAAGTTCAATGTAGCAACGCTTCGTCGAATTGTACCGAAGGTGACTTTACTTCCAATGCCAAACTCTGCAAATATCTGGCCCACATACTCACAGAGATTGCCGTACGGTTGACCGCAGGACGTGAAAAAGAAGAGTGTTGTGTCTGAGGTGATTCCACTCAGATTAGGCCTGATCTGATGGAATCGTTTAAGCCAAGTGTATTCCTGCTCAGATAGAACAACTCTGCACTCACCGAAGCTATAGTTCGTTTTGTGGCTTGAAATGCACATCTGATAACCCCCACTTTCCGGGGTTACTTCAGTAAATTCCCTCTCACTGAAGGTGGTGACTGGGGATCGTCGAGTGCCATTAAAGATGGCCAACCGGCTGGACATGAGAGCCGCAAACCTACGTCTATCAGCGCAGGTGGCTCGGACCTCCAGCCTACTGAGAACCGAAGGAATAGCTTGATTACTTAGCTCAACAAACCGGCTTAACTCCGCAGCGCTGAGCACCTCGTCCCTGCACCGTTTGCGGAATTTTGCCCTGTGTGTTGCCTGGCTCTGCCGCGAATCCCTGTCCATCTTTGCCAAGCAGAGTAACAACTTTCGAATTCCACTGGCTTTAGCCTGCAGACCTTTTGGCCGGAACTGAATAAGATAATTCAGGAAACTTCGAACATCAGCTCGGTACATTTTTAACGTGGATGGTGCCAAACAACGGTCTTCACATTCACCATACCACTCATACACACGTCTGTAGTTATCCAGAGAACACAGTCCTTCATCGGCCTTGCCCTCTGACATATAGCGGAGGAATTGTCGTACTCTGGATAGACTGGTGCGACTATTGTCAATTCGTTTAACTGAAGGGTTTTTACCAATAGCAAAGTGTTCATATTCAGTCAAAATTCCATTCCTCCAACCTTCAATTCTGGAGGACACACCGCCGCCTTCATCACTCTCGCTCTCCGTGGAAGTCACCATGACGCAGCCTTGCTCCCTCGGTTCCGAGCATGGTTCACCACCGATCTGACTGGTTGACTGCACCGGCGCAGTCGCCGCCGCCTGCTCACTCTCGTCCCACAGCTGCTGATCCACCACCGCGGACTGCTCACCCTTGTCTACCAGCTGCTGCTCCACGGACAACTCACTTTCAACACACTGGAAATACCCAGGGTTCTCCCAGGGCTCCAGCTGCGGTGCAACACCGTTGTTAGGCTGCATACACTGCCATGATTCGGGCTGCTGTCTCTCAGTTGAACGCCGGCTAGATTGCATAGCACGCTTCCATTCTGTAGTAGCAGGCTTAAGTGCATGGACAGACTTGAAATGTCGGTCTATCCGCACGATATTCCGCTTGGAACAAAGCCCACAATCACGTTTTAGTCTACTGTTCATAGCTTCTCTCTCCTGCGTGCGTGTATGTCTCTTTGTTTGCTCCACCAAACAACGACCTAACCCTAACTAGGGCTTAATGAGCCCCAGGTGTGGGCCAATATCAGACCAATTGGACTGATTGGAAATTTGACCATAAAGATCACCTCGTTGCCTCTTTGTTCGTCAAAGCCCAGTTGGCCATGGGGGTAGCGGCTGTGGCTTACGATCTGACGATCGGTGTTCGAGCCCCGCTGGGGATCACACCGTTTTTTTCCACCGAGAGCCTGGGAACCTAAAGACCCAAGGCCCTAATGCCCTTTGACGGCCCTAATGCCCTTCGACGGCCCTAATGCCCTTCGACGGCCCTAATGCCCTTCGACGGCCCAAATGCCCTTCGACGGCCCAAATCCTTAGGGCATAATGCCAAGGCCAGACAGCCATGCCCTGGTACTTTCATAGGCTTCCAGGGCTATACACACTTGTCAATATGCCTGAAAAGAGGCACTCTGATACGGATTCAGAGATTAGTGTACTGCCCTTGAAGGCCCAAACCCATAGGCCCTAATGCCCTTTGACGGCCCAAATCCTTAGGGCATAATGCCAAGGCCAGACAGCCATGCCCTGGTACTTTCATAGGCTTCCAGGGCCTCTTTGTTCGTCAAAGCCCAGTTGGCCATGGGGGTAGCGGCTGTGGCTTATGATCTGACGATCGGTGTTCGAGCCCCGCTGGGGATCACACCGTTTTTTTCCACCGAGAGCCTGGGAACCTAAAGACCCAAGGCCCTAATGCCCTTTGACGGCCCAAATGCCCTTTGACGGCCCAAATCCTTTACTTTCATAGGCTTCCAGGGCTATACACACTTGTCAATATGCCTGAAAAGAGGCACTCTGATACGGATTCAGAGATTAGTGTACTGCCCTTGAAGGCCCAAACCCATAGGCCCTAATGCCCTTTGACGGCCCAAATCCTTAGGGCATAATGCCAAGGCCAGACAGCCATGCCCTGGTACTTTCATAGGCTTCCAGGGCTATACACACTTGTCAATATGCCTGAAAAGAGGCACTCTGATACGGATTCAGAGATTAGTGTACTGCCCTTGAAGGCCCAAACCCATAGGCCCTAATGCCCTTTGACGGCCCAAATCCTTAGGGCAGGCGCGGAAGGGATATGGTCCAAAGTACCCACGGTTCTGAGGGGCTTGTAACCCTCAAAAGTGTCCATAAAGCTCTCCCTATTCGGCATGAGTAGTAATCATCAATCGGGTCGCCGAAGGGATAAGGACCGAACTACCATGGTTCCGAGGGGCTTGTAACCCTCAAAAGTGTCCATAAAGCTCTCCCTATTCGGCATGAGTAGTAATCATCAATCGGTCGCCGAAGGGATAAGGACCGAACTACCATGGTTCCGAGGGGCTTGTAACCCTCAAAAGTGTCCATAAAGCTCTCCCTATTCGGCATGAGTAGTAATCATCAATCGGTCGCCGAAGGGATAAGGACCGAACTACCATGGTTCCGAGGGGCTTGTAACCCTCAAAAGTGTCCATAAAGCACTCCCTATTCGGCCAGAGTAGCAACCACCTATGGGTCGCCGACGGAATGTGGTTCTCCAGTTGTCAAAAACCAGGTTTCTCAAATCGCGCCGGTACCTGTCTGCCCCACACGGCCACGAGTGTGTAAAAATAACTCTCACTCACACAGTTTCAAGGCTATTCCCGATGTCACGGTAGGACACTTTAAACTTGAATAAATCGAAAAGTACAACTCCAATCAGGATGGGGGTTTTTTTGCACGAAAGGGCACACGTAGACGAACATTTCCATCTAATTTAAACCGTTTTTCCATAACAATTTATAATAGAAAATCGAGTTTTAAGTTTGCGAAAAAAAGTTCCGTTTACCGAAAAAATAGGTTCCTATAGAAGCGACATTTTCTAACCCGGGGCTAATTGTTGCCCATCACGAGAGAGGGTATGAGCCGAAGTCTGGGACCTCTAGCCCCCCGGGAAGTATTTTTAATCATTATTTGAAAATTTCAGATTTTGGTCAAAAAAGTTACAAAGTGCCAACTTTTCAGTTCGCTTCAGAGACTAAGTCCAAACGTGCACCTGGTTTTATTCTGGGTTACCAGGACAATTTTTGAAAAACGGTTTTAAATACTTATAGAGGGTATATGGACCTCCATACCCACCCTTAGAGCACCATCCTAATGGCCCAACTCAATGAGATACAGCAAGAGGGAATTATATAGCTTTTCAAAAAATCTTCAGAAAAATGACTATGTTTTTCTTCTCAGAAATTGCACTAAGTCCAAACGGGCACCTGGTTTTATTCTGGGTTACCAGGACCATTTTTTAAAAAGGTTTTAAATACTTTTAAAGGCCATCACCACCCCCAGGACACCTGTTTCAGCAGCCCACTGCTGTCCCATGTCAGTGGGATAAGTACATTTAAAAAGTCGCTTGATGGCGCCATAGATCAATTTATGGAGCTTTCAAATAAGGTCAAAATCATTCAGAATGGTTTTAAATACTTTTAAATGGTACACACATAACATATCTATCTATGTGAGATACATACTGAAGCCCCATGTCACTGGGATAAAGCATTTCTGATTTATGAGGGTTTTCATGTGTTTTTAGGTTACCAGGCCAAATCATGTGATGGTATTATTTTGAGGTCAAAATCATTCAGAATGGTTTTAAATACTTTTAAATGGTACACACATAACATATCTATCTATGTGAGATACATACTGAAGCCCCATGTCACTGGGATAAAGCATTTCTGATTTATGAGTGTTTTTATGTGTGTTTGGGCATTGGCCACAGCTGTGGGCCTTGTGTTATTTTGGGGTCAAAAGTCTTCAGAATGGTTTTAAATACTTTTAAATGGTACACACATAACATATCTATCTATGTGAGATACATACTGAAGCCCCATGTCACTGGGATAAAGCATTTCTGATTTATGAGGGTTTTCATGTGTTTTTAAGTTACCAGGCCAAATCATGTGATTGTATTATTTTGAGGTCAAAATCATTCAGAATGGTTTTAAATACTTTTAAATGGTACACACATAACATATCTATCTATGTGAGATACATACTGAAGCCCCATGTCACTGGGATAAAGCATTTCTGATTTATGAGTGTTTTTATGTGTGTTTGGGCATTGGCCAGATCTGTGGGCCTGGTATAATTGTGGGTTACTAGGCCAAAAAAAAAGGGGGACAGAGCAGCCAACCTCCAGAGAGGCTGACTGCTCTGCCCCCCTTAAGGACAGTGGAACTACGGACCTCCAGGCCTCTAGGCCTTCACTCACTATCCGGGGAACACCCATCTCTCCGGGCATGAGAGTAGAGCTTACTCCCTCAAACTACTATGCCCGGATAGGGAGCACCCCATAGGCGGTCCCATACCCCCCTCTCACACACCCCCCACCCGGGATGTTCCACAAGAGGGCGCCACTGGACATTTTAAACATCAATGTAAGTTAGTGACAGAGCTTTCTTGAAAAATGACTAAGTCCAAAAATTCTCAGAAATTGCACTATGTCCAGCTGTGGGCCTGGTATTATTTTGGGTTACCAGGTAGTGATAGCCTTCACCCACTCTCCGGGGAACACCCCTCTCTATGGGCATGACCTCCAGTGGGGGATACCCCCCACCACAAGCTCTTACACCATCCGAACCAGGGCACCCACCACCATCCGAACCAGGGCACCCACCACCATCCGAACCAGGGCACCCACCACCATCCGAACCAGGGCACCCACCACCATCCGAACCAGGGCACCCACCACCATCCGAACCAGGGCACCCACCACCATCCGAACCAGGGCACCCACCACCATCCGAACCAGGGCACCCACCACCATCCGAACCAGGGCACCCACCACCATGCGAACCAGGGCACCCACCACCATCCGAACCAGGGCACCCACCACCATCCGAACCAGGGCACCCACCACCATCCGAACCAGGGCACCCACTCTTAAGCACCCTTCCTCGGACACTAAAGCATATAGCCCCGCTGTTACGAACCGCGTGCACCTGGTGATCCAAAACGGCCTTCGTGCACCTGGTCACCCTGCAGCTTACCACTCAGAGACTAAGTCCACACCAGGATTACCAGGTGCTGGTGGTACTTTGCACCCGGGTACCCACCTTCTTTAGTCTGCTTGCCCACTCTCTCTCTGGGCCTCCGGACTCTGCCTCCTGGCCCTTCTCTGTGCACCTGGTAACCAGTTAGAAATAACGGGGGAGGTGGAGGAAGACGCCTTCTGTCCCAAAAAAGCTTGGTTCGAAGGCTACATACCCGCCGGAGATCCCTTACCCCTTGTTACTGGGGCCGACGAGCATCTTTCTGGGGAGATCGGCATGAATCGAGCCCAGCCTCATTTCACACCCTAGCCCGACCTACCCAGCCCTGCCCTTAGAACCAATCTTTACCCCGAAGTTACGGATCTGACTCATCAACTTTCCTTAACATGCATTGTTCTAACATGCCAGAGGATGTTGCCCTTGGAGACCTGCTGCGGATATGGGTACGGCCCGACGTGAGATTTACACCCTCTCTTACGGATTTTCAAGGGCCAGCAAGAGCTCACCGGACGCCGCCGGAACTGCAACTCTTTCCAGGGCTTGGGCCCCTCTCTCGGGTTTCCCGCCCAGCTTCCGTGCTCACCGCGGTGATCGGACAACCGATTTGCACGTCAGGACCGCCCAGGCATAGTTCATCATCTTTCGGGTCCTATCGCACACGCTCACGCTCCACCTCCCCGACAGAGCGGGCGAGACGGGCCGGTGGTGCGCCCAACCCCGTAGGGCCGGGATCCCACCTCAGCCAGCGCGCGCCGGCCCTCACTTTCATTGCGCCACGGGGTGTGTCGGAGAAAACACTCTGACTTGCGCGTGCGTTAGTCTCCTTGGTCCGTGTTTCAAGGGTTGGGAGTTGGGGAGGTTGCCCTCCTTTCCTCCGCCCTTCGCCAGAGCGAGAGGTCATAGTTCAAAGACAGGTAGGTTTAACTTTATGGGGGCCTCCGGGTGCTCCTCTGCCGCCGTCGCCGAAGCGCCGGTGGGGCCGGGGAGACATTAAACCCCCGCCTGCGCCGGGGCGCAGAGCGGTTGACTGGGTTCCCAGTGCCGCGCGAGGATACTGGGTGATACTCAAGCCGCTTAAAAATGTGAGACCATTTCGGGAAGTCCCGGTTCACCGGACACCCCCAGTCCCCCTCGGTAGCGGCCTACACACCCACCCATCGGTGCGTCATCTAGCCGTGCCTAACGGGGAAAGGGGATGGAGCCAGTCGGGCGCATCCCAGGCAAAAAGGAACTGCGGGGAACCGGGCTAGGACCAGTTCACCCGCGCCGAGGGAAGGGAGAGGCGGGAGGCGTGAGCCCCCTACCCTACCCGACCCACAGCAGAGTTTGGTTTGTGTCGGGAGTGGGTAATTTGCACCCCTGCTGCCTTCCTTGGATGTGGTAGCCATTTCTCAGGATCCCTCTCCGGAATCGAACCCATAACTGATTTAATGAGCCATTCGCAGTTTCACTGTACCGGCCGTGTGTACTTAGACTTGCATGGCTTAATCTTTGAGACAAGCATATGCTACTGGCAGGATCAACCAGGTAGCCACTCACAACATAGAGGTTGTACCCGGGCACACTAAGCGGAGAACAGCCAGGGACCACTCCTATCCCGTGAGGGGAGGAGGCCCTAGGTCAATCCACCGTGCGCCCAGCGGGAGGCCCTGAACTGCCCGTGGCCGGAGCCACAGGTGCCGGGGCACCGCTTAATCAGGTATCTTGTCTTAGCTGGAGGGTTAATTCGGAACGCCATCAACGTGGATAAAAGACAGGGTTTGAGAAATACATGTGTTTCTGGCGCCGGTACGGTATGGGTGAACGTCATCCGCAGGCATCGCTACCTGGGTAGTCCACTCCCCACCAATGTAGGGCCACTGAGACAGACGGGCCGGCTAGATCTCGCACGAACGGAGCGCGGCTGAAGCTTGACATTAAGACGGGGATAACCGTCTCCGACAGGGGCTCCCCCGATAGAGGCAATTCCACGTGGGGCGGGAGGAACCGTCCGTCTGAACACCGACCAATGGCCGGCCGACAGGGGCCCTCCCAGGTGGAAACAGATTGCAAATCGGTCAGAAGATGTAAAACAGGCTCGACAACAGAGGACAACCATGGATACGCAACGTGTTGGAAGCTAGGGACGGACACATTCATGGGACAAGAACCATGGTCATGGAGGACCCAAACCCACAAGGTGATAGCTGGGATAGACCACCTGTCCAGGACAGAGCTCAATATCCTCCCACCACCAAGCTGGGAAAATCGGATCAATACTTAGGACCAATCGGGCGCCGGAGGGATATGGTCCAAAGTACCCACGGTTCTGAGGGGCTTGTAACCCTCAAAAGTGTCCATAAAGCACTCCCTATTCGGCCTGAGTAGTAACGACCAATCAGGCGCAGAAGGGATATGAACCAAAGGAACCATGGTTATGAGGGACAAGCAACCCTCAAAAATGTCCATAAATCACTCCCTATTCGGCCAGAGTAGTAATCATCAATCGGTCGCCGAAGGGATAAGGACCGAACTACCATGGTTCCGAGGGGCTTGTAACCCTCAAAAGTGTCCATAAAGCTCTCCCTATTCGGCATGAGTAGTAATCATCAATCGGTCGCCGAAGGGATAAGGACCGAACTACCATGGTTACGAGGGGCTTGTAACCCTCAAAAGTGTCCATAAAGCACTCCCTATTCGGCCAGAGTAGCAACCACCTATGGGTCGCCGACGGAATGTGGTTCTCCAGTTGTCAAAAACCAGGTTTCTCAAATCGCGCCGGTACCTGTCTGCCCCACACGGCCACGAGTGTGTAAAAATAACTCTCACTCACACAGTTTCAAGGCTATTCCCGATGTCACGGTAGGACACTTTAAACTTGAATAAATCGAAAAGTACAACTCCAATCAGGATGGGGGTTTTTTTGCACGAAAGGGCACACGTAGACGAACATTTCCATCTAATTTAAACCGTTTTTCCATAACAATTTATAATAGAAAATCGAGTTTTAAGTTTGCGAAAAAAAGTTCCGTTTACCGAAAAAATATGTTCCTATGGAAGCGAAATTTTCTGACCCGGGGCTAATTGTTGCCCATCACGAGAGAGGGTATGAGCCAAAATTTGGGACCTCTAGCCCCTCAGGAAGTATTTTTAATCATTATTTGAAAATTTCAGATTTTGGTCAAAAAAGTTACAAAGTGCCAACTTTTCAGTTCGCTTCAGAGACTAAGTCCAAACGTGCACCTGGTTTTATTCTGGGTTACCAGGACAATTTTTGAAAAACGGTTTTAAATACTTATAGAGGGCATATGGACCTCCATACCCACCCTTAGAGCACCATCCTAATGGCCCAACTCAATGAGATACAGCAAGAGGGAATTATATAGCTTTTCAAAAAATCTTCAGAAAAATGACTATGTTTTTCTTCTCAGAAATTGCACTAAGTCCAAACGGGCACCTGGTTTTATTCTGGGTTACCAGGACAATTTTTGAAAAACGGTTTTAAATACTTATAGAGGGCATATGGACCTCCATACCCACCCTTAGAGCACCATCCTAAGGGCCCAACTCAATGAGATACAGCAAGAGGGAATTATATAGCTTTTCAAAAAATCTTCAGAAAAATGACTATGTTTTTCTTCTCAGAAATTGCACTAAGTCCAAACGGGCACCTGGTTTTATTCTGGGTTACCAGGACCAATTTTTTAAAAAGGTTTTAAATACTTTTAAAGGCCATCACCACCCCCAGGACACATGTTTCAGCACCCCACTGCTGTCCCATGTCAGTGGGATAAGTACATTTAAAAAGTCGCTTGATGGCGCCATAGATCAATTTATGGAGGGGTGACATTTTTAAAGGGTATACAGACCTACATGCCCACTCTGAGACCACCATAGGGGGGTTAGGGAGACCCCATAGGGGGGACCCACACCCCCCACCAAGGTCACCTGGTAACCCAATACAATTCAATGACAGAGTCATACTTCTCTCTCATTGCACTAAGTCCAGCATGTGTACCTGGTGATTGAACTGGTTACCAAGGCTTACTCTCTCTACCCTGCCTGCCCACCTGCCTGCCCTCTATCTCGGCCTGTCTCTTCAGCTCAGTGCACCTGGTACCCCATAACACCCTGGTATTTCAGACCCTCAGGCCTCCATACATTCTCAACCGTGACCAAATGACACACAAAGACATGGGTGAATTTCAAATAAATGTTCTTTATTTATCAGTGAATCATGGGTTGATTTGTCCCTCAATTAGTGACCGCGCTCGGCTGGCGTTACGAGGCAAATCATGGTACCGGTAGTACCGTGCCTGCGTTTCCAGAGAATGACACATATGGTCAGCCACAGTTCCCCGGTCTGTAACCGAGCCTTGATTAAAGTTCAATGTAGCAACGCTTCGTCGAATTGTACCGAAGGTGACTTTACTTCCAATGCCAAACTCTGCAAATATCTGGCCCACATACTCACAGAGATTGCCGTACGGTTGACCGCAGGACGTGAAAAAGAAGAGTGTTGTGTCTGAGGTGATTCCACTCAGATTAGGCCTGATCTGATGGAATCGTTTAAGCCAAGTGTATTCCTGCTCAGATAGAACAACTCTGCACTCACCGAAGCTATAGTTCGTTTTGTGGCTTGAAATGCACATCTGATAACCCCCACTTTCCGGGGTTACTTCAGTAAATTCCCTCTCACTGAAGGTGGTGACTGGGGATCGTCGAGTGCCATTAAAGATGGCCAACCGGCTGGACATGAGAGCCGCAAACCTACGTCTATCAGCGCAGGTGGCTCGGACCTCCAGCCTACTGAGAACCGAAGGAATAGCTTGATTACTTAGCTCAACAAACCGGCTTAACTCCGCAGCGCTGAGCACCTCGTCCCTGCACCGTTTGCGGAATTTTGCCCTGTGTGTTGCCTGGCTCTGCCGCGAATCCCTGTCCATCTTTGCCAAGCAGAGTAACAACTTTCGAATTCCACTGGCTTTAGCCTGCAGACCTTTTGGCCGGAACTGAATAAGATAATTCAGGAAACTTCGAACATCAGCTCGGTACATTTTTAACGTGGATGGTGCCAAACAACGGTCTTCACATTCACCATACCACTCATACACACGTCTGTAGTTATCCAGAGAACACAGTCCTTCATCGGCCTTGCCCTCTGACATATAGCGGAGGAATTGTCGTACTCTGGATAGACTGGTGCGACTATTGTCAATTCGTTTAACTGAAGGGTTTTTACCAATAGCAAAGTGTTCATATTCAGTCAAAATTCCATTCCTCCAACCTTCAATTCTGGAGGACACACCGCCGCCTTCATCACTCTCGCTCTCCGTGGAAGTCACCATGACGCAGCCTTGCTCCCTCGGTTCCGAGCATGGTTCACCACCGATCTGACTGGTTGACTGCACCGGCGCAGTCGCCGCCGCCTGCTCACTCTCGTCCCACAGCTGCTGATCCACCACCGCGGACTGCTCACCCTTGTCTACCAGCTGCTGCTCCACGGACAACTCACTTTCAACACACTGGAAATACCCAGGGTTCTCCCAGGGCTCCAGCTGCGGTGCAACACCGTTGTTAGGCTGCATACACTGCCATGATTCGGGCTGCTGTCTCTCAGTTGAACGCCGGCTAGATTGCATAGCACGCTTCCATTCTGTAGTAGCAGGCTTAAGTGCATGGACAGACTTGAAATGTCGGTCTATCCGCACGATATTCCGCTTGGAACAAAGCCCACAATCACGTTTTAGTCTACTGTTCATAGCTTCTCTCTCCTGCGTGCGTGTATGTCTCTTTGTTTGCTCCACCAAACAACGACCTAACCCTAACTAGGGCTTAATGAGCCCCAGGTGTGGGCCAATATCAGACCAATTGGACTGATTGGAAATTTGACCATAAAGATCACCTCGTTGCCTCTTTGTTCGTCAAAGCCCAGTTGGCCATGGGGGTAGCGGCTGTGGCTTACGATCTGACGATCGGTGTTCGAGCCCCGCTGGGGATCACACCGTTTTTTTCCACCGAGAGCCTGGGAACCTAAAGACCCAAGGCCCTAATGCCCTTTGACGGCCCTAATGCCCTTTGACGGCCCTAATGCCCTTCGACGGCCCTAATGCCCTTCGACGGCCCAAATGCCCTTCGACGGCCCAAATCCTTAGGGCATAATGCCAAGGCCAGACAGCCATGCCCTGGTACTTTCATAGGCTTCCAGGGCTATACACACTTGTCAATATGCCTGAAAAGAGGCACTCTGATACGGATTCAGAGATTAGTGTACTGCCCTTGAAGGCCCAAACCCATAGGCCCTAATGCCCTTTGACGGCCCAAATCCTTAGGGCATAATGCCAAGGCCAGACAGCCATGCCCTGGTACTTTCATAGGCTTCCAGGGCCTCTTTGTTCGTCAAAGCCCAGTTGGCCATGGGGGTAGCGGCTGTGGCTTATGATCTGACGATCGGTGTTCGAGCCCCGCTGGGGATCACACCGTTTTTTTCCACCGAGAGCCTGGGAACCTAAAGACCCAAGGCCCTAATGCCCTTTGACGGCCCAAATGCCCTTTGACGGCCCAAATCCTTTACTTTCATAGGCTTCCAGGGCTATACACACTTGTCAATATGCCTGAAAAGAGGCACTCTGATACGGATTCAGAGATTAGTGTACTGCCCTTGAAGGCCCAAACCCATAGGCCCTAATGCCCTTTGACGGCCCAAATCCTTAGGGCATAATGCCAAGGCCAGACAGCCATGCCCTGGTACTTTCATAGGCTTCCAGGGCTATACACACTTGTCAATATGCCTGAAAAGAGGCACTCTGATACGGATTCAGAGATTAGTGTACTGCCCTTGAAGGCCCAAACCCATAGGCCCTAATGCCCTTTGACGGCCCAAATCCTTAGGGCAGGCGCGGAAGGGATATGGTCCAAAGTACCCACGGTTCTGAGGGGCTTGTAACCCTCAAAAGTGTCCATAAAGCTCTCCCTATTCGGCATGAGTAGTAATCATCAATCGGGTCGCCGAAGGGATAAGGACCGAACTACCATGGTTCCGAGGGGCTTGTAACCCTCAAAAGTGTCCATAAAGCTCTCCCTATTCGGCATGAGTAGTAATCATCAATCGGTCGCCGAAGGGATAAGGACCGAACTACCATGGTTCCGAGGGGCTTGTAACCCTCAAAAGTGTCCATAAAGCTCTCCCTATTCGGCATGAGTAGTAATCATCAATCGGTCGCCGAAGGGATAAGGACCGAACTACCATGGTTCCGAGGGGCTTGTAACCCTCAAAAGTGTCCATAAAGCACTCCCTATTCGGCCAGAGTAGCAACCACCTATGGGTCGCCGACGGAATGTGGTTCTCCAGTTGTCAAAAACCAGGTTTCTCAAATCGCGCCGGTACCTGTCTGCCCCACACGGCCACGAGTGTGTAAAAATAACTCTCACTCACACAGTTTCAAGGCTATTCCCGATGTCACGGTAGGACACTTTAAACTTGAATAAATCGAAAAGTACAACTCCAATCAGGATGGGGGTTTTTTTGCACGAAAGGGCACACGTAGACGAACATTTCCATCTAATTTAAACCGTTTTTCCATAACAATTTATAATAGAAAATCGAGTTTTAAGTTTGCGAAAAAAAGTTCCGTTTACCGAAAAAATAGGTTCCTATAGAAGCGACATTTTCTAACCCGGGGCTAATTGTTGCCCATCACGAGAGAGGGTATGAGCCGAAGTCTGGGACCTCTAGCCCCCCGGGAAGTATTTTTAATCATTATTTGAAAATTTCAGATTTTGGTCAAAAAAGTTACAAAGTGCCAACTTTTCAGTTCGCTTCAGAGACTAAGTCCAAACGTGCACCTGGTTTTATTCTGGGTTACCAGGACAATTTTTGAAAAACGGTTTTAAATACTTATAGAGGGTATATGGACCTCCATACCCACCCTTAGAGCACCATCCTAATGGCCCAACTCAATGAGATACAGCAAGAGGGAATTATATAGCTTTTCAAAAAATCTTCAGAAAAATGACTATGTTTTTCTTCTCAGAAATTGCACTAAGTCCAAACGGGCACCTGGTTTTATTCTGGGTTACCAGGACCATTTTTTAAAAAGGTTTTAAATACTTTTAAAGGCCATCACCACCCCCAGGACACCTGTTTCAGCAGCCCACTGCTGTCCCATGTCAGTGGGATAAGTACATTTAAAAAGTCGCTTGATGGCGCCATAGATCAATTTATGGAGCTTTCAAATAAGGTCAAAATCATTCAGAATGGTTTTAAATACTTTTAAATGGTACACACATAACATATCTATCTATGTGAGATACATACTGAAGCCCCATGTCACTGGGATAAAGCATTTCTGATTTATGAGGGTTTTCATGTGTTTTTAGGTTACCAGGCCAAATCATGTGATGGTATTATTTTGAGGTCAAAATCATTCAGAATGGTTTTAAATACTTTTAAATGGTACACACATAACATATCTATCTATGTGAGATACATACTGAAGCCCCATGTCACTGGGATAAAGCATTTCTGATTTATGAGTGTTTTTATGTGTGTTTGGGCATTGGCCACAGCTGTGGGCCTTGTGTTATTTTGGGGTCAAAAGTCTTCAGAATGGTTTTAAATACTTTTAAATGGTACACACATAACATATCTATCTATGTGAGATACATACTGAAGCCCCATGTCACTGGGATAAAGCATTTCTGATTTATGAGGGTTTTCATGTGTTTTTAAGTTACCAGGCCAAATCATGTGATTGTATTATTTTGAGGTCAAAATCATTCAGAATGGTTTTAAATACTTTTAAATGGTACACACATAACATATCTATCTATGTGAGATACATACTGAAGCCCCATGTCACTGGGATAAAGCATTTCTGATTTATGAGTGTTTTTATGTGTGTTTGGGCATTGGCCAGATCTGTGGGCCTGGTATAATTGTGGGTTACTAGGCCAAAAAAAAAGGGGGACAGAGCAGCCAACCTCCAGAGAGGCTGACTGCTCTGCCCCCCTTAAGGACAGTGGAACTACGGACCTCCAGGCCTCTAGGCCTTCACTCACTATCCGGGGAACACCCATCTCTCCGGGCATGAGAGTAGAGCTTACTCCCTCAAACTACTATGCCCGGATAGGGAGCACCCCATAGGCGGTCCCATACCCCCCTCTCACACACCCCCCACCCGGGATGTTCCACAAGAGGGCGCCACTGGACATTTTAAACATCAATGTAAGTTAGTGACAGAGCTTTCTTGAAAAATGACTAAGTCCAAAAATTCTCAGAAATTGCACTATGTCCAGCTGTGGGCCTGGTATTATTTTGGGTTACCAGGTAGTGATAGCCTTCACCCACTCTCCGGGGAACACCCCTCTCTATGGGCATGACCTCCAGTGGGGGATACCCCCCACCACAAGCTCTTACACCATCCGAACCAGGGCACCCACCACCATCCGAACCAGGGCACCCACCACCATCCGAACCAGGGCACCCACCACCATCCGAACCAGGGCACCCACCACCATCCGAACCAGGGCACCCACCACCATCCGAACCAGGGCACCCACCACCATCCGAACCAGGGCACCCACCACCATCCGAACCAGGGCACCCACCACCATCCGAACCAGGGCACCCACCACCATGCGAACCAGGGCACCCACCACCATCCGAACCAGGGCACCCACCACCATCCGAACCAGGGCACCCACCACCATCCGAACCAGGGCACCCACTCTTAAGCACCCTTCCTCGGACACTAAAGCATATAGCCCCGCTGTTACGAACCGCGTGCACCTGGTGATCCAAAACGGCCTTCGTGCACCTGGTCACCCTGCAGCTTACCACTCAGAGACTAAGTCCACACCAGGATTACCAGGTGCTGGTGGTACTTTGCACCCGGGTACCCACCTTCTTTAGTCTGCTTGCCCACTCTCTCTCTGGGCCTCCGGACTCTGCCTCCTGGCCCTTCTCTGTGCACCTGGTAACCAGTTAGAAATAACGGGGGAGGTGGAGGAAGACGCCTTCTGTCCCAAAAAAGCTTGGTTCGAAGGCTACATACCCGCCGGAGATCCCTTACCCCTTGTTACTGGGGCCGACGAGCATCTTTCTGGGGAGATCGGCATGAATCGAGCCCAGCCTCATTTCACACCCTAGCCCGACCTACCCAGCCCTGCCCTTAGAACCAATCTTTACCCCGAAGTTACGGATCTGACTCATCAACTTTCCTTAACATGCATTGTTCTAACATGCCAGAGGATGTTGCCCTTGGAGACCTGCTGCGGATATGGGTACGGCCCGACGTGAGATTTACACCCTCTCTTACGGATTTTCAAGGGCCAGCAAGAGCTCACCGGACGCCGCCGGAACTGCAACTCTTTCCAGGGCTTGGGCCCCTCTCTCGGGTTTCCCGCCCAGCTTCCGTGCTCACCGCGGTGATCGGACAACCGATTTGCACGTCAGGACCGCCCAGGCATAGTTCATCATCTTTCGGGTCCTATCGCACACGCTCACGCTCCACCTCCCCGACAGAGCGGGCGAGACGGGCCGGTGGTGCGCCCAACCCCGTAGGGCCGGGATCCCACCTCAGCCAGCGCGCGCCGGCCCTCACTTTCATTGCGCCACGGGGTGTGTCGGAGAAAACACTCTGACTTGCGCGTGCGTTAGTCTCCTTGGTCCGTGTTTCAAGGGTTGGGAGTTGGGGAGGTTGCCCTCCTTTCCTCCGCCCTTCGCCAGAGCGAGAGGTCATAGTTCAAAGACAGGTAGGTTTAACTTTATGGGGGCCTCCGGGTGCTCCTCTGCCGCCGTCGCCGAAGCGCCGGTGGGGCCGGGGAGACATTAAACCCCCGCCTGCGCCGGGGCGCAGAGCGGTTGACTGGGTTCCCAGTGCCGCGCGAGGATACTGGGTGATACTCAAGCCGCTTAAAAATGTGAGACCATTTCGGGAAGTCCCGGTTCACCGGACACCCCCAGTCCCCCTCGGTAGCGGCCTACACACCCACCCATCGGTGCGTCATCTAGCCGTGCCTAACGGGGAAAGGGGATGGAGCCAGTCGGGCGCATCCCAGGCAAAAAGGAACTGCGGGGAACCGGGCTAGGACCAGTTCACCCGCGCCGAGGGAAGGGAGAGGCGGGAGGCGTGAGCCCCCTACCCTACCCGACCCACAGCAGAGTTTGGTTTGTGTCGGGAGTGGGTAATTTGCACCCCTGCTGCCTTCCTTGGATGTGGTAGCCATTTCTCAGGATCCCTCTCCGGAATCGAACCCATAACTGATTTAATGAGCCATTCGCAGTTTCACTGTACCGGCCGTGTGTACTTAGACTTGCATGGCTTAATCTTTGAGACAAGCATATGCTACTGGCAGGATCAACCAGGTAGCCACTCACAACATAGAGGTTGTACCCGGGCACACTAAGCGGAGAACAGCCAGGGACCACTCCTATCCCGTGAGGGGAGGAGGCCCTAGGTCAATCCACCGTGCGCCCAGCGGGAGGCCCTGAACTGCCCGTGGCCGGAGCCACAGGTGCCGGGGCACCGCTTAATCAGGTATCTTGTCTTAGCTGGAGGGTTAATTCGGAACGCCATCAACGTGGATAAAAGACAGGGTTTGAGAAATACATGTGTTTCTGGCGCCGGTACGGTATGGGTGAACGTCATCCGCAGGCATCGCTACCTGGGTAGTCCACTCCCCACCAATGTAGGGCCACTGAGACAGACGGGCCGGCTAGATCTCGCACGAACGGAGCGCGGCTGAAGCTTGACATTAAGACGGGGATAACCGTCTCCGACAGGGGCTCCCCCGATAGAGGCAATTCCACGTGGGGCGGGAGGAACCGTCCGTCTGAACACCGACCAATGGCCGGCCGACAGGGGCCCTCCCAGGTGGAAACAGATTGCAAATCGGTCAGAAGATGTAAAACAGGCTCGACAACAGAGGACAACCATGGATACGCAACGTGTTGGAAGCTAGGGACGGACACATTCATGGGACAAGAACCATGGTCATGGAGGACCCAAACCCACAAGGTGATAGCTGGGATAGACCACCTGTCCAGGACAGAGCTCAATATCCTCCCACCACCAAGCTGGGAAAATCGGATCAATACTTAGGACCAATCGGGCGCCGGAGGGATATGGTCCAAAGTACCCACGGTTCTGAGGGGCTTGTAACCCTCAAAAGTGTCCATAAAGCACTCCCTATTCGGCCTGAGTAGTAACGACCAATCAGGCGCAGAAGGGATATGAACCAAAGGAACCATGGTTATGAGGGACAAGCAACCCTCAAAAATGTCCATAAATCACTCCCTATTCGGCCAGAGTAGTAATCATCAATCGGTCGCCGAAGGGATAAGGACCGAACTACCATGGTTCCGAGGGGCTTGTAACCCTCAAAAGTGTCCATAAAGCTCTCCCTATTCGGCATGAGTAGTAATCATCAATCGGTCGCCGAAGGGATAAGGACCGAACTACCATGGTTAACCCTCAAAAGTGTCCATAAAGCTCTCCCTATTCGGCATGAGTAGTAATCATCAATCGGTCGCCGAAGGATAAGGACCGAACTACCATGGTTCCGAGGGGCTTGTAACCCTCAAAAGTGTCCATAAAGCACTCCCTATTCGGCCAGAGTAGCAACCACCTATGGGTCGCCGACGGAATGTGGTTCTCCAGTTGTCAAAAACCAGGTTTCTCAAATCGCGCCGGTACCTGTCTGCCCCACACGGCCACGAGTGTGTAAAAATAACTCTCACTCACACAGTTTCAAGGCTATTCCCGATGTCACGGTAGGACACTTTAAACTTGAATAAATCGAAAAGTACAACTCCAATCAGGATGGGGGTTTTTTTGCACGAAAGGGCACACGTAGACGAACATTTCCATCTAATTTAAACCGTTTTTCCATAACAATTTATAATAGAAAATCGAGTTTTAAGTTTGCGAAAAAAAGTTCCGTTTACCGAAAAAATAGGTTCCTATAGAAGCGACATTTTCTAACCCGGGGCTAATTGTTGCCCATCACGAGAGAGGGTATGAGCCGAAGTCTGGGACCTCTAGCCCCCCGGGAAGTATTTTTAATCATTATTTGAAAATTTCAGATTTTGGTCAAAAAAGTTACAAAGTGCCAACTTTTCAGTTCGCTTCAGAGACTAAGTCCAAACGTGCACCTGGTTTTATTCTGGGTTACCAGGACAATTTTTGAAAAACGGTTTTAAATACTTATAGAGGGTATATGGACCTCCATACCCACCCTTAGAGCACCATCCTAATGGCCCAACTCAATGAGATACAGCAAGAGGGAATTATATAGCTTTTCAAAAAATCTTCAGAAAAATGACTATGTTTTTCTTCTCAGAAATTGCACTAAGTCCAAACGGGCACCTGGTTTTATTCTGGGTTACCAGGACCATTTTTTAAAAAGGTTTTAAATACTTTTAAAGGCCATCACCACCCCCAGGACACCTGTTTCAGCAGCCCACTGCTGTCCCATGTCAGTGGGATAAGTACATTTAAAAAGTCGCTTGATGGCGCCATAGATCAATTTATGGAGCTTTCAAATAAGGTCAAAATCATTCAGAATGGTTTTAAATACTTTTAAATGGTACACACATAACATATCTATCTATGTGAGATACATACTGAAGCCCCATGTCACTGGGATAAAGCATTTCTGATTTATGAGGGTTTTCATGTGTTTTTAGGTTACCAGGCCAAATCATGTGATGGTATTATTTTGAGGTCAAAATCATTCAGAATGGTTTTAAATACTTTTAAATGGTACACACATAACATATCTATCTATGTGAGATACATACTGAAGCCCCATGTCACTGGGATAAAGCATTTCTGATTTATGAGTGTTTTTATGTGTGTTTGGGCATTGGCCACAGCTGTGGGCCTTGTGTTATTTTGGGGTCAAAAGTCTTCAGAATGGTTTTAAATACTTTTAAATGGTACACACATAACATATCTATCTATGTGAGATACATACTGAAGCCCCATGTCACTGGGATAAAGCATTTCTGATTTATGAGGGTTTTCATGTGTTTTTAAGTTACCAGGCCAAATCATGTGATTGTATTATTTTGAGGTCAAAATCATTCAGAATGGTTTTAAATACTTTTAAATGGTACACACATAACATATCTATCTATGTGAGATACATACTGAAGCCCCATGTCACTGGGATAAAGCATTTCTGATTTATGAGTGTTTTTATGTGTGTTTGGGCATTGGCCAGATCTGTGGGCCTGGTATAATTGTGGGTTACTAGGCCAAAAAAAAAGGGGGACAGAGCAGCCAACCTCCAGAGAGGCTGACTGCTCTGCCCCCCTTAAGGACAGTGGAACTACGGACCTCCAGGCCTCTAGGCCTTCACTCACTATCCGGGGAACACCCATCTCTCCGGGCATGAGAGTAGAGCTTACTCCCTCAAACTACTATGCCCGGATAGGGAGCACCCCATAGGCGGTCCCATACCCCCCTCTCACACACCCCCCACCCGGGATGTTCCACAAGAGGGCGCCACTGGACATTTTAAACATCAATGTAAGTTAGTGACAGAGCTTTCTTGAAAAATGACTAAGTCCAAAAATTCTCAGAAATTGCACTATGTCCAGCTGTGGGCCTGGTATTATTTTGGGTTACCAGGTAGTGATAGCCTTCACCCACTCTCCGGGGAACACCCCTCTCTATGGGCATGACCTCCAGTGGGGGATACCCCCCACCACAAGCTCTTACACCATCCGAACCAGGGCACCCACCACCATCCGAACCAGGGCACCCACCACCATCCGAACCAGGGCACCCACCACCATCCGAACCAGGGCACCCACCACCATCCGAACCAGGGCACCCACCACCATCCGAACCAGGGCACCCACCACCATCCGAACCAGGGCACCCACCACCATCCGAACCAGGGCACCCACCACCATCCGAACCAGGGCACCCACCACCATGCGAACCAGGGCACCCACCACCATCCGAACCAGGGCACCCACCACCATCCGAACCAGGGCACCCACCACCATCCGAACCAGGGCACCCACTCTTAAGCACCCTTCCTCGGACACTAAAGCATATAGCCCCGCTGTTACGAACCGCGTGCACCTGGTGATCCAAAACGGCCTTCGTGCACCTGGTCACCCTGCAGCTTACCACTCAGAGACTAAGTCCACACCAGGATTACCAGGTGCTGGTGGTACTTTGCACCCGGGTACCCACCTTCTTTAGTCTGCTTGCCCACTCTCTCTCTGGGCCTCCGGACTCTGCCTCCTGGCCCTTCTCTGTGCACCTGGTAACCAGTTAGAAATAACGGGGGAGGTGGAGGAAGACGCCTTCTGTCCCAAAAAAGCTTGGTTCGAAGGCTACATACCCGCCGGAGATCCCTTACCCCTTGTTACTGGGGCCGACGAGCATCTTTCTGGGGAGATCGGCATGAATCGAGCCCAGCCTCATTTCACACCCTAGCCCGACCTACCCAGCCCTGCCCTTAGAACCAATCTTTACCCCGAAGTTACGGATCTGACTCATCAACTTTCCTTAACATGCATTGTTCTAACATGCCAGAGGATGTTGCCCTTGGAGACCTGCTGCGGATATGGGTACGGCCCGACGTGAGATTTACACCCTCTCTTACGGATTTTCAAGGGCCAGCAAGAGCTCACCGGACGCCGCCGGAACTGCAACTCTTTCCAGGGCTTGGGCCCCTCTCTCGGGTTTCCCGCCCAGCTTCCGTGCTCACCGCGGTGATCGGACAACCGATTTGCACGTCAGGACCGCCCAGGCATAGTTCATCATCTTTCGGGTCCTATCGCACACGCTCACGCTCCACCTCCCCGACAGAGCGGGCGAGACGGGCCGGTGGTGCGCCCAACCCCGTAGGGCCGGGATCCCACCTCAGCCAGCGCGCGCCGGCCCTCACTTTCATTGCGCCACGGGGTGTGTCGGAGAAAACACTCTGACTTGCGCGTGCGTTAGTCTCCTTGGTCCGTGTTTCAAGGGTTGGGAGTTGGGGAGGTTGCCCTCCTTTCCTCCGCCCTTCGCCAGAGCGAGAGGTCATAGTTCAAAGACAGGTAGGTTTAACTTTATGGGGGCCTCCGGGTGCTCCTCTGCCGCCGTCGCCGAAGCGCCGGTGGGGCCGGGGAGACATTAAACCCCCGCCTGCGCCGGGGCGCAGAGCGGTTGACTGGGTTCCCAGTGCCGCGCGAGGATACTGGGTGATACTCAAGCCGCTTAAAAATGTGAGACCATTTCGGGAAGTCCCGGTTCACCGGACACCCCCAGTCCCCCTCGGTAGCGGCCTACACACCCACCCATCGGTGCGTCATCTAGCCGTGCCTAACGGGGAAAGGGGATGGAGCCAGTCGGGCGCATCCCAGGCAAAAAGGAACTGCGGGGAACCGGGCTAGGACCAGTTCACCCGCGCCGAGGGAAGGGAGAGGCGGGAGGCGTGAGCCCCCTACCCTACCCGACCCACAGCAGAGTTTGGTTTGTGTCGGGAGTGGGTAATTTGCACCCCTGCTGCCTTCCTTGGATGTGGTAGCCATTTCTCAGGATCCCTCTCCGGAATCGAACCCATAACTGATTTAATGAGCCATTCGCAGTTTCACTGTACCGGCCGTGTGTACTTAGACTTGCATGGCTTAATCTTTGAGACAAGCATATGCTACTGGCAGGATCAACCAGGTAGCCACTCACAACATAGAGGTTGTACCCGGGCACACTAAGCGGAGAACAGCCAGGGACCACTCCTATCCCGTGAGGGGAGGAGGCCCTAGGTCAATCCACCGTGCGCCCAGCGGGAGGCCCTGAACTGCCCGTGGCCGGAGCCACAGGTGCCGGGGCACCGCTTAATCAGGTATCTTGTCTTAGCTGGAGGGTTAATTCGGAACGCCATCAACGTGGATAAAAGACAGGGTTTGAGAAATACATGTGTTTCTGGCGCCGGTACGGTATGGGTGAACGTCATCCGCAGGCATCGCTACCTGGGTAGTCCACTCCCCACCAATGTAGGGCCACTGAGACAGACGGGCCGGCTAGATCTCGCACGAACGGAGCGCGGCTGAAGCTTGACATTAAGACGGGGATAACCGTCTCCGACAGGGGCTCCCCCGATAGAGGCAATTCCACGTGGGGCGGGAGGAACCGTCCGTCTGAACACCGACCAATGGCCGGCCGACAGGGGCCCTCCCAGGTGGAAACAGATTGCAAATCGGTCAGAAGATGTAAAACAGGCTCGACAACAGAGGACAACCATGGATACGCAACGTGTTGGAAGCTAGGGACGGACACATTCATGGGACAAGAACCATGGTCATGGAGGACCCAAACCCACAAGGTGATAGCTGGGATAGACCACCTGTCCAGGACAGAGCTCAATATCCTCCCACCACCAAGCTGGGAAAATCGGATCAATACTTAGGACCAATCGGGCGCCGGAGGGATATGGTCCAAAGTACCCACGGTTCTGAGGGGCTTGTAACCCTCAAAAGTGTCCATAAAGCACTCCCTATTCGGCCTGAGTAGTAACGACCAATCAGGCGCAGAAGGGATATGAACCAAAGGAACCATGGTTATGAGGGACAAGCAACCCTCAAAAATGTCCATAAATCACTCCCTATTCGGCCAGAGTAGTAATCATCAATCGGTCGCCGAAGGGATAAGGACCGAACTACCATGGTTCCGAGGGGCTTGTAACCCTCAAAAGTGTCCATAAAGCTCTCCCTATTCGGCATGAGTAGTAATCATCAATCGGTCGCCGAAGGGATAAGGACCGAACTACCATGGTTACGAGGGGCTTGTAACCCTCAAAAGTGTCCATAAAGCACTCCCTATTCGGCCAGAGTAGCAACCACCTATGGGTCGCCGACGGAATGTGGTTCTCCAGTTGTCAAAAACCAGGTTTCTCAAATCGCGCCGGTACCTGTCTGCCCCACACGGCCACGAGTGTGTAAAAATAACTCTCACTCACACAGTTTCAAGGCTATTCCCGATGTCACGGTAGGACACTTTAAACTTGAATAAATCGAAAAGTACAACTCCAATCAGGATGGGGGTTTTTTTGCACGAAAGGGCACACGTAGACGAACATTTCCATCTAATTTAAACCGTTTTTCCATAACAATTTATAATAGAAAATCGAGTTTTAAGTTTGCGAAAAAAAGTTCCGTTTACCGAAAAAATATGTTCCTATGGAAGCGAAATTTTCTGACCCGGGGCTAATTGTTGCCCATCACGAGAGAGGGTATGAGCCAAAATTTGGGACCTCTAGCCCCTCAGGAAGTATTTTTAATCATTATTTGAAAATTTCAGATTTTGGTCAAAAAAGTTACAAAGTGCCAACTTTTCAGTTCGCTTCAGAGACTAAGTCCAAACGTGCACCTGGTTTTATTCTGGGTTACCAGGACAATTTTTGAAAAACGGTTTTAAATACTTATAGAGGGCATATGGACCTCCATACCCACCCTTAGAGCACCATCCTAATGGCCCAACTCAATGAGATACAGCAAGAGGGAATTATATAGCTTTTCAAAAAATCTTCAGAAAAATGACTATGTTTTTCTTCTCAGAAATTGCACTAAGTCCAAACGGGCACCTGGTTTTATTCTGGGTTACCAGGACAATTTTTGAAAAACGGTTTTAAATACTTATAGAGGGCATATGGACCTCCATACCCACCCTTAGAGCACCATCCTAAGGGCCCAACTCAATGAGATACAGCAAGAGGGAATTATATAGCTTTTCAAAAAATCTTCAGAAAAATGACTATGTTTTTCTTCTCAGAAATTGCACTAAGTCCAAACGGGCACCTGGTTTTATTCTGGGTTACCAGGACCAATTTTTTAAAAAGGTTTTAAATACTTTTAAAGGCCATCACCACCCCCAGGACACATGTTTCAGCACCCCACTGCTGTCCCATGTCAGTGGGATAAGTACATTTAAAAAGTCGCTTGATGGCGCCATAGATCAATTTATGGAGGGGTGACATTTTTAAAGGGTATACAGACCTACATGCCCACTCTGAGACCACCATAGGGGGGTTAGGGAGACCCCATAGGGGGGACCCACACCCCCCACCAAGGTCACCTGGTAACCCAATACAATTCAATGACAGAGTCATACTTCTCTCTCATTGCACTAAGTCCAGCATGTGTACCTGGTGATTGAACTGGTTACCAAGGCTTACTCTCTCTACCCTGCCTGCCCACCTGCCTGCCCTCTATCTCGGCCTGTCTCTTCAGCTCAGTGCACCTGGTACCCCATAACACCCTGGTATTTCAGACCCTCAGGCCTCCATACATTCTCAACCGTGACCAAATGACACACAAAGACATGGGTGAATTTCAAATAAATGTTCTTTATTTATCAGTGAATCATGGGTTGATTTGTCCCTCAATTAGTGACCGCGCTCGGCTGGCGTTACGAGGCAAATCATGGTACCGGTAGTACCGTGCCTGCGTTTCCAGAGAATGACACATATGGTCAGCCACAGTTCCCCGGTCTGTAACCGAGCCTTGATTAAAGTTCAATGTAGCAACGCTTCGTCGAATTGTACCGAAGGTGACTTTACTTCCAATGCCAAACTCTGCAAATATCTGGCCCACATACTCACAGAGATTGCCGTACGGTTGACCGCAGGACGTGAAAAAGAAGAGTGTTGTGTCTGAGGTGATTCCACTCAGATTAGGCCTGATCTGATGGAATCGTTTAAGCCAAGTGTATTCCTGCTCAGATAGAACAACTCTGCACTCACCGAAGCTATAGTTCGTTTTGTGGCTTGAAATGCACATCTGATAACCCCCACTTTCCGGGGTTACTTCAGTAAATTCCCTCTCACTGAAGGTGGTGACTGGGGATCGTCGAGTGCCATTAAAGATGGCCAACCGGCTGGACATGAGAGCCGCAAACCTACGTCTATCAGCGCAGGTGGCTCGGACCTCCAGCCTACTGAGAACCGAAGGAATAGCTTGATTACTTAGCTCAACAAACCGGCTTAACTCCGCAGCGCTGAGCACCTCGTCCCTGCACCGTTTGCGGAATTTTGCCCTGTGTGTTGCCTGGCTCTGCCGCGAATCCCTGTCCATCTTTGCCAAGCAGAGTAACAACTTTCGAATTCCACTGGCTTTAGCCTGCAGACCTTTTGGCCGGAACTGAATAAGATAATTCAGGAAACTTCGAACATCAGCTCGGTACATTTTTAACGTGGATGGTGCCAAACAACGGTCTTCACATTCACCATACCACTCATACACACGTCTGTAGTTATCCAGAGAACACAGTCCTTCATCGGCCTTGCCCTCTGACATATAGCGGAGGAATTGTCGTACTCTGGATAGACTGGTGCGACTATTGTCAATTCGTTTAACTGAAGGGTTTTTACCAATAGCAAAGTGTTCATATTCAGTCAAAATTCCATTCCTCCAACCTTCAATTCTGGAGGACACACCGCCGCCTTCATCACTCTCGCTCTCCGTGGAAGTCACCATGACGCAGCCTTGCTCCCTCGGTTCCGAGCATGGTTCACCACCGATCTGACTGGTTGACTGCACCGGCGCAGTCGCCGCCGCCTGCTCACTCTCGTCCCACAGCTGCTGATCCACCACCGCGGACTGCTCACCCTTGTCTACCAGCTGCTGCTCCACGGACAACTCACTTTCAACACACTGGAAATACCCAGGGTTCTCCCAGGGCTCCAGCTGCGGTGCAACACCGTTGTTAGGCTGCATACACTGCCATGATTCGGGCTGCTGTCTCTCAGTTGAACGCCGGCTAGATTGCATAGCACGCTTCCATTCTGTAGTAGCGCCAACCTCCAGAGAGGCTGACTGCTCTGCCCCCTTAAGGACAGTGGAACTACGGACCTCCAGGCCTCTAGGCCTTCACTCACTATCCGGGGAACACCCATCTCTCCGGGCATGAGAGTAGAGCTTACTCCCTCAAACTACTATGCCCGGATAGGGAGCACCCCATAGGCGGTCCCATACCCCCCTCTCACACACCCCCCACCCGGGATGTTCCACAAGAGGGCGCCACTGGACATTTTAAACATCAATGTAAGTTAGTGACAGAGCTTTCTTGAAAAATGACTAAGTCCAAAAATTCTCAGAAATTGCACTATGTCCAGCTGTGGGCCTGGTATTATTTTGGGTTACCAGGTAGTGATAGCCTTCACCCACTCTCCGGGGAACACCCCTCTCTATGGGCATGACCTCCAGTGGGGGATACCCCCCACCACAAGCTCTTACACCATCCGAACCAGGGCACCCACCACCATCCGAACCAGGGCACCCACCACCATCCGAACCAGGGCACCCACCACCATCCGAACCAGGGCACCCACCACCATCCGAACCAGGGCACCCACCACCATCCGAACCAGGGCACCCACCACCATCCGAACCAGGGCACCCACCACCATCCGAACCAGGGCACCCACCACCATCCGAACCAGGGCACCCACCACCATCCGAACCAGGGCACCCACCACCATCCGAACCAGGGCACCCACCACCATCCGAACCAGGGCACCCACCACCATCCGAACCAGGGCACCCACCACCATCCGAACCAGGGCACCCACCACCATCCGAACCAGGGCACCCACTCTTAAGCACCCTTCCTCGGACACTAAAGCATATAGCCCCGCTGTTACGAACCGCGTGCACCTGGTGATCCAAAACGGCCTTCGTGCACCTGGTCACCCTGCAGCTTACCACTCAGAGACTAAGTCCACACCAGGATTACCAGGTGCTGGTGGTACTTTGCACCCGGGTACCCACCTTCTTTAGTCTGCTTGCCCACTCTCTCTCTGGGCCTCCGGACTCTGCCTCCTGGCCCTTCTCTGTGCACCTGGTAACCAGTTAGAAATAACGGGGGGAGGTGGGAGGAAGACGCCTTCTGTCCCAAAAAAGCTTGGTTCGAAGGCTACATACCCGCCGGAGATCCCTTACCCCTTGTTACTGGGGCCGACGAGCATCTTTCTGGGGAGATCGGCATGAATCGAGCCCAGCCTCATTTCACACCCTAGCCCGACCTACCCAGCCCTGCCCTTAGAAACCAATCTTTACCCCGAAGTTACGGATCTGACTCATCAACTTTCCTTAACATGCATTTGTTCTAACATGCCAGAGGATGTTGCCCTTGGAGACCTGCTGCGGATATGGGTACGGCCCGACGTGAGATTTACACCCTCTCTTACGGATTTTCAAGGGCCAGCAAGAGCTCACCGGACGCCGCCGGAACTGCAACTCTTTCCAGGGCTTGGGCCCCTCTCTCGGGTTTCCCGCCCAGCTTCCGTGCTCACCGCGGTGATCGGACAACCGATTTGCACGTCAGGACCGCCCAGGCATAGTTCATCATCTTTCGGGTCCTATCGCACACGCTCACGCTCCACCTCCCCGACAGAGCGGGCGAGACGGGCCGGTGGTGCGCCCAACCCCGTAGGGCCGGGATCCCACCTCAGCCAGCGCGCGCCGGCCCTCACTTTCATTGCGCCACGGGGTGTGTCGGAGAAAACACTCTGACTTGCGCGTGCGTTAGTCTCCTTGGTCCGTGTTTCAAGGGTTGGGAGTTGGGGAGGTTGCCCTCCTTTCCTCCGCCCTTCGCCAGAGCGAGAGGTCATAGTTCAAAGACAGGTAGGTTTAACTTTATGGGGGCCTCCGGGTGCTCCTCTGCCGCCGTCGCCGAAGCGCCGGTGGGGCCGGGGAGACATTAAACCCCCGCCTGCGCCGGGGCGCAGAGCGGTTGACTGGGTTCCCAGTGCCGCGCGAGGATACTGGGTGATACTCAAGCCGCTTAAAAATGTGAGACCATTTCGGGAAGTCCCGGTTCACCGGACACCCCCAGTCCCCCTCGGTAGCGGCCTACACACCCACCCATCGGTGCGTCATCTAGCCGTGCCTAACGGGGAAAGGGGATGGAGCCAGTCGGGCGCATCCCAGGCAAAAAGGAACTGCGGGGAACCGGGCTAGGACCAGTTCACCCGCGCCGAGGGAAGGGAGAGGCGGGAGGCGTGAGCCCCCTACCCTACCCGACCCACAGCAGAGTTTGGTTTGTGTCGGGAGTGGGTAATTTGCACCCCTGCTGCCTTCCTTGGATGTGGTAGCCATTTCTCAGGATCCCTCTCCGGAATCGAACCCATAACTGATTTAATGAGCCATTCGCAGTTTCACTGTACCGGCCGTGTGTACTTAGACTTGCATGGCTTAATCTTTGAGACAAGCATATGCTACTGGCAGGATCAACCAGGTAGCCACTCACAACATAGAGGTTGTACCCGGGCACACTAAGCGGAGAACAGCCAGGGACCACTCCTATCCCGTGAGGGGAGGAGGCCCTAGGTCAATCCACCGTGCGCCCAGCGGGAGGCCCTGAACTGCCCGTGGCCGGAGCCACAGGTGCCGGGGCACCGCTTAATCAGGTATCTTGTCTTAGCTGGAGGGTTAATTCGGAACGCCATCAACGTGGATAAAAGACAGGGTTTGAGAAATACATGTGTTTCTGGCGCCGGTACGGTATGGGTGAACGTCATCCGCAGGCATCGCTACCTGGGTAGTCCACTCCCCACCAATGTAGGGCCACTGAGACAGACGGGCCGGCTAGATCTCGCACGAACGGAGCGCGGCTGAAGCTTGACATTAAGACGGGGATAACCGTCTCCGACAGGGGCTCCCCCGATAGAGGCAATTCCACGTGGGGCGGGAGGAACCGTCCGTCTGAACACCGACCAATGGCCGGCCGACAGGGGCCCTCCCAGGTGGAAACAGATTGCAAATCGGTCAGAAGATGTAAAACAGGCTCGACAACAGAGGACAACCATGGATACGCAACGTGTTGGAAGCTAGGGACGGACACATTCATGGGACAAGAACCATGGTCATGGAGGACCCAAACCCACAAGGTGATAGCTGGGATAGACCACCTGTCCAGGACAGAGCTCAATATCCTCCCACCACCAAGCTGGGAAAATCGGATCAATACTTAGGACCAATCGGGCGCCGGAGGGATATGGTCCAAAGTACCCACGGTTCTGAGGGGCTTGTAACCCTCAAAAGTGTCCATAAAGCACTCCCTATTCGGCCTGAGTAGTAACGACCAATCAGGCGCAGAAGGGATATGAACCAAAGGAACCATGGTTATGAGGGACAAGCAACCCTCAAAAATGTCCATAAATCACTCCCTATTCGGCCAGAGTAGTAATCATCAATCGGTCGCCGAAGGGATAAGGACCGAACTACCATGGTTCCGAGGGGCTTGTAACCCTCAAAAGTGTCCATAAAGCTCTCCCTATTCGGCATGAGTAGTAATCATCAATCGGTCGCCGAAGGGATAAGGACCGAACTACCATGGTTACGAGGGGCTTGTAACCCTCAAAAGTGTCCATAAAGCACTCCCTATTCGGCCAGAGTAGCAACCACCTATGGGTCGCCGACGGAATGTGGTTCTCCAGTTGTCAAAAACCAGGTTTCTCAAATCGCGCCGGTACCTGTCTGCCCCACACGGCCACGAGTGTGTAAAAATAACTCTCACTCACACAGTTTCAAGGCTATTCCCGATGTCACGGTAGGACACTTTAAACTTGAATAAATCGAAAAGTACAACTCCAATCAGGATGGGGGTTTTTTTGCACGAAAGGGCACACGTAGACGAACATTTCCATCTAATTTAAACCGTTTTTCCATAACAATTTATAATAGAAAATCGAGTTTTAAGTTTGCGAAAAAAAGTTCCGTTTACCGAAAAAATATGTTCCTATGGAAGCGAAATTTTCTGACCCGGGGCTAATTGTTGCCCATCACGAGAGAGGGTATGAGCCAAAATTTGGGACCTCTAGCCCCTCAGGAAGTATTTTTAATCATTATTTGAAAATTTCAGATTTTGGTCAAAAAAGTTACAAAGTGCCAACTTTTCAGTTCGCTTCAGAGACTAAGTCCAAACGTGCACCTGGTTTTATTCTGGGTTACCAGGACAATTTTTGAAAAACGGTTTTAAATACTTATAGAGGGCATATGGACCTCCATACCCACCCTTAGAGCACCATCCTAATGGCCCAACTCAATGAGATACAGCAAGAGGGAATTATATAGCTTTTCAAAAAATCTTCAGAAAAATGACTATGTTTTTCTTCTCAGAAATTGCACTAAGTCCAAACGGGCACCTGGTTTTATTCTGGGTTACCAGGACAATTTTTGAAAAACGGTTTTAAATACTTATAGAGGGCATATGGACCTCCATACCCACCCTTAGAGCACCATCCTAAGGGCCCAACTCAATGAGATACAGCAAGAGGGAATTATATAGCTTTTCAAAAAATCTTCAGAAAAATGACTATGTTTTTCTTCTCAGAAATTGCACTAAGTCCAAACGGGCACCTGGTTTTATTCTGGGTTACCAGGACCAATTTTTTAAAAAGGTTTTAAATACTTTTAAAGGCCATCACCACCCCCAGGACACATGTTTCAGCACCCCACTGCTGTCCCATGTCAGTGGGATAAGTACATTTAAAAAGTCGCTTGATGGCGCCATAGATCAATTTATGGAGGGGTGACATTTTTAAAGGGTATACAGACCTACATGCCCACTCTGAGACCACCATAGGGGGGTTAGGGAGACCCCATAGGGGGGACCCACACCCCCCACCAAGGTCACCTGGTAACCCAATACAATTCAATGACAGAGTCATACTTCTCTCTCATTGCACTAAGTCCAGCATGTGTACCTGGTGATTGAACTGGTTACCAAGGCTTACTCTCTCTACCCTGCCTGCCCACCTGCCTGCCCTCTATCTCGGCCTGTCTCTTCAGCTCAGTGCACCTGGTACCCCATAACACCCTGGTATTTCAGACCCTCAGGCCTCCATACATTCTCAACCGTGACCAAATGACACACAAAGACATGGGTGAATTTCAAATAAATGTTCTTTATTTATCAGTGAATCATGGGTTGATTTGTCCCTCAATTAGTGACCGCGCTCGGCTGGCGTTACGAGGCAAATCATGGTACCGGTAGTACCGTGCCTGCGTTTCCAGAGAATGACACATATGGTCAGCCACAGTTCCCCGGTCTGTAACCGAGCCTTGATTAAAGTTCAATGTAGCAACGCTTCGTCGAATTGTACCGAAGGTGACTTTACTTCCAATGCCAAACTCTGCAAATATCTGGCCCACATACTCACAGAGATTGCCGTACGGTTGACCGCAGGACGTGAAAAAGAAGAGTGTTGTGTCTGAGGTGATTCCACTCAGATTAGGCCTGATCTGATGGAATCGTTTAAGCCAAGTGTATTCCTGCTCAGATAGAACAACTCTGCACTCACCGAAGCTATAGTTCGTTTTGTGGCTTGAAATGCACATCTGATAACCCCCACTTTCCGGGGTTACTTCAGTAAATTCCCTCTCACTGAAGGTGGTGACTGGGGATCGTCGAGTGCCATTAAAGATGGCCAACCGGCTGGACATGAGAGCCGCAAACCTACGTCTATCAGCGCAGGTGGCTCGGACCTCCAGCCTACTGAGAACCGAAGGAATAGCTTGATTACTTAGCTCAACAAACCGGCTTAACTCCGCAGCGCTGAGCACCTCGTCCCTGCACCGTTTGCGGAATTTTGCCCTGTGTGTTGCCTGGCTCTGCCGCGAATCCCTGTCCATCTTTGCCAAGCAGAGTAACAACTTTCGAATTCCACTGGCTTTAGCCTGCAGACCTTTTGGCCGGAACTGAATAAGATAATTCAGGAAACTTCGAACATCAGCTCGGTACATTTTTAACGTGGATGGTGCCAAACAACGGTCTTCACATTCACCATACCACTCATACACACGTCTGTAGTTATCCAGAGAACACAGTCCTTCATCGGCCTTGCCCTCTGACATATAGCGGAGGAATTGTCGTACTCTGGATAGACTGGTGCGACTATTGTCAATTCGTTTAACTGAAGGGTTTTTACCAATAGCAAAGTGTTCATATTCAGTCAAAATTCCATTCCTCCAACCTTCAATTCTGGAGGACACACCGCCGCCTTCATCACTCTCGCTCTCCGTGGAAGTCACCATGACGCAGCCTTGCTCCCTCGGTTCCGAGCATGGTTCACCACCGATCTGACTGGTTGACTGCACCGGCGCAGTCGCCGCCGCCTGCTCACTCTCGTCCCACAGCTGCTGATCCACCACCGCGGACTGCTCACCCTTGTCTACCAGCTGCTGCTCCACGGACAACTCACTTTCAACACACTGGAAATACCCAGGGTTCTCCCAGGGCTCCAGCTGCGGTGCAACACCGTTGTTAGGCTGCATACACTGCCATGATTCGGGCTGCTGTCTCTCAGTTGAACGCCGGCTAGATTGCATAGCACGCTTCCATTCTGTAGTAGCAGGCTTAAGTGCATGGACAGACTTGAAATGTCGGTCTATCCGCACGATATTCCGCTTGGAACAAAGCCCACAATCACGTTTTAGTCTACTGTTCATAGCTTCTCTCTCCTGCGTGCGTGTATGTCTCTTTGTTTGCTCCACCAAACAACGACCTAACCCTAACTAGGGCTTAATGAGCCCCAGGTGTGGGCCAATATCAGACCAATTGGACTGATTGGAAATTTGACCATAAAGATCACCTCGTTGCCTCTTTGTTCGTCAAAGCCCAGTTGGCCATGGGGGTAGCGGCTGTGGCTTACGATCTGACGATCGGTGTTCGAGCCCCGCTGGGGATCACACCGTTTTTTTCCACCGAGAGCCTGGGAACCTAAAGACCCAAGGCCCTAATGCCCTTTGACGGCCCTAATGCCCTTCGACGGCCCTAATGCCCTTCGACGGCCCAAATGCCCTTCGACGGCCCAAATGCCCTTCGACGGCCCAAATCCTTAGGGCATAATGCCAAGGCCAGACAGCCATGCCCTGGTACTTTCATAGGCTTCCAGGGCTATACACACTTGTCAATATGCCTGAAAAGAGGCACTCTGATACGGATTCAGAGATTAGTGTACTGCCCTTGAAGGCCCAAACCCATAGGCCCTAATGCCCTTTGACGGCCCAAATCCTTAGGGCATAATGCCAAGGCCAGACAGCCATGCCCTGGTACTTTCATAGGCTTCCAGGGCCTCTTTGTTCGTCAAAGCCCAGTTGGCCATGGGGGTAGCGGCTGTGGCTTATGATCTGACGATCGGTGTTCGAGCCCCGCTGGGGATCACACCGTTTTTTTCCACCGAGAGCCTGGGAACCTAAAGACCCAAGGCCCTAATGCCCTTTGACGGCCCAAATGCCCTTTGACGGCCCAAATCCTTTACTTTCATAGGCTTCCAGGGCTATACACACTTGTCAATATGCCTGAAAAGAGGCACTCTGATACGGATTCAGAGATTAGTGTACTGCCCTTGAAGGCCCAAACCCATAGGCCCTAATGCCCTTTGACGGCCCAAATCCTTAGGGCATAATGCCAAGGCCAGACAGCCATGCCCTGGTACTTTCATAGGCTTCCAGGGCTATACACACTTGTCAATATGCCTGAAAAGAGGCACTCTGATACGGATTCAGAGATTAGTGTACTGCCCTTGAAGGCCCAAACCCATAGGCCCTAATGCCCTTTGACGGCCCAAATCCTTAGGGCAGGCGCGGAAGGGATATGGTCCAAAGTACCCACGGTTCTGAGGGGCTTGTAACCCTCAAAAGTGTCCATAAAGCTCTCCCTATTCGGCATGAGTAGTAATCATCAATCGGGTCGCCGAAGGGATAAGGACCGAACTACCATGGTTCCGAGGGGCTTGTAACCCTCAAAAGTGTCCATAAAGCTCTCCCTATTCGGCATGAGTAGTAATCATCAATCGGTCGCCGAAGGGATAAGGACCGAACTACCATGGTTCCGAGGGGCTTGTAACCCTCAAAAGTGTCCATAAAGCTCTCCCTATTCGGCATGAGTAGTAATCATCAATCGGTCGCCGAAGGGATAAGGACCGAACTACCATGGTTCCGAGGGGCTTGTAACCCTCAAAAGTGTCCATAAAGCACTCCCTATTCGGCCAGAGTAGCAACCACCTATGGGTCGCCGACGGAATGTGGTTCTCCAGTTGTCAAAAACCAGGTTTCTCAAATCGCGCCGGTACCTGTCTGCCCCACACGGCCACGAGTGTGTAAAAATAACTCTCACTCACACAGTTTCAAGGCTATTCCCGATGTCACGGTAGGACACTTTAAACTTGAATAAATCGAAAAGTACAACTCCAATCAGGATGGGGGTTTTTTTGCACGAAAGGGCACACGTAGACGAACATTTCCATCTAATTTAAACCGTTTTTCCATAACAATTTATAATAGAAAATCGAGTTTTAAGTTTGCGAAAAAAAGTTCCGTTTACCGAAAAAATAGGTTCCTATAGAAGCGACATTTTCTAACCCGGGGCTAATTGTTGCCCATCACGAGAGAGGGTATGAGCCGAAGTCTGGGACCTCTAGCCCCCCGGGAAGTATTTTTAATCATTATTTGAAAATTTCAGATTTTGGTCAAAAAAGTTACAAAGTGCCAACTTTTCAGTTCGCTTCAGAGACTAAGTCCAAACGTGCACCTGGTTTTATTCTGGGTTACCAGGACAATTTTTGAAAAACGGTTTTAAATACTTATAGAGGGTATATGGACCTCCATACCCACCCTTAGAGCACCATCCTAATGGCCCAACTCAATGAGATACAGCAAGAGGGAATTATATAGCTTTTCAAAAAATCTTCAGAAAAATGACTATGTTTTTCTTCTCAGAAATTGCACTAAGTCCAAACGGGCACCTGGTTTTATTCTGGGTTACCAGGACCATTTTTTAAAAAGGTTTTAAATACTTTTAAAGGCCATCACCACCCCCAGGACACCTGTTTCAGCAGCCCACTGCTGTCCCATGTCAGTGGGATAAGTACATTTAAAAAGTCGCTTGATGGCGCCATAGATCAATTTATGGAGCTTTCAAATAAGGTCAAAATCATTCAGAATGGTTTTAAATACTTTTAAATGGTACACACATAACATATCTATCTATGTGAGATACATACTGAAGCCCCATGTCACTGGGATAAAGCATTTCTGATTTATGAGGGTTTTCATGTGTTTTTAGGTTACCAGGCCAAATCATGTGATGGTATTATTTTGAGGTCAAAATCATTCAGAATGGTTTTAAATACTTTTAAATGGTACACACATAACATATCTATCTATGTGAGATACATACTGAAGCCCCATGTCACTGGGATAAAGCATTTCTGATTTATGAGTGTTTTTATGTGTGTTTGGGCATTGGCCACAGCTGTGGGCCTTGTGTTATTTTGGGGTCAAAAGTCTTCAGAATGGTTTTAAATACTTTTAAATGGTACACACATAACATATCTATCTATGTGAGATACATACTGAAGCCCCATGTCACTGGGATAAAGCATTTCTGATTTATGAGGGTTTTCATGTGTTTTTAAGTTACCAGGCCAAATCATGTGATTGTATTATTTTGAGGTCAAAATCATTCAGAATGGTTTTAAATACTTTTAAATGGTACACACATAACATATCTATCTATGTGAGATACATACTGAAGCCCCATGTCACTGGGATAAAGCATTTCTGATTTATGAGTGTTTTTATGTGTGTTTGGGCATTGGCCAGATCTGTGGGCCTGGTATAATTGTGGGTTACTAGGCCAAAAAAAAAGGGGGACAGAGCAGCCAACCTCCAGAGAGGCTGACTGCTCTGCCCCCCTTAAGGACAGTGGAACTACGGACCTCCAGGCCTCTAGGCCTTCACTCACTATCCGGGGAACACCCATCTCTCCGGGCATGAGAGTAGAGCTTACTCCCTCAAACTACTATGCCCGGATAGGGAGCACCCCATAGGCGGTCCCATACCCCCCTCTCACACACCCCCCACCCGGGATGTTCCACAAGAGGGCGCCACTGGACATTTTAAACATCAATGTAAGTTAGTGACAGAGCTTTCTTGAAAAATGACTAAGTCCAAAAATTCTCAGAAATTGCACTATGTCCAGCTGTGGGCCTGGTATTATTTTGGGTTACCAGGTAGTGATAGCCTTCACCCACTCTCCGGGGAACACCCCTCTCTATGGGCATGACCTCCAGTGGGGGATACCCCCCACCACAAGCTCTTACACCATCCGAACCAGGGCACCCACCACCATCCGAACCAGGGCACCCACCACCATCCGAACCAGGGCACCCACCACCATCCGAACCAGGGCACCCACCACCATCCGAACCAGGGCACCCACCACCATCCGAACCAGGGCACCCACCACCATCCGAACCAGGGCACCCACCACCATCCGAACCAGGGCACCCACCACCATCCGAACCAGGGCACCCACCACCATCCGAACCAGGGCACCCACCACCATCCGAACCAGGGCACCCACCACCATGCGAACCAGGGCACCCACCACCATCCGAACCAGGGCACCCACCACCATCCGAACCAGGGCACCCACCACCATCCGAACCAGGGCACCCACCACCATCCGAACCAGGGCACCCACCACCATCCGAACCAGGGCACCCACCACCATCCGAACCAGGGCACCCACTCTTAAGCACCCTTCCTCGGACACTAAAGCATATAGCCCCGCTGTTACGAACCGCGTGCACCTGGTGATCCAAAACGGCCTTCGTGCACCTGGTCACCCTGCAGCTTACCACTCAGAGACTAAGTCCACACCAGGATTACCAGGTGCTGGTGGTACTTTGCACCCGGGTACCCACCTTCTTTAGTCTGCTTGCCCACTCTCTCTCTGGGCCTCCGGACTCTGCCTCCTGGCCCTTCTCTGTGCACCTGGTAACCAGTTAGAAATAACGGGGGAGGTGGAGGAAGACGCCTTCTGTCCCAAAAAAGCTTGGTTCGAAGGCTACATACCCGCCGGAGATCCCTTACCCCTTGTTACTGGGGCCGACGAGCATCTTTCTGGGGAGATCGGCATGAATCGAGCCCAGCCTCATTTCACACCCTAGCCCGACCTACCCAGCCCTGCCCTTAGAACCAATCTTTACCCCGAAGTTACGGATCTGACTCATCAACTTTCCTTAACATGCATTGTTCTAACATGCCAGAGGATGTTGCCCTTGGAGACCTGCTGCGGATATGGGTACGGCCCGACGTGAGATTTACACCCTCTCTTACGGATTTTCAAGGGCCAGCAAGAGCTCACCGGACGCCGCCGGAACTGCAACTCTTTCCAGGGCTTGGGCCCCTCTCTCGGGTTTCCCGCCCAGCTTCCGTGCTCACCGCGGTGATCGGACAACCGATTTGCACGTCAGGACCGCCCAGGCATAGTTCATCATCTTTCGGGTCCTATCGCACACGCTCACGCTCCACCTCCCCGACAGAGCGGGCGAGACGGGCCGGTGGTGCGCCCAACCCCGTAGGGCCGGGATCCCACCTCAGCCAGCGCGCGCCGGCCCTCACTTTCATTGCGCCACGGGGTGTGTCGGAGAAAACACTCTGACTTGCGCGTGCGTTAGTCTCCTTGGTCCGTGTTTCAAGGGTTGGGAGTTGGGGAGGTTGCCCTCCTTTCCTCCGCCCTTCGCCAGAGCGAGAGGTCATAGTTCAAAGACAGGTAGGTTTAACTTTATGGGGGCCTCCGGGTGCTCCTCTGCCGCCGTCGCCGAAGCGCCGGTGGGGCCGGGGAGACATTAAACCCCCGCCTGCGCCGGGGCGCAGAGCGGTTGACTGGGTTCCCAGTGCCGCGCGAGGATACTGGGTGATACTCAAGCCGCTTAAAAATGTGAGACCATTTCGGGAAGTCCCGGTTCACCGGACACCCCCAGTCCCCCTCGGTAGCGGCCTACACACCCACCCATCGGTGCGTCATCTAGCCGTGCCTAACGGGGAAAGGGGATGGAGCCAGTCGGGCGCATCCCAGGCAAAAAGGAACTGCGGGGAACCGGGCTAGGACCAGTTCACCCGCGCCGAGGGAAGGGAGAGGCGGGAGGCGTGAGCCCCCTACCCTACCCGACCCACAGCAGAGTTTGGTTTGTGTCGGGAGTGGGTAATTTGCACCCCTGCTGCCTTCCTTGGATGTGGTAGCCATTTCTCAGGATCCCTCTCCGGAATCGAACCCATAACTGATTTAATGAGCCATTCGCAGTTTCACTGTACCGGCCGTGTGTACTTAGACTTGCATGGCTTAATCTTTGAGACAAGCATATGCTACTGGCAGGATCAACCAGGTAGCCACTCACAACATAGAGGTTGTACCCGGGCACACTAAGCGGAGAACAGCCAGGGACCACTCCTATCCCGTGAGGGGAGGAGGCCCTAGGTCAATCCACCGTGCGCCCAGCGGGAGGCCCTGAACTGCCCGTGGCCGGAGCCACAGGTGCCGGGGCACCGCTTAATCAGGTATCTTGTCTTAGCTGGAGGGTTAATTCGGAACGCCATCAACGTGGATAAAAGACAGGGTTTGAGAAATACATGTGTTTCTGGCGCCGGTACGGTATGGGTGAACGTCATCCGCAGGCATCGCTACCTGGGTAGTCCACTCCCCACCAATGTAGGGCCACTGAGACAGACGGGCCGGCTAGATCTCGCACGAACGGAGCGCGGCTGAAGCTTGACATTAAGACGGGGATAACCGTCTCCGACAGGGGCTCCCCCGATAGAGGCAATTCCACGTGGGGCGGGAGGAACCGTCCGTCTGAACACCGACCAATGGCCGGCCGACAGGGGCCCTCCCAGGTGGAAACAGATTGCAAATCGGTCAGAAGATGTAAAACAGGCTCGACAACAGAGGACAACCATGGATACGCAACGTGTTGGAAGCTAGGGACGGACACATTCATGGGACAAGAACCATGGTCATGGAGGACCCAAACCCACAAGGTGATAGCTGGGATAGACCACCTGTCCAGGACAGAGCTCAATATCCTCCCACCACCAAGCTGGGAAAATCGGATCAATACTTAGGACCAATCGGGCGCCGGAGGGATATGGTCCAAAGTACCCACGGTTCTGAGGGGCTTGTAACCCTCAAAAGTGTCCATAAAGCACTCCCTATTCGGCCTGAGTAGTAACGACCAATCAGGCGCAGAAGGGATATGAACCAAAGGAACCATGGTTATGAGGGACAAGCAACCCTCAAAAATGTCCATAAATCACTCCCTATTCGGCCAGAGTAGTAATCATCAATCGGTCGCCGAAGGGATAAGGACCGAACTACCATGGTTCCGAGGGGCTTGTAACCCTCAAAAGTGTCCATAAAGCTCTCCCTATTCGGCATGAGTAGTAATCATCAATCGGTCGCCGAAGGGATAAGGACCGAACTACCATGGTTACGAGGGGCTTGTAACCCTCAAAAGTGTCCATAAAGCACTCCCTATTCGGCCAGAGTAGCAACCACCTATGGGTCGCCGACGGAATGTGGTTCTCCAGTTGTCAAAAACCAGGTTTCTCAAATCGCGCCGGTACCTGTCTGCCCCACACGGCCACGAGTGTGTAAAAATAACTCTCACTCACACAGTTTCAAGGCTATTCCCGATGTCACGGTAGGACACTTTAAACTTGAATAAATCGAAAAGTACAACTCCAATCAGGATGGGGGTTTTTTTGCACGAAAGGGCACACGTAGACGAACATTTCCATCTAATTTAAACCGTTTTTCCATAACAATTTATAATAGAAAATCGAGTTTTAAGTTTGCGAAAAAAAGTTCCGTTTACCGAAAAAATATGTTCCTATGGAAGCGAAATTTTCTGACCCGGGGCTAATTGTTGCCCATCACGAGAGAGGGTATGAGCCAAAATTTGGGACCTCTAGCCCCTCAGGAAGTATTTTTAATCATTATTTGAAAATTTCAGATTTTGGTCAAAAAAGTTACAAAGTGCCAACTTTTCAGTTCGCTTCAGAGACTAAGTCCAAACGTGCACCTGGTTTTATTCTGGGTTACCAGGACAATTTTTGAAAAACGGTTTTAAATACTTATAGAGGGCATATGGACCTCCATACCCACCCTTAGAGCACCATCCTAATGGCCCAACTCAATGAGATACAGCAAGAGGGAATTATATAGCTTTTCAAAAAATCTTCAGAAAAATGACTATGTTTTTCTTCTCAGAAATTGCACTAAGTCCAAACGGGCACCTGGTTTTATTCTGGGTTACCAGGACAATTTTTGAAAAACGGTTTTAAATACTTATAGAGGGCATATGGACCTCCATACCCACCCTTAGAGCACCATCCTAAGGGCCCAACTCAATGAGATACAGCAAGAGGGAATTATATAGCTTTTCAAAAAATCTTCAGAAAAATGACTATGTTTTTCTTCTCAGAAATTGCACTAAGTCCAAACGGGCACCTGGTTTTATTCTGGGTTACCAGGACCAATTTTTTAAAAAGGTTTTAAATACTTTTAAAGGCCATCACCACCCCCAGGACACATGTTTCAGCACCCCACTGCTGTCCCATGTCAGTGGGATAAGTACATTTAAAAAGTCGCTTGATGGCGCCATAGATCAATTTATGGAGGGGTGACATTTTTAAAGGGTATACAGACCTACATGCCCACTCTGAGACCACCATAGGGGGGTTAGGGAGACCCCATAGGGGGGACCCACACCCCCCACCAAGGTCACCTGGTAACCCAATACAATTCAATGACAGAGTCATACTTCTCTCTCATTGCACTAAGTCCAGCATGTGTACCTGGTGATTGAACTGGTTACCAAGGCTTACTCTCTCTACCCTGCCTGCCCACCTGCCTGCCCTCTATCTCGGCCTGTCTCTTCAGCTCAGTGCACCTGGTACCCCATAACACCCTGGTATTTCAGACCCTCAGGCCTCCATACATTCTCAACCGTGACCAAATGACACACAAAGACATGGGTGAATTTCAAATAAATGTTCTTTATTTATCAGTGAATCATGGGTTGATTTGTCCCTCAATTAGTGACCGCGCTCGGCTGGCGTTACGAGGCAAATCATGGTACCGGTAGTACCGTGCCTGCGTTTCCAGAGAATGACACATATGGTCAGCCACAGTTCCCCGGTCTGTAACCGAGCCTTGATTAAAGTTCAATGTAGCAACGCTTCGTCGAATTGTACCGAAGGTGACTTTACTTCCAATGCCAAACTCTGCAAATATCTGGCCCACATACTCACAGAGATTGCCGTACGGTTGACCGCAGGACGTGAAAAAGAAGAGTGTTGTGTCTGAGGTGATTCCACTCAGATTAGGCCTGATCTGATGGAATCGTTTAAGCCAAGTGTATTCCTGCTCAGATAGAACAACTCTGCACTCACCGAAGCTATAGTTCGTTTTGTGGCTTGAAATGCACATCTGATAACCCCCACTTTCCGGGGTTACTTCAGTAAATTCCCTCTCACTGAAGGTGGTGACTGGGGATCGTCGAGTGCCATTAAAGATGGCCAACCGGCTGGACATGAGAGCCGCAAACCTACGTCTATCAGCGCAGGTGGCTCGGACCTCCAGCCTACTGAGAACCGAAGGAATAGCTTGATTACTTAGCTCAACAAACCGGCTTAACTCCGCAGCGCTGAGCACCTCGTCCCTGCACCGTTTGCGGAATTTTGCCCTGTGTGTTGCCTGGCTCTGCCGCGAATCCCTGTCCATCTTTGCCAAGCAGAGTAACAACTTTCGAATTCCACTGGCTTTAGCCTGCAGACCTTTTGGCCGGAACTGAATAAGATAATTCAGGAAACTTCGAACATCAGCTCGGTACATTTTTAACGTGGATGGTGCCAAACAACGGTCTTCACATTCACCATACCACTCATACACACGTCTGTAGTTATCCAGAGAACACAGTCCTTCATCGGCCTTGCCCTCTGACATATAGCGGAGGAATTGTCGTACTCTGGATAGACTGGTGCGACTATTGTCAATTCGTTTAACTGAAGGGTTTTTACCAATAGCAAAGTGTTCATATTCAGTCAAAATTCCATTCCTCCAACCTTCAATTCTGGAGGACACACCGCCGCCTTCATCACTCTCGCTCTCCGTGGAAGTCACCATGACGCAGCCTTGCTCCCTCGGTTCCGAGCATGGTTCACCACCGATCTGACTGGTTGACTGCACCGGCGCAGTCGCCGCCGCCTGCTCACTCTCGTCCCACAGCTGCTGATCCACCACCGCGGACTGCTCACCCTTGTCTACCAGCTGCTGCTCCACGGACAACTCACTTTCAACACACTGGAAATACCCAGGGTTCTCCCAGGGCTCCAGCTGCGGTGCAACACCGTTGTTAGGCTGCATACACTGCCATGATTCGGGCTGCTGTCTCTCAGTTGAACGCCGGCTAGATTGCATAGCACGCTTCCATTCTGTAGTAGCAGGCTTAAGTGCATGGACAGACTTGAAATGTCGGTCTATCCGCACGATATTCCGCTTGGAACAAAGCCCACAATCACGTTTTAGTCTACTGTTCATAGCTTCTCTCTCCTGCGTGCGTGTATGTCTCTTTGTTTGCTCCACCAAACAACGACCTAACCCTAACTAGGGCTTAATGAGCCCCAGGTGTGGGCCAATATCAGACCAATTGGACTGATTGGAAATTTGACCATAAAGATCACCTCGTTGCCTCTTTGTTCGTCAAAGCCCAGTTGGCCATGGGGGTAGCGGCTGTGGCTTACGATCTGACGATCGGTGTTCGAGCCCCGCTGGGGATCACACCGTTTTTTTCCACCGAGAGCCTGGGAACCTAAAGACCCAAGGCCCTAATGCCCTTTGACGGCCCTAATGCCCTTCGACGGCCCTAATGCCCTTCGACGGCCCAAATGCCCTTCGACGGCCCAAATGCCCTTCGACGGCCCAAATCCTTAGGGCATAATGCCAAGGCCAGACAGCCATGCCCTGGTACTTTCATAGGCTTCCAGGGCTATACACACTTGTCAATATGCCTGAAAAGAGGCACTCTGATACGGATTCAGAGATTAGTGTACTGCCCTTGAAGGCCCAAACCCATAGGCCCTAATGCCCTTTGACGGCCCAAATCCTTAGGGCATAATGCCAAGGCCAGACAGCCATGCCCTGGTACTTTCATAGGCTTCCAGGGCCTCTTTGTTCGTCAAAGCCCAGTTGGCCATGGGGGTAGCGGCTGTGGCTTATGATCTGACGATCGGTGTTCGAGCCCCGCTGGGGATCACACCGTTTTTTTCCACCGAGAGCCTGGGAACCTAAAGACCCAAGGCCCTAATGCCCTTTGACGGCCCAAATGCCCTTTGACGGCCCAAATCCTTTACTTTCATAGGCTTCCAGGGCTATACACACTTGTCAATATGCCTGAAAAGAGGCACTCTGATACGGATTCAGAGATTAGTGTACTGCCCTTGAAGGCCCAAACCCATAGGCCCTAATGCCCTTTGACGGCCCAAATCCTTAGGGCATAATGCCAAGGCCAGACAGCCATGCCCTGGTACTTTCATAGGCTTCCAGGGCTATACACACTTGTCAATATGCCTGAAAAGAGGCACTCTGATACGGATTCAGAGATTAGTGTACTGCCCTTGAAGGCCCAAACCCATAGGCCCTAATGCCCTTTGACGGCCCAAATCCTTAGGGCAGGCGCGGAAGGGATATGGTCCAAAGTACCCACGGTTCTGAGGGGCTTGTAACCCTCAAAAGTGTCCATAAAGCTCTCCCTATTCGGCATGAGTAGTAATCATCAATCGGGTCGCCGAAGGGATAAGGACCGAACTACCATGGTTCCGAGGGGCTTGTAACCCTCAAAAGTGTCCATAAAGCTCTCCCTATTCGGCATGAGTAGTAATCATCAATCGGTCGCCGAAGGGATAAGGACCGAACTACCATGGTTCCGAGGGGCTTGTAACCCTCAAAAGTGTCCATAAAGCTCTCCCTATTCGGCATGAGTAGTAATCATCAATCGGTCGCCGAAGGGATAAGGACCGAACTACCATGGTTCCGAGGGGCTTGTAACCCTCAAAAGTGTCCATAAAGCACTCCCTATTCGGCCAGAGTAGCAACCACCTATGGGTCGCCGACGGAATGTGGTTCTCCAGTTGTCAAAAACCAGGTTTCTCAAATCGCGCCGGTACCTGTCTGCCCCACACGGCCACGAGTGTGTAAAAATAACTCTCACTCACACAGTTTCAAGGCTATTCCCGATGTCACGGTAGGACACTTTAAACTTGAATAAATCGAAAAGTACAACTCCAATCAGGATGGGGGTTTTTTTGCACGAAAGGGCACACGTAGACGAACATTTCCATCTAATTTAAACCGTTTTTTCCATAACAATTTATAATAGAAAATCGAGTTTTAAGTTTGCGAAAAAAAGTTCCGTTTACCCGAAAAAATAGGTTCCTATAGAAGCGACATTTTCTAACCCGGGGCTAATTGTTGCCCATCACGAGAGAGGGTATGAGCCGAAGTCTGGGACCCTCTAGCCCCCCGGGAAGTATTTTTAATCATTATTTGAAAATTTCAGATTTTGGTCAAAAAAGTTACAAAGTGCCAACTTTTCAGTTCGCTTCAGAGACTAAGTCCAAACGTGCACCTGGTTTTATTCTGGGTTTCCAGGACAATTTTTGAAAAACGGGTTTTAAATACTTATAGAGGGTATATGGACCCTCCATACCCACCCTTAGAGCACCATCCTAATGGCCCAACTCAATGAGATACAGCAAGAGGGAATTATATAGCTTTTCAAAAAATCTTCAGAAAAATGACTATGTTTTTTCTTCTCAGAAATTGCACTAAGTCCAAACGGGCACCTGGTTTTATTCTGGGTTACCAAGGACCATTTTTTAAAAAGGTTTTAAATACTTTTAAAGGCCATCACCACCCCCAGGGACACGCTGTTTCAGCAGCCCACTGCTGTCCCATGTCAGTGGGATAAGTACATTTAAAAAGTCGCTTGATGGCGCCATAGATCAATTTATGGAGCTTTCAAATAAGGTCAAAATCATTCAGAATGGTTTTAAATACTTTTAAATGGTACACACATAACATATCTATCTATGTGAGATACATACTGAAGCCCCATGTCACTGGGATAAAGCATTTCTGATTTATGAGGGTTTTCATGTGTTTTTAGGTTACCAGGCCAAATCATGTGATGGTATTATTTTGAGGTCAAAATCATTCAGAATGGTTTTAAATACTTTTAAATGGTACACACATAACATATCTATCTATGTGAGATACATACTGAAGCCCCATGTCACTGGGATAAAGCATTTCTGATTTATGAGTGTTTTTATGTGTGTTTGGGCATTGGCCACAGCTGTGGGCCTTGTGTTATTTTGGGGTCAAAAGTCTTCAGAATGGTTTTAAATACTTTTAAATGGTACACACATAACATATCTATCTATGTGAGATACATACTGAAGCCCCATGTCACTGGGATAAAGCATTTCTGATTTATGAGGGTTTTCATGTGTTTTTAAGTTACCAGGCCAAATCATGTGATTGTATTATTTTGAGGTCAAAATCATTCAGAATGGTTTTAAATACTTTTAAATGGTACACACATAACATATCTATCTATGTGAGATACATACTGAAGCCCCATGTCACTGGGATAAAGCATTTCTGATTTATGAGTGTTTTTATGTGTGTTTGGGCATTGGCCAGATCTGTGGGCCTGGTATAATTGTGGGTTACTAGGAAACTTCGAACATCAGCTCGGTACATTTTTAACGTGGATGGTGCCAAACAACGGTCTTCACATTCACCATACCACTCATACACACGTCTGTAGTTATCCAGAGAACACAGTCCTTCATCGGCCTTGCCCTCTGACATATAGCGGAGGAATTGTCGTACTCTGGATAGACTGGTGCGACTATTGTCAATTCGTTTAACTGAAGGGTTTTTACCAATAGCAAAGTGTTCATATTCAGTCAAAATTCCATTCCTCCAACCTTCAATTCTGGAGGACACACCGCCGCCTTCATCACTCTCGCTCTCCGTGGAAGTCACCATGACGCAGCCTTGCTCCCTCGGTTCCGAGCATGGTTCACCACCGATCTGACTGGTTGACTGCACCGGCGCAGTCGCCGCCGCCTGCTCACTCTCGTCCCACAGCTGCTGATCCACCACCGCGGACTGCTCACCCTTGTCTACCAGCTGCTGCTCCACGGACAACTCACTTTCAACACACTGGAAATACCCAGGGTTCTCCCAGGGCTCCAGCTGCGGTGCAACACCGTTGTTAGGCTGCATACACTGCCATGATTCGGGCTGCTGTCTCTCAGTTGAACGCCGGCTAGATTGCATAGCACGCTTCCATTCTGTAGTAGCAGGCTTAAGTGCATGGACAGACTTGAAATGTCGGTCTATCCGCACGATATTCCGCTTGGAACAAAGCCCACAATCACGTTTTAGTCTACTGTTCATAGCTTCTCTCTCCTGCGTGCGTGTATGTCTCTTTGTTTGCTCCACCAAACAACGACCTAACCCTAACTAGGGCTTAATGAGCCCCAGGTGTGGGCCAATATCAGACCAATTGGACTGATTGGAAATTTGACCATAAAGATCACCTCGTTGCCTCTTTGTTCGTCAAAGCCCAGTTGGCCATGGGGGTAGCGGCTGTGGCTTACGATCTGACGATCGGTGTTCGAGCCCCGCTGGGGATCACACCGTTTTTTTCCACCGAGAGCCTGGGAACCTAAAGACCCAAGGCCCTAATGCCCTTTGACGGCCCTAATGCCCTTTGACGGCCCTAATGCCCTTCGACGGCCCTAATGCCCTTCGACGGCCCAAATGCCCTTCGACGGCCCAAATCCTTAGGGCATAATGCCAAGGCCAGACAGCCATGCCCTGGTACTTTCATAGGCTTCCAGGGCTATACACACTTGTCAATATGCCTGAAAAGAGGCACTCTGATACGGATTCAGAGATTAGTGTACTGCCCTTGAAGGCCCAAACCCATAGGCCCTAATGCCCTTTGACGGCCCAAATCCTTAGGGCATAATGCCAAGGCCAGACAGCCATGCCCTGGTACTTTCATAGGCTTCCAGGGCCTCTTTGTTCGTCAAAGCCCAGTTGGCCATGGGGGTAGCGGCTGTGGCTTATGATCTGACGATCGGTGTTCGAGCCCCGCTGGGGATCACACCGTTTTTTTCCACCGAGAGCCTGGGAACCTAAAGACCCAAGGCCCTAATGCCCTTTGACGGCCCAAATGCCCTTTGACGGCCCAAATCCTTTACTTTCATAGGCTTCCAGGGCTATACACACTTGTCAATATGCCTGAAAAGAGGCACTCTGATACGGATTCAGAGATTAGTGTACTGCCCTTGAAGGCCCAAACCCATAGGCCCTAATGCCCTTTGACGGCCCAAATCCTTAGGGCATAATGCCAAGGCCAGACAGCCATGCCCTGGTACTTTCATAGGCTTCCAGGGCTATACACACTTGTCAATATGCCTGAAAAGAGGCACTCTGATACGGATTCAGAGATTAGTGTACTGCCCTTGAAGGCCCAAACCCATAGGCCCTAATGCCCTTTGACGGCCCAAATCCTTAGGGCAGGCGCGGAAGGGATATGGTCCAAAGTACCCACGGTTCTGAGGGGCTTGTAACCCTCAAAAGTGTCCATAAAGCTCTCCCTATTCGGCATGAGTAGTAATCATCAATCGGGTCGCCGAAGGGATAAGGACCGAACTACCATGGTTCCGAGGGGCTTGTAACCCTCAAAAGTGTCCATAAAGCTCTCCCTATTCGGCATGAGTAGTAATCATCAATCGGTCGCCGAAGGGATAAGGACCGAACTACCATGGTTCCGAGGGGCTTGTAACCCTCAAAAGTGTCCATAAAGCTCTCCCTATTCGGCATGAGTAGTAATCATCAATCGGTCGCCGAAGGGATAAGGACCGAACTACCATGGTTCCGAGGGGCTTGTAACCCTCAAAAGTGTCCATAAAGCACTCCCTATTCGGCCAGAGTAGCAACCACCTATGGGTCGCCGACGGAATGTGGTTCTCCAGTTGTCAAAAACCAGGTTTCTCAAATCGCGCCGGTACCTGTCTGCCCCACACGGCCACGAGTGTGTAAAAATAACTCTCACTCACACAGTTTCAAGGCTATTCCCGATGTCACGGTAGGACACTTTAAACTTGAATAAATCGAAAAGTACAACTCCAATCAGGATGGGGGTTTTTTTGCACGAAAGGGCACACGTAGACGAACATTTCCATCTAATTTAAACCGTTTTTCCATAACAATTTATAATAGAAAATCGAGTTTTAAGTTTGCGAAAAAAAGTTCCGTTTACCGAAAAAATAGGTTCCTATAGAAGCGACATTTTCTAACCCGGGGCTAATTGTTGCCCATCACGAGAGAGGGTATGAGCCGAAGTCTGGGACCTCTAGCCCCCCGGGAAGTATTTTTAATCATTATTTGAAAATTTCAGATTTTGGTCAAAAAAGTTACAAAGTGCCAACTTTTCAGTTCGCTTCAGAGACTAAGTCCAAACGTGCACCTGGTTTTATTCTGGGTTACCAGGACAATTTTTGAAAAACGGTTTTAAATACTTATAGAGGGTATATGGACCTCCATACCCACCCTTAGAGCACCATCCTAATGGCCCAACTCAATGAGATACAGCAAGAGGGAATTATATAGCTTTTCAAAAAATCTTCAGAAAAATGACTATGTTTTTCTTCTCAGAAATTGCACTAAGTCCAAACGGGCACCTGGTTTTATTCTGGGTTACCAGGACCATTTTTTAAAAAGGTTTTAAATACTTTTAAAGGCCATCACCACCCCCAGGACACCTGTTTCAGCAGCCCACTGCTGTCCCATGTCAGTGGGATAAGTACATTTAAAAAGTCGCTTGATGGCGCCATAGATCAATTTATGGAGCTTTCAAATAAGGTCAAAATCATTCAGAATGGTTTTAAATACTTTTAAATGGTACACACATAACATATCTATCTATGTGAGATACATACTGAAGCCCCATGTCACTGGGATAAAGCATTTCTGATTTATGAGGGTTTTCATGTGTTTTTAGGTTACCAGGCCAAATCATGTGATGGTATTATTTTGAGGTCAAAATCATTCAGAATGGTTTTAAATACTTTTAAATGGTACACACATAACATATCTATCTATGTGAGATACATACTGAAGCCCCATGTCACTGGGATAAAGCATTTCTGATTTATGAGTGTTTTTATGTGTGTTTGGGCATTGGCCACAGCTGTGGGCCTTGTGTTATTTTGGGGTCAAAAGTCTTCAGAATGGTTTTAAATACTTTTAAATGGTACACACATAACATATCTATCTATGTGAGATACATACTGAAGCCCCATGTCACTGGGATAAAGCATTTCTGATTTATGAGGGTTTTCATGTGTTTTTAAGTTACCAGGCCAAATCATGTGATTGTATTATTTTGAGGTCAAAATCATTCAGAATGGTTTTAAATACTTTTAAATGGTACACACATAACATATCTATCTATGTGAGATACATACTGAAGCCCCATGTCACTGGGATAAAGCATTTCTGATTTATGAGTGTTTTTATGTGTGTTTGGGCATTGGCCAGATCTGTGGGCCTGGTATAATTGTGGGTTACTAGGCCAAAAAAAAAGGGGGACAGAGCAGCCAACCTCCAGAGAGGCTGACTGCTCTGCCCCCCTTAAGGACAGTGGAACTACGGACCTCCAGGCCTCTAGGCCTTCACTCACTATCCGGGGAACACCCATCTCTCCGGGCATGAGAGTAGAGCTTACTCCCTCAAACTACTATGCCCGGATAGGGAGCACCCCATAGGCGGTCCCATACCCCCCTCTCACACACCCCCCACCCGGGATGTTCCACAAGAGGGCGCCACTGGACATTTTAAACATCAATGTAAGTTAGTGACAGAGCTTTCTTGAAAAATGACTAAGTCCAAAAATTCTCAGAAATTGCACTATGTCCAGCTGTGGGCCTGGTATTATTTTGGGTTACCAGGTAGTGATAGCCTTCACCCACTCTCCGGGGAACACCCCTCTCTATGGGCATGACCTCCAGTGGGGGATACCCCCCACCACAAGCTCTTACACCATCCGAACCAGGGCACCCACCACCATCCGAACCAGGGCACCCACCACCATCCGAACCAGGGCACCCACCACCATCCGAACCAGGGCACCCACCACCATCCGAACCAGGGCACCCACCACCATCCGAACCAGGGCACCCACCACCATCCGAACCAGGGCACCCACCACCATCCGAACCAGGGCACCCACCACCATCCGAACCAGGGCACCCACCACCATGCGAACCAGGGCACCCACCACCATCCGAACCAGGGCACCCACCACCATCCGAACCAGGGCACCCACCACCATCCGAACCAGGGCACCCACTCTTAAGCACCCTTCCTCGGACACTAAAGCATATAGCCCCGCTGTTACGAACCGCGTGCACCTGGTGATCCAAAACGGCCTTCGTGCACCTGGTCACCCTGCAGCTTACCACTCAGAGACTAAGTCCACACCAGGATTACCAGGTGCTGGTGGTACTTTGCACCCGGGTACCCACCTTCTTTAGTCTGCTTGCCCACTCTCTCTCTGGGCCTCCGGACTCTGCCTCCTGGCCCTTCTCTGTGCACCTGGTAACCAGTTAGAAATAACGGGGGAGGTGGAGGAAGACGCCTTCTGTCCCAAAAAAGCTTGGTTCGAAGGCTACATACCCGCCGGAGATCCCTTACCCCTTGTTACTGGGGCCGACGAGCATCTTTCTGGGGAGATCGGCATGAATCGAGCCCAGCCTCATTTCACACCCTAGCCCGACCTACCCAGCCCTGCCCTTAGAACCAATCTTTACCCCGAAGTTACGGATCTGACTCATCAACTTTCCTTAACATGCATTGTTCTAACATGCCAGAGGATGTTGCCCTTGGAGACCTGCTGCGGATATGGGTACGGCCCGACGTGAGATTTACACCCTCTCTTACGGATTTTCAAGGGCCAGCAAGAGCTCACCGGACGCCGCCGGAACTGCAACTCTTTCCAGGGCTTGGGCCCCTCTCTCGGGTTTCCCGCCCAGCTTCCGTGCTCACCGCGGTGATCGGACAACCGATTTGCACGTCAGGACCGCCCAGGCATAGTTCATCATCTTTCGGGTCCTATCGCACACGCTCACGCTCCACCTCCCCGACAGAGCGGGCGAGACGGGCCGGTGGTGCGCCCAACCCCGTAGGGCCGGGATCCCACCTCAGCCAGCGCGCGCCGGCCCTCACTTTCATTGCGCCACGGGGTGTGTCGGAGAAAACACTCTGACTTGCGCGTGCGTTAGTCTCCTTGGTCCGTGTTTCAAGGGTTGGGAGTTGGGGAGGTTGCCCTCCTTTCCTCCGCCCTTCGCCAGAGCGAGAGGTCATAGTTCAAAGACAGGTAGGTTTAACTTTATGGGGGCCTCCGGGTGCTCCTCTGCCGCCGTCGCCGAAGCGCCGGTGGGGCCGGGGAGACATTAAACCCCCGCCTGCGCCGGGGCGCAGAGCGGTTGACTGGGTTCCCAGTGCCGCGCGAGGATACTGGGTGATACTCAAGCCGCTTAAAAATGTGAGACCATTTCGGGAAGTCCCGGTTCACCGGACACCCCCAGTCCCCCTCGGTAGCGGCCTACACACCCACCCATCGGTGCGTCATCTAGCCGTGCCTAACGGGGAAAGGGGATGGAGCCAGTCGGGCGCATCCCAGGCAAAAAGGAACTGCGGGGAACCGGGCTAGGACCAGTTCACCCGCGCCGAGGGAAGGGAGAGGCGGGAGGCGTGAGCCCCCTACCCTACCCGACCCACAGCAGAGTTTGGTTTGTGTCGGGAGTGGGTAATTTGCACCCCTGCTGCCTTCCTTGGATGTGGTAGCCATTTCTCAGGATCCCTCTCCGGAATCGAACCCATAACTGATTTAATGAGCCATTCGCAGTTTCACTGTACCGGCCGTGTGTACTTAGACTTGCATGGCTTAATCTTTGAGACAAGCATATGCTACTGGCAGGATCAACCAGGTAGCCACTCACAACATAGAGGTTGTACCCGGGCACACTAAGCGGAGAACAGCCAGGGACCACTCCTATCCCGTGAGGGGAGGAGGCCCTAGGTCAATCCACCGTGCGCCCAGCGGGAGGCCCTGAACTGCCCGTGGCCGGAGCCACAGGTGCCGGGGCACCGCTTAATCAGGTATCTTGTCTTAGCTGGAGGGTTAATTCGGAACGCCATCAACGTGGATAAAAGACAGGGTTTGAGAAATACATGTGTTTCTGGCGCCGGTACGGTATGGGTGAACGTCATCCGCAGGCATCGCTACCTGGGTAGTCCACTCCCCACCAATGTAGGGCCACTGAGACAGACGGGCCGGCTAGATCTCGCACGAACGGAGCGCGGCTGAAGCTTGACATTAAGACGGGGATAACCGTCTCCGACAGGGGCTCCCCCGATAGAGGCAATTCCACGTGGGGCGGGAGGAACCGTCCGTCTGAACACCGACCAATGGCCGGCCGACAGGGGCCCTCCCAGGTGGAAACAGATTGCAAATCGGTCAGAAGATGTAAAACAGGCTCGACAACAGAGGACAACCATGGATACGCAACGTGTTGGAAGCTAGGGACGGACACATTCATGGGACAAGAACCATGGTCATGGAGGACCCAAACCCACAAGGTGATAGCTGGGATAGACCACCTGTCCAGGACAGAGCTCAATATCCTCCCACCACCAAGCTGGGAAAATCGGATCAATACTTAGGACCAATCGGGCGCCGGAGGGATATGGTCCAAAGTACCCACGGTTCTGAGGGGCTTGTAACCCTCAAAAGTGTCCATAAAGCACTCCCTATTCGGCCTGAGTAGTAACGACCAATCAGGCGCAGAAGGGATATGAACCAAAGGAACCATGGTTATGAGGGACAAGCAACCCTCAAAAATGTCCATAAATCACTCCCTATTCGGCCAGAGTAGTAATCATCAATCGGTCGCCGAAGGGATAAGGACCGAACTACCATGGTTCCGAGGGGCTTGTAACCCTCAAAAGTGTCCATAAAGCTCTCCCTATTCGGCATGAGTAGTAATCATCAATCGGTCGCCGAAGGGATAAGGACCGAACTACCATGGTTACGAGGGGCTTGTAACCCTCAAAAGTGTCCATAAAGCACTCCCTATTCGGCCAGAGTAGCAACCACCTATGGGTCGCCGACGGAATGTGGTTCTCCAGTTGTCAAAAACCAGGTTTCTCAAATCGCGCCGGTACCTGTCTGCCCCACACGGCCACGAGTGTGTAAAAATAACTCTCACTCACACAGTTTCAAGGCTATTCCCGATGTCACGGTAGGACACTTTAAACTTGAATAAATCGAAAAGTACAACTCCAATCAGGATGGGGGTTTTTTTGCACGAAAGGGCACACGTAGACGAACATTTCCATCTAATTTAAACCGTTTTTCCATAACAATTTATAATAGAAAATCGAGTTTTAAGTTTGCGAAAAAAAGTTCCGTTTACCGAAAAAATATGTTCCTATGGAAGCGAAATTTTCTGACCCGGGGCTAATTGTTGCCCATCACGAGAGAGGGTATGAGCCAAAATTTGGGACCTCTAGCCCCTCAGGAAGTATTTTTAATCATTATTTGAAAATTTCAGATTTTGGTCAAAAAAGTTACAAAGTGCCAACTTTTCAGTTCGCTTCAGAGACTAAGTCCAAACGTGCACCTGGTTTTATTCTGGGTTACCAGGACAATTTTTGAAAAACGGTTTTAAATACTTATAGAGGGCATATGGACCTCCATACCCACCCTTAGAGCACCATCCTAATGGCCCAACTCAATGAGATACAGCAAGAGGGAATTATATAGCTTTTCAAAAAATCTTCAGAAAAATGACTATGTTTTTCTTCTCAGAAATTGCACTAAGTCCAAACGGGCACCTGGTTTTATTCTGGGTTACCAGGACAATTTTTGAAAAACGGTTTTAAATACTTATAGAGGGCATATGGACCTCCATACCCACCCTTAGAGCACCATCCTAAGGGCCCAACTCAATGAGATACAGCAAGAGGGAATTATATAGCTTTTCAAAAAATCTTCAGAAAAATGACTATGTTTTTCTTCTCAGAAATTGCACTAAGTCCAAACGGGCACCTGGTTTTATTCTGGGTTACCAGGACCAATTTTTTAAAAAGGTTTTAAATACTTTTAAAGGCCATCACCACCCCCAGGACACATGTTTCAGCACCCCACTGCTGTCCCATGTCAGTGGGATAAGTACATTTAAAAAGTCGCTTGATGGCGCCATAGATCAATTTATGGAGGGGTGACATTTTTAAAGGGTATACAGACCTACATGCCCACTCTGAGACCACCATAGGGGGGTTAGGGAGACCCCATAGGGGGGACCCACACCCCCCACCAAGGTCACCTGGTAACCCAATACAATTCAATGACAGAGTCATACTTCTCTCTCATTGCACTAAGTCCAGCATGTGTACCTGGTGATTGAACTGGTTACCAAGGCTTACTCTCTCTACCCTGCCTGCCCACCTGCCTGCCCTCTATCTCGGCCTGTCTCTTCAGCTCAGTGCACCTGGTACCCCATAACACCCTGGTATTTCAGACCCTCAGGCCTCCATACATTCTCAACCGTGACCAAATGACACACAAAGACATGGGTGAATTTCAAATAAATGTTCTTTATTTATCAGTGAATCATGGGTTGATTTGTCCCTCAATTAGTGACCGCGCTCGGCTGGCGTTACGAGGCAAATCATGGTACCGGTAGTACCGTGCCTGCGTTTCCAGAGAATGACACATATGGTCAGCCACAGTTCCCCGGTCTGTAACCGAGCCTTGATTAAAGTTCAATGTAGCAACGCTTCGTCGAATTGTACCGAAGGTGACTTTACTTCCAATGCCAAACTCTGCAAATATCTGGCCCACATACTCACAGAGATTGCCGTACGGTTGACCGCAGGACGTGAAAAAGAAGAGTGTTGTGTCTGAGGTGATTCCACTCAGATTAGGCCTGATCTGATGGAATCGTTTAAGCCAAGTGTATTCCTGCTCAGATAGAACAACTCTGCACTCACCGAAGCTATAGTTCGTTTTGTGGCTTGAAATGCACATCTGATAACCCCCACTTTCCGGGGTTACTTCAGTAAATTCCCTCTCACTGAAGGTGGTGACTGGGGATCGTCGAGTGCCATTAAAGATGGCCAACCGGCTGGACATGAGAGCCGCAAACCTACGTCTATCAGCGCAGGTGGCTCGGACCTCCAGCCTACTGAGAACCGAAGGAATAGCTTGATTACTTAGCTCAACAAACCGGCTTAACTCCGCAGCGCTGAGCACCTCGTCCCTGCACCGTTTGCGGAATTTTGCCCTGTGTGTTGCCTGGCTCTGCCGCGAATCCCTGTCCATCTTTGCCAAGCAGAGTAACAACTTTCGAATTCCACTGGCTTTAGCCTGCAGACCTTTTGGCCGGAACTGAATAAGATAATTCAGGAAACTTCGAACATCAGCTCGGTACATTTTTAACGTGGATGGTGCCAAACAACGGTCTTCACATTCACCATACCACTCATACACACGTCTGTAGTTATCCAGAGAACACAGTCCTTCATCGGCCTTGCCCTCTGACATATAGCGGAGGAATTGTCGTACTCTGGATAGACTGGTGCGACTATTGTCAATTCGTTTAACTGAAGGGTTTTTACCAATAGCAAAGTGTTCATATTCAGTCAAAATTCCATTCCTCCAACCTTCAATTCTGGAGGACACACCGCCGCCTTCATCACTCTCGCTCTCCGTGGAAGTCACCATGACGCAGCCTTGCTCCCTCGGTTCCGAGCATGGTTCACCACCGATCTGACTGGTTGACTGCACCGGCGCAGTCGCCGCCGCCTGCTCACTCTCGTCCCACAGCTGCTGATCCACCACCGCGGACTGCTCACCCTTGTCTACCAGCTGCTGCTCCACGGACAACTCACTTTCAACACACTGGAAATACCCAGGGTTCTCCCAGGGCTCCAGCTGCGGTGCAACACCGTTGTTAGGCTGCATACACTGCCATGATTCGGGCTGCTGTCTCTCAGTTGAACGCCGGCTAGATTGCATAGCACGCTTCCATTCTGTAGTAGCAGGCTTAAGTGCATGGACAGACTTGAAATGTCGGTCTATCCGCACGATATTCCGCTTGGAACAAAGCCCACAATCACGTTTTAGTCTACTGTTCATAGCTTCTCTCTCCTGCGTGCGTGTATGTCTCTTTGTTTGCTCCACCAAACAACGACCTAACCCTAACTAGGGCTTAATGAGCCCCAGGTGTGGGCCAATATCAGACCAATTGGACTGATTGGAAATTTGACCATAAAGATCACCTCGTTGCCTCTTTGTTCGTCAAAGCCCAGTTGGCCATGGGGGTAGCGGCTGTGGCTTACGATCTGACGATCGGTGTTCGAGCCCCGCTGGGGATCACACCGTTTTTTTCCACCGAGAGCCTGGGAACCTAAAGACCCAAGGCCCTAATGCCCTTTGACGGCCCTAATGCCCTTTGACGGCCCAAATGCCCTTTGACGGCCCAAATCCTTAGGGCATAATGCCAAGGCCAGACAGCCATGCCCTGGTACTTTCATAGGCTTCCAGGGCTATACACACTTGTCAATATGCCTGAAAAGAGGCACTCTGATACGGATTCAGAGATTAGTGTACTGCCCTTGAAGGCCCAAACCCATAGGCCCTAATGCCCTTTGACGGCCCAAATCCTTAGGGCATAATGCCAAGGCCAGACAGCCATGCCCTGGTACTTTCATAGGCTTCCAGGGCCTCTTTGTTCGTCAAAGCCCAGTTGGCCATGGGGGTAGCGGCTGTGGCTTATGATCTGACGATCGGTGTTCGAGCCCCGCTGGGGATCACACCGTTTTTTTCCACCGAGAGCCTGGGAACCTAAAGACCCAAGGCCCTAATGCCCTTTGACGGCCCAAATGCCCTTTGACGGCCCAAATCCTTTACTTTCATAGGCTTCCAGGGCTATACACACTTGTCAATATGCCTGAAAAGAGGCACTCTGATACGGATTCAGAGATTAGTGTACTGCCCTTGAAGGCCCAAACCCATAGGCCCTAATGCCCTTTGACGGCCCAAATCCTTAGGGCATAATGCCAAGGCCAGACAGCCATGCCCTGGTACTTTCATAGGCTTCCAGGGCTATACACACTTGTCAATATGCCTGAAAAGAGGCACTCTGATACGGATTCAGAGATTAGTGTACTGCCCTTGAAGGCCCAAACCCATGCCCTTTGACGGCCCAAATCCTTAGGGCAGGCGCGGAAGGGATATGGTCCAAAGTACCCACGGTTCTGAGGGGCTTGTAACCCTCAAAAGTGTCCATAAAGCTCTCCCTATTCGGCATGAGTAGTAATCATCAATCGGTCGCCGAAGGGATAAGGACCGAACTACCATGGTTCCGAGGGGCTTGTAACCCTCAAAAGTGTCCATAAAGCTCTCCCTATTCGGCATGAGTAGTAATCATCAATCGGTCGCCGAAGGGATAAGGACCGAACTACCATGGTTCCGAGGGGCTTGTAACCCTCAAAAGTGTCCATAAAGCTCTCCCTATTCGGCATGAGTAGTAATCATCAATCGGTCGCCGAAGGGATAAGGACCGAACTACCATGGTTCCGAGGGGCTTGTAACCCTCAAAAGTGTCCATAAAGCACTCCCTATTCGGCCAGAGTAGCAACCACCTATGGGTCGCCGACGGAATGTGGTTCTCCAGTTGTCAAAAACCAGGTTTCTCAAATCGCGCCGGTACCTGTCTGCCCCACACGGCCACGAGTGTGTAAAAATAACTCTCACTCACACAGTTTCAAGGCTATTCCCGATGTCACGGTAGGACACTTTAAACTTGAATAAATCGAAAAGTACAACTCCAATCAGGATGGGGGTTTTTTTGCACGAAAGGGCACACGTAGACGAACATTTCCATCTAATTTAAACCGTTTTTCCATAACAATTTATAATAGAAAATCGAGTTTTAAGTTTGCGAAAAAAAGTTCCGTTTACCGAAAAAATAGGTTCCTATAGAAGCGACATTTTCTAACCCGGGGCTAATTGTTGCCCATCACGAGAGAGGGTATGAGCCGAAGTCTGGGACCTCTAGCCCCCCGGGAAGTATTTTTAATCATTATTTGAAAATTTCAGATTTTGGTCAAAAAAGTTACAAAGTGCCAACTTTTCAGTTCGCTTCAGAGACTAAGTCCAAACGTGCACCTGGTTTTATTCTGGGTTACCAGGACAATTTTTGAAAAACGGTTTTAAATACTTATAGAGGGTATATGGACCTCCATACCCACCCTTAGAGCACCATCCTAATGGCCCAACTCAATGAGATACAGCAAGAGGGAATTATATAGCTTTTCAAAAAATCTTCAGAAAAATGACTATGTTTTTCTTCTCAGAAATTGCACTAAGTCCAAACGGGCACCTGGTTTTATTCTGGGTTACCAGGACCATTTTTTAAAAAGGTTTTAAATACTTTTAAAGGCCATCACCACCCCCAGGACACCTGTTTCAGCAGCCCACTGCTGTCCCATGTCAGTGGGATAAGTACATTTAAAAAGTCGCTTGATGGCGCCATAGATCAATTTATGGAGCTTTCAAATAAGGTCAAAATCATTCAGAATGGTTTTAAATACTTTTAAATGGTACACACATAACATATCTATCTATGTGAGATACATACTGAAGCCCCATGTCACTGGGATAAAGCATTTCTGATTTATGAGGGTTTTCATGTGTTTTTAGGTTACCAGGCCAAATCATGTGATGGTATTATTTTGAGGTCAAAATCATTCAGAATGGTTTTAAATACTTTTAAATGGTACACACATAACATATCTATCTATGTGAGATACATACTGAAGCCCCATGTCACTGGGATAAAGCATTTCTGATTTATGAGTGTTTTTATGTGTGTTTGGGCATTGGCCACAGCTGTGGGCCTTGTGTTATTTTGGGGTCAAAAGTCTTCAGAATGGTTTTAAATACTTTTAAATGGTACACACATAACATATCTATCTATGTGAGATACATACTGAAGCCCCATGTCACTGGGATAAAGCATTTCTGATTTATGAGGGTTTTCATGTGTTTTTAAGTTACCAGGCCAAATCATGTGATTGTATTATTTTGAGGTCAAAATCATTCAGAATGGTTTTAAATACTTTTAAATGGTACACACATAACATATCTATCTATGTGAGATACATACTGAAGCCCCATGTCACTGGGATAAAGCATTTCTGATTTATGAGTGTTTTTATGTGTGTTTGGGCATTGGCCAGATCTGTGGGCCTGGTATAATTGTGGGTTACTAGGCCAAAAAAAAAGGGGGACAGAGCAGCCAACCTCCAGAGAGGCTGACTGCTCTGCCCCCCTTAAGGACAGTGGAACTACGGACCTCCAGGCCTCTAGGCCTTCACTCACTATCCGGGGAACACCCATCTCTCCGGGCATGAGAGTAGAGCTTACTCCCTCAAACTACTATGCCCGGATAGGGAGCACCCCATAGGCGGTCCCATACCCCCCTCTCACACACCCCCCACCCGGGATGTTCCACAAGAGGGCGCCACTGGACATTTTAAACATCAATGTAAGTTAGTGACAGAGCTTTCTTGAAAAATGACTAAGTCCAAAAATTCTCAGAAATTGCACTATGTCCAGCTGTGGGCCTGGTATTATTTTGGGTTACCAGGTAGTGATAGCCTTCACCCACTCTCCGGGGAACACCCCTCTCTATGGGCATGACCTCCAGTGGGGGATACCCCCCACCACAAGCTCTTACACCATCCGAACCAGGGCACCCACCACCATCCGAACCAGGGCACCCACCACCATCCGAACCAGGGCACCCACCACCATCCGAACCAGGGCACCCACCACCATCCGAACCAGGGCACCCACCACCATCCGAACCAGGGCACCCACCACCATCCGAACCAGGGCACCCACCACCATCCGAACCAGGGCACCCACCACCATCCGAACCAGGGCACCCACCACCATCCGAACCAGGGCACCCACCACCATCCGAACCAGGGCACCCACCACCATCCGAACCAGGGCACCCACTCTTAAGCACCCTTCCTCGGACACTAAAGCATATAGCCCCGCTGTTACGAACCGCGTGCACCTGGTGATCCAAAACGGCCTTCGTGCACCTGGTCACCCTGCAGCTTACCACTCAGAGACTAAGTCCACACCAGGATTACCAGGTGCTGGTGGTACTTTGCACCCGGGTACCCACCTTCTTTAGTCTGCTTGCCCACTCTCTCTCTGGGCCTCCGGACTCTGCCTCCTGGCCCTTCTCTGTGCACCTGGTAACCAGTTAGAAATAACGGGGGAGGTGGAGGAAGACGCCTTCTGTCCCAAAAAAGCTTGGTTCGAAGGCTACATACCCGCCGGAGATCCCTTACCCCTTGTTACTGGGGCCGACGAGCATCTTTCTGGGGAGATCGGCATGAATCGAGCCCAGCCTCATTTCACACCCTAGCCCGACCTACCCAGCCCTGCCCTTAGAACCAATCTTTACCCCGAAGTTACGGATCTGACTCATCAACTTTCCTTAACATGCATTGTTCTAACATGCCAGAGGATGTTGCCCTTGGAGACCTGCTGCGGATATGGGTACGGCCCGACGTGAGATTTACACCCTCTCTTACGGATTTTCAAGGGCCAGCAAGAGCTCACCGGACGCCGCCGGAACTGCAACTCTTTCCAGGGCTTGGGCCCCTCTCTCGGGTTTCCCGCCCAGCTTCCGTGCTCACCGCGGTGATCGGACAACCGATTTGCACGTCAGGACCGCCCAGGCATAGTTCATCATCTTTCGGGTCCTATCGCACACGCTCACGCTCCACCTCCCCGACAGAGCGGACGAGACGGGCCGGTGGTGCGCCCAACCCCGTAGGGCCGGGATCCCACCTCAGCCAGCGCGCGCCGGCCCTCACTTTCATTGCGCCACGGGGTGTGTCGGAGAAAACACTCTGACTTGCGCGTGCGTTAGTCTCCTTGGTCCGTGTTTCAAGGGTTGGGAGTTGGGGAGGTTGCCCTCCTTTCCTCCGCCCTTCGCCAGAGCGAGAGGTCATAGTTCAAAGACAGGTAGGTTTAACTTTATGGGGGCCTCCGGGTGCTCCTCTGCCGCCGTCGCCGAAGCGCCGGTGGGGCCGGGGAGACATTAAACCCCCGCCTGCGCCGGGGCGCAGAGCGGTTGACTGGGTTCCCAGTGCCGCGCGAGGATACTGGGTGATACTCAAGCCGCTTAAAAATGTGAGACCATTTCGGGAAGTCCCGGTTCACCGGACACCCCCAGTCCCCCTCGGTAGCGGCCTACACACCCACCCATCGGTGCGTCATCTAGCCGTGCCTAACGGGGAAAGGGGATGGAGCCAGTCGGGCGCATCCCAGGCAAAAAGGAACTGCGGGGAACCGGGCTAGGACCAGTTCACCCGCGCCGAGGGAAGGGAGAGGCGGGAGGCGTGAGCCCCCTACCCTACCCGACCCACAGCAGAGTTTGGTTTGTGTCGGGAGTGGGTAATTTGCACCCCTGCTGCCTTCCTTGGATGTGGTAGCCATTTCTCAGGATCCCTCTCCGGAATCGAACCCATAACTGATTTAATGAGCCATTCGCAGTTTCACTGTACCGGCCGTGTGTACTTAGACTTGCATGGCTTAATCTTTGAGACAAGCATATGCTACTGGCAGGATCAACCAGGTAGCCACTCACAACATAGAGGTTGTACCCGGGCACACTAAGCGGAGAACAGCCAGGGACCACTCCTATCCCGTGAGGGGAGGAGGCCCTAGGTCAATCCACCGTGCGCCCAGCGGGAGGCCCTGAACTGCCCGTGGCCGGAGCCACAGGTGCCGGGGCACCGCTTAATCAGGTATCTTGTCTTAGCTGGAGGGTTAATTCGGAACGCCATCAACGTGGATAAAAGACAGGGTTTGAGAAATACATGTGTTTCTGGCGCCGGTACGGTATGGGTGAACGTCATCCGCAGGCATCGCTACCTGGGTAGTCCACTCCCCACCAATGTAGGGCCACTGAGACAGACGGGCCGGCTAGATCTCGCACGAACGGAGCGCGGCTGAAGCTTGACATTAAGACGGGGATAACCGTCTCCGACAGGGGCTCCCCCGATAGAGGCAATTCCACGTGGGGCGGGAGGAACCGTCCGTCTGAACACCGACCAATGGCCGGCCGACAGGGGCCCTCCCAGGTGGAAACAGATTGCAAATCGGTCAGAAGATGTAAAACAGGCTCGACAACAGAGGACAACCATGGATACGCAACGTGTTGGAAGCTAGGGACGGACACATTCATGGGACAAGAACCATGGTCATGGAGGACCCAAACCCACAAGGTGATAGCTGGGATAGAGCACCTGTCCAGGACAGAGCTCAATATCCTCCCACCACCAAGCTGGGAAAATCGGATCAATACTTAGGACCAATCGGGCGCCGGAGGGATATGGTCTAAAGTACCCACGGTTCTGAGGGGCTTGTAACCCTCAAAAGTGTCCATAAAGCACTCCCTATTCGGCCTGAGTAGTAACGACCAATCAGGCGCAGAAGGGATATGAACCAAAGGAACCATGGTTATGAGGGACAAGCAACCCTCAAAAATGTCCATAAAGCACTCCCTATTCGGCCAGAGTAGTAATCATCAATCGGTCGCCGAAGGGATAAGGACCGAACTACCATGGTTCCGAGGGGCTTGTAACCCTCAAAAGTGTCCATAAAGCTCTCCCTATTCGGCATGAGTAGTAATCATCAATCGGTCGCCGAAGGGATAAGGACCGAACTACCATGGTTCCGAGGGGCTTGTAACCCTCAAAAGTGTCCATAAAGCTCTCCCTATTCGGCATGAGTAGTAATCATCAATCAGTCGCCGAAGGGATAAGGACCGAACTACCATGGTTCCGAGGGGCTTGTAACCCTCAAAAGTGTCCATAAAGCACTCCCTATTCGGCCAGAGTAGCAACCACCTATGGGTCGCCGACGGAATGTGGTTCTCCAGTTGTCAAAAACCAGGTTTCTCAAATCGCGCCGGTACCTGTCTGCCCCACACGGCCACGAGTGTGTAAAAATAACTGTCACTCACACAGTTTCAAGGCTATTCCCGATGTCACGGTAGGACACTTTAAACTTGAATAAATCGAAAAGTACAACTCCAATCAGGATGGGGGTTTTTTGCACGAAAGGGCACACGTAGACGAACATTTCCATCTAATTTAAACCGTTTTTCCATAACAATTTATAATAGAAAATCGAGTTTTAAGTTTGCGAAAAAAAGTTCCGTTTACCGAAAAAATAGGTTCCTATGGAAGCGAAATTTTCTAACCCGGGGCTAATTGTTGCCCATCACGAGAGAGGGTATGAGCCAAAATTTGGGACCTCTAGCCCCTCAGGAAGTATTTTTAATCATTATTTGAAAATTTCAGATTTTGGTCAAAAAAGTTACAAAGTGCCAACTTTTCAGTTCGCTTCAGAGACTAAGTCCAAACGTGCACCTGGTTTTATTCTGGGTTACCAGGACAATTTTTGAAAAACGGTTTTAAATACTTATAGAGGGCATATGGACCTCCATACCCACCCTTAGAGCACCATCCTAAGGGCCCAACTCAATGAGATACAGCAAGAGGGAATTATATAGCTTTTCAAAAAATCTTCAGAAAAATGACTATGTTTTTCTTCTCAGAAATTGCACTAAGTCCAAACGGGCACCTGGTTTTATTCTGGGTTACCAGGACAATTTTTGAAAAACGGTTTTAAATACTCATAGAGGGCATATGGACCTCCATACCCACCCTTAGAGCACCATCCTAAGGGCCCAACTCAATGAGATACAGCAAGAGGGAATTATATAGCTTTTCAAAAAATCTTCAGAAAAATGACTATGTTTTTCTTCTCAGAAATTGCACTAAGTCCAAACGGGCACCTGGTTTTATTCTGGGTTACCAGGACCAATTTTTTAAAAAGGTTTTAAATACTTTTAAAGGCCATCACCACCCCCAGGACACATGTTTCAGCACCCCACTGCTGTCCCATGTCAGTGGGATAAGTACATTTAAAAAGTCGCTTGATGGCGCCATAGATCAATTTATGGAGGGGTGACATTTTTAAAGGGTATACAGACCTACATGCCCACTCTGAGACCACCATAGGGGGGTTAGGGAGACCCCATAGGGGGGACCCACACCCCCCACCAAGGTCACCTGGTAACCCAATACAATTCAATGACAGAGTCATACTTCTCTCTCATTGCACTAAGTCCAGCATGTGTACCTGGTGATTGAACTGGTTACCAAGGCTTACTCTCTCTACCCTGCCTGCCCACCTGCCTGCCCTCTATCTCGGCCTGTCTCTTCAGCTCAGTGCACCTGGTACCCCATAACACCCTGGTATTTCAGACCCTCAGGCCTCCATACATTCTCAACCGTGACCAAATGACACACAAAGACATGGGTGAATTTCAAATAAATGTTCTTTATTTATCAGTGAATCATGGGTTGATTTGTCCCTCAATTAGTGACCGCGCTCGGCTGGCGTTACGAGGCAAATCATGGTACCGGTAGTACCGTGCCTGCGTTTCCAGAGAATGACACATATGGTCAGCCACAGTTCCCCGGTCTGTAACCGAGCCTTGATTAAAGTTCAATGTAGCAACGCTTCGTCGAATTGTACCGAAGGTGACTTTACTTCCAATGCCAAACTCTGCAAATATCTGGCCCACATACTCACAGAGATTGCCGTACGGTTGACCGCAGGACGTGAAAAAGAAGAGTGTTGTGTCTGAGGTGATTCCACTCAGATTAGGCCTGATCTGATGGAATCGTTTAAGCCAAGTGTATTCCTGCTCAGATAGAACAACTCTGCACTCACCGAAGCTATAGTTCGTTTTGTGGCTTGAAATGCACATCTGATAACCCCCACTTTCCGGGGTTACTTCAGTAAATTCCCTCTCACTGAAGGTGGTGACTGGGGATCGTCGAGTGCCATTAAAGATGGCCAACCGGCTGGACATGAGAGCCGCAAACCTACGTCTATCAGCGCAGGTGGCTCGAACCTCCAGCCTACTGAGAACCGAAGGAATAGCTTGATTACTTAGCTCAACAAACCGGCTTAACTCCGCAGCGCTGAGCACCTCGTCCCTGCACCGTTTGCGGAATTTTGCCCTGTGTGTTGCCTGGCTCTGCCGCGAATCCCTGTCCATCTTTGCCAAGCAGAGTAACAACTTTCGAATTCCACTGGCTTTAGCCTGCAGACCTTTTGGCCGGAACTGAATAAGATAATTCAGGAAACTTCGAACATCAGCTCGGTACATTTTTAACCTGTTGGGTCTAGGGGGCAGCATTTGCACGTCTGGATAAAAAAAATGTACCCGATTTAATCTGGTTACTAATCCTACCCAGTAACTAGAATATGCATATACTTATTATATATGGATAGAAAACACTCTAAAGTTTCCAAAACTGTTTGAATGGTGTCTGTGAGTATAACAGAACTCATTTGGCAGGCAAAACCCTGAGACATTTTCTGACAGGAAGTGGATACCTGATGTGTTGTATTGACTTTAAACCTCTCCCATTGAAAAACACAGGGGTTTAGGAATATTTTGGCACTTCCTATTGCTTCCACTAGATGTCACCAGCCTTTACAAAGTGTTTTGAGTCTTCTGGAGGGAGATCTGACCGAACAAGAGCCATGGAACGGTGATGTCCCATTAGACACCTGGCGCGCTACTTCATGTTGGGTACCCTCGTTCCAATACGTTATAAAAGGCTATGCATTCGTCCACCTTGAATATTATTCATGTTCTGGTTAAAAAAGGCCCTAATGATTTATGCTATACAACGTTTGACATGTTTGAACGAACGGAAATATATTTTTTCCCCTCGTTCATGACGAGAAGTCCGGCTGGCTTACATCATGTGCTAACGAGACGGAGATTTTTGGACATAAATGATGAGCTTTTTTGAACAAAACTACATTCGTTATGGACCTGTGATACCTGGAAGTGACATCTGATGAAGAGAATCAAAGGTAATGGATTATTTACATAGTATTTTCGATTTTAGATCTCCCCAACATGACGTCTAGTCTGTATCGCAACGCGTATTTTTCTGGGCACAGTGCTCAGATTATTGCAAAGTGTGATTTCCCAGTAAGGTTATTTTTAAATCTGGCAAGTTGATTGCGTTCAAAAGATGTAAATCTATAATTCTTTAAATGACAATATAATATTTTACCAATGTTTTCTAATTTTAATTATTTAATTTGTGACGCTGACTTGACTGCCGGTTATTGGAGGGAAACGATTTCCTCAACATCAATGCCATAGTAAAACGCTGTTTTTGTATATAAATATGAACTTGATAGAACTAAAAATGCATGCATTGTCTAACATAATGTCCTAGGAGTGTCATCTGATGGAGATTGTAAAAGGTTAGTGTATCATTTTAGCTGGTTTTATGGTTTTGGTGACCCTGTCTTTGACTTGACAAAACATTACACACAACTCTTGTAAATGTACTGTCCTAACATACTCTAAATTTATGCTTTCGCCGTAAAACCTTTTTGAAATCGTAAAACGTGGTTAGATTAAGGAGATGTTTATCTTTCAAATGGTGTAACATAGTTGTATTTTTGAAAAATTTGAATTTTGACATTTATTTGGATTCAAATTTGCCGCTCTTGAAATGCACCTGCTGTTGATGGAGTGCACCACAGGTGGCACGCTAGCGTCCCACCTAGCCCCAAGAGGTTAACGTGGATGGTGCCAAACAACGGTCTTCACATTCACCATACCACTCATACACACGTCTGTAGTTATCCAGAGAACACAGTCCTTCATCGGCCTTGCCCTCTGACATATAGCGGAGGAATTGTCGTACTCTGGATAGACTGGTGCGACTATTGTCAATTCGTTTAACTGAAGGGTTTTTACCAATAGCAAAGTGTTCATATTCAGTCAAAATTCCATTCCTCCAACCTTCAATTCTGGAGGACACACCGCCGCCTTCATCACTCTCGCTCTCCGTGGAAGTCACCATGACGCAGCCTTGCTCCCTCGGTTCCGAGCATGGTTCACCACCGATCTGACTGGTTGACTGCACCGGCGCAGTCGCCGCCGCCTGCTCACTCTCGTCCCACAGCTGCTGATCCACCACCGCGGACTGCTCACCCTTGTCTACCAGCTGCTGCTCCACGGACAACTCACTTTCAACACACTGGAAATACCCAGGGTTCTCCCAGGGCTCCAGCTGCGGTGCAACACCGTTGTTAGGCTGCATACACTGCCATGATTCGGGCTGCTGTCTCTCAGTTGAACGCCGGCTAGATTGCATAGCACGCTTCCATTCTGTAGTAGCAGGCTTAAGTGCATGGACAGACTTGAAATGTCGGTCTATCCGCACGATATTCCGCTTGGAACAAAGCCCACAATCACGTTTTAGTCTACTGTTCATAGCTTCTCTCTCCTGTGTGCGTGTATGTCTCTTTGTTTGCTCCACCAAACAACGACCTAACCCTAACCCTAACCCTAACCCTAACCCTAACCCTAACCCCCTAACCCTAACCCTAACCCTAACCCTAACCCTAACCCCCTAACCCTAACCCTAACCCTAACCCTAACCCTAACCCTAACCCCCTAACCCTAACCCTAACCCTAACCCCCTAACCCTAACCCTAACCCTAACCCTAACCCTAACCCCCTAACCCTAACCCTAACCCTAACCCTAACCCTAACCCTAACCCCCTAACCCTAACCCTAACCCTAACCCTAACCCTAACCCCCTAACCCTAACCCTAACCCTAACCCTAACCCCCTAACCCTAACCCTAACCCTAACCCTAACCCTAACCCTAACCCTAACCCCCTAACCCTAACCCTAACCCTAACCCCCTAACCCTAACCCTAACCCTAACCCTAACCCTAACCCTAACCCCCTAACCCTAACCCTAACCCCCTAACCCTAACCCTAACCCTAACCCTAACCCTAACCCTAACCCTCTAACCCTAACCCTAACCCTAACCCTAACCCTAACCCTAACCCATCTACACACAGAACTAGTCACTCATTTCCAGGATCACCCCGTCACCTACCTCAATATATCAGGATTACAGTCGTGTTCTGGGTGGACCAGTGGGCGGCGAAAGGCAGTGGAACGTAGGTGGATAAGAGACCTACAAACAATTACACCCAGCGGTCTGAATGAGCGGTTTTAACAGATCAGATAGGATCCATGGAAAGGGACAGCACTTGTTTACAGGGTTCTCAAGGAGCTGGAAGAAGGATGCACCATAAAACAAAAAACACAAAGTTTGGTTTTTCTTATATTCAACAGGTGCTTATTTATAATAGTTTTATTCATTTTGTTTGTATGTATTTGAATTTGTTTTTACAACTCAGCACTTGACCTTATAGCACTTTTCTAGATAAATGGGCTTATAACTGTGCATATGTACTAATAAAGCATCTATCCCCTGATCCCTTGTATATTTTAACATCTTAGTCCCTTCATGGTCCTAGATAACCACTCAGACTATCATTTTTAGAAGCAATATTAACCTACTTACGTTTTGTAAATGTTTTTAGGAGTCAATCTAGTATATTTTAACATCTTAGTCCCTTCATGGTCCTTGATAACCACTCAGACTATCATTTTTAGAAACAATATTAAGTCAATCTAGTGGATTTTAACAGTAGAATTTATTCAGATTGGAGGGGTACACAGCAATAGGCCTGCGCACCACAAGACAAATCAGTCTCTTTTTAACCCTACTTCAATTCAAAACCTAACCCTAACCCTTAACCCTAACCCAACCACAACCCTAACCTATTCTACTTACTGTTAAAAGTACACAAGGAACCAGGGACATGGACAATTCCCTTTGAAGTTCCTCCTGGCAGACCGATTGTGTCAGACTGCAATAGTGAATCCTATAACATTTCACAATACATAGATCATTATATTAACCCTCTCTCCACCAGGCACCCCAGCTTTCTCAGGGACACATCACTTTATGGAGAGGATTGGACCCATAGTTGTTCCCTCCCACACACACACACATATTCACCATAGATATTGATAGCCTGTATACTAATATAAATACAGCAATAGGAATACAAGCAATTAGAAATATCTTTAAGAGATATCCAGACAACACTAGACCGGACAAAGAAATATTACAACTATTAGAAATCAGCCTGACTAGCAATGACTTTTTATTCAACGATCACTATTACCTGCAGGTGGAGGGAACAGCTATGGGCAAAAAATTTGCACCTGTTTACGTCAACATATACATGGCTGAATGGGAGAGAGAGGCACTGGCCAAGTGTCCATATCAACCCACTTTTTATTACCGGTTTTTAGACGACATAATAGGAGCTTGGCCCCACGACACCCAATTATTCACAGACTTTATGAACATTCTCAACAGCCATCATTCATCAATTAAGGTTAAATACACAATTCATCCGCAAGAAGTCAACTTCTTAGACACAAGTGTTTTTCAGTAATAACAATCAACCACAGAAAACACTACACACTAGAGTCTACTTCAAACCAACAGACACACATGCTTTACTCCATAAACACAGTTACCATCCTAAACATACATTTAAGGGAATAATAAAATCACAAATCATACGGTTCTACAGGATATCATCTTGCAAGCAAGACATGGGTTATGCAATAAATACACTATTCAATGCAGTCAGAAGAAGAGGATATTCAAAACGACTTTTAAGAACCATTAAAAACAACACATTGGCAGCCCTCCCTCCCATTCATCCAACCCTCACAGACCACATCAAACCATCCACCTCTCTTAATCTCAACCTCAATCCTACTCCTAACCTTAACCTCTCCCCAAACCCCACGCCTAACCTTAACCTTTACCATTACCCTAACCAGGGTTCTAAGCTTAATCTCACCCCTAACCTTAACTTCTCTCTAAACCCCAGGCCTAACCTTAACCTCTCCCCAAACCCCACGCCTAACCTTAACCTCTCCCCAAACCCCACGCCTAGCCTTAACCTCTCCCCAAACCCCACGCCTAACCTTAACCTCTCCCCAAACCCCACGCCTAACCTTAACCTCTCCCCAAACCCCACGCCTAACCTTAACCTCTCCCCAAACCCCACGCCTAACCTTAATGTTCACCATTACCCTAACCAGGGTTCTCATCCTAACTTAACCCCTATCTCCCTCCGTCACCCTAATCCTGACCCCCCTCTGGGGAGTGATCTGCACCAATCACTAAACCGCAACACTTCCTCTGTCTCTTCTCCTTTGTCATCAATACCCAATCAACAGACAATTATCATCCCCCTAGTAACCACATTTTCACATAGAATCAGATCCCTACATCAATCAATCAAACACAACTTCTCTACAGTTCAGCACACTTACATACCACTTAAACCATACAGAGTAATTTCAGCATTCAGAAAAAACAACAATTTAAAGGACCTCCTCACCACAGCTAGATTCAGTAGTAAGCCACCACAAGACCCCAAATCTCACAATTCCCATTTTCAACAGATAAAGTTCATTACAAACACACACAGCCATACATCAGCACCAGTACAACAATCTTATTCACTGAACACACATAACGCTATTTATATCATTACATGCACACTCTGCAACAAACAATACATTGGAGAAACCAAACACACTATAGAAACCAGACTCAAACAACACCTGTACAACATCAAAAGGGCACACTTACAAACGACACTAATAACCCACTTCCAGGATCACCCCATCACTCACCTCACCATATCAGGGTTACAGTCATATATAGGCTGGACCTGTGGGCAGCGAAAGAGGGCAGAACGGGAGTGGATCCAGCACCTACAGACAATAACGCCAAATGGCCTGAACGAGAGGTTTTAGAAAATGGGTTTTAACAGACAGGAAAATGGATGCAGAAGAACATGGTTTTATTTATATTCTATATATTTATATTCTATATATTTATATTCCATATATTTATATTCTATATATTTATGTTTTGTTCGGTTTTAGTTTGGTATCTTCCCCCCCCCCCCTTTTTTTTAGGTCTTTCCATTCTTTTAACAGAATAAAACAATAAAACCAACTAAATGCACAATATTGCTTTTATGTTCATATTTAACAACACTGGTTGAATTAATCTCTCACCACATCAGCTCCTGTACTGTCACACAGAAAAAGGCATTTTAGAACTCATTTTAGTCTATTTATGATCTTAGGAGGACATCTACAGGCAATTTTAAGTACTACACCTAAATATAATATCATCAGAAGGAGAGGGATGAACAGGAGATAGGCCTGTGCACCGTAAAACAAGCTAGTTGATATGAAACACAATTATATTCAAAACCTAACCCTAACCCTTATCTAACTTTCATACCCCCTCATCTAATTCTAACCCTTATACCCTCTTGACCCTTATATCACCCCGTTTGGCCCTAACTCTTGGAGCTGGTGTGCCGAACTTCAACCCCTGTATGTCTATGACCATCCTAATTTCAGGCTGGTGGTCTTGACCTTGGGTTTTGGCTTCTATCCCTTAGGGATTGCATCTTGGGTTGCAAACCTAGGTTTTATCTTCCGGGTAATCTGTTTATAAATATTTTTTCTTTTCCTTTCCCCCCCCCTCTTTTTTCTTTTTTCCCTCCCCTGTTCTTAATTAAGGTATTTTATACTAGGTTTTTACCATTTATTTAAAGTTTTGCCTGTGCCAGTGCATATCAGATTCGTCTGCTTTTTTTCAAACTTAACCCTAACCCTCCTAACCCTTAACCCCTAACCCTAACCCTACACCACTGCATTCTGACTATGGGGACCTCCAGAGGGACATCTACAGGTATCATAGAGCTCTGAAGCTTTTGGACCACTTTGATTATACATCTGATTACCAAACCCTACCATTCACAGCTCCATCCAGATGGGAACCAAAATCACAGACAATATCAGCACCCATTAGGAAACTCATTAAAACCAACACACACATTATCAGAGAATTCCATACCGCCACCATAACTTCACAACAGAATATCACAGTAGAAGAAAGACAAGCCATAGCTAAATTAAGGAAACACAAACATATAACCATAAAACCAGCAGACAAAGGCTCAAAGATAATTATTATGGACAACCAACAGTACCTCTTTGAAGCCCACCGCCAACTCTCTAACACACAACACTATACTTCTATCCCTGCTTCTACACAGATCCAGACACAAATAAAAATTAGACAGATAATATCAGATCTTTATAAAAATAAATACATTACATATAGACAAAAGGAATATCTAGATGGACCAGACTTACCCAGACAGAGACTCTTCTATCTCCTCCCTAAGATACATCAAACACCAGATACCTGGACAGTCCCTTTTGAGGTCCCGAAGGGAAGACCTATTGTGTCGGACTGTGGGAGTGGGTCCTCGCCAGCAGCGGAGTTTATTGACTACTTCCTCAACCCCATTTCACAAAGGCACCCCAGCTACCTGAAGGACACATATCACTTCATAGACACTCTTCACAACATTCCAGTCCCAGCAAATGCATACCTATTTACCATAGATATAGACTCTCTCTACACTAACATAGATATCTTGTCAGGTTTAACAGCGGTGAAATCTGCACTCCGGAGATACCCAGATCCAGACAGACCAGACTCACACCTCCTACAGCTTCTAGAACTTGGATTAAGAAACAATGACTTCACATTCAATAATAAACACTACTTACAGATTCATGGGACGGCGATGGGTAAAAAGTTTGCCCCAGCCTATGCTAATATTTATATGGCGGACTGGGAGTTGACAGCCTTAGATAAATGCCCATTGCGTCCCATGTTTTATAGACGATACCTGGATGATATCTTCGGAGTGTGGGAACACGATCTGGTACATTTCAAAACGTTCATCGAAATACTCAATAACCATCATCCGACCATAACTGTTAAATATGTCATTCACCCACATACAATCAACTTCCTGGATACAACAATATTCTTTCCAGATACTGACACACACATAGTCTCTTTACAAACAAAAGTATACTTTAAAGACACAGACACACATGCCTTACTTCACAAGTCCAGTTATCACCCAAAACATACATTCACTGGTATTGTAAAATCACAACTCATTCGATTCCATAGACTATGTACACAACAGAAAGACTTTCATCTAGCCACACAGACTCTTTTTAGTGCACTGAGGAAGAGGGGATATTCAAAGAGATCACTGAGGTACATAAAGGCTAACACACTGGCGGGCTTCCCCCAAAACAGATTGCCTGATCCTCCTAACCCTACCTCTAACACTAACCTTAACCCTAACCTTAACCCTAACCTTAACCCTAACCCTAACCTTAACCTTAACCTTAACCCTAACCCTAACCTTAACCTTAACCTTAACCCTAACCCTAACCCTTTCCCGATTCTGGGTCCGTATCCCTATCCCCCCCATCCTATCCCTGTCCTCCACCCTCAGACCTTTCCCAGACCCCCTGCTCCCACTCCCCCAACAGACACAGAACCCCACATTATACCCATTATCAGCACCTTCTCTGACGTAAACAGACTCCTTCACTCTAGACTGAAAGCCGCTTTCACCCAAACACAACGCACATTTCCCCCACTTCAGGAATTCAGACCCATATCAGCTTTCCGTAGAAACCCCAACTTAAGGGATCTCTTAATTTTTGCAAATTTTCCAATAAACCCACTCCTAAACTACCCATTGAACAACAGTATTACAGACAACTCTCACACATTCAAAATCCACATGCACAAACCTCCAGTCCTATCTCACAACTCATGACCATTCAAAGCACTAATATTGTCTATGCCATAACATGCACACTATGCCATAACATTTATATAGGAGAAACCGGTCACACAGTCTTGACACGCCTCAAACAGCACCTCTACACAATTGAAAAAAACATTTTACAAACACACCTGGTCCAACATTTTCAAACCCACCCAACCACCTCCCTCCGTATTACCGGTCTGGAGATGAAATCCACCTGGACCACAGGCCAGAGGAAGGCGGCCGAATCCAGGTGGATTTCAAAACGTAATGCTTTGGCTCCACTGGGCATGAACATGAAAGAATAATAGAAAACACTAATAGTGGGAGGGGGTGGGGACCTAATTAAGGGGGCTGGAGGGGCCACTGGAACGAGGAGGAGGTTAAAATAATAAAAAAGAAGCATTTGATTGCTGAACCTGGTGGTGTCTTTCTTTGTATTTTGTGCTGAATTTTATTATATTATACATTTTAACATGACAGGTGATTCCTTCATCTTATTTACCTGATTATTTATTCAACTTTTAAAAGAAATCACATTTTTCTTTTTTAGTTATCTAATTGATCTGGTAGGCGTGTTTTAATGTGATTTTATATGAAATTTGGTTTAAGGTTAAACCTTTTACTCCCAGGTTGTTTTTGGATGATTGTCCTCCTCCTACTTTTGAATTGTTGTGGATGGCCCCTCGGAGCTCTCAGTCTCCCATGTCCTCCCACTTTCTCCAGACCGGTAGGGGGTGCAATAGGCCCGTGCAACCCAAGGTTTGACACCAACACAAACATAAACCCTCTTAAACCTAACCCTAACCCTAACCCTTAACCCTAACCTAACCCTAACCCCCTAACCCATCCTAACCCGAACCCTGACCTTAACCTGAACCTTAACCTCACCTTTAACTGGAGCAATCCCAACCCTAGCTCTAACCTTAACCCCAATCCTAAACCTAACCTTAACCTTGATCATAACCTTAACCATAATTCCAACCCTAGCTCTAACCTTAACCCCAATCCTAAACCTAACCTTAACCTTGATCATAACCTTAACCCTAACGCCAGCTTCAAACTTAACTCTAACCCTGAGCCTAACCCCTTGGTTTACCCTAACTATAACCCTAACCCTAACCTTGATTGTAACTCTGATCCTTACTCAAACCCTAACCTTAACCTCACCTGAAACTGGAGCAATCCCAACCCTAGCTTTAACCTTAGCCCCAATCCTAAACCTAACCTCAACCCGGATAATAACCTCAGTCCTAATCCTAACCCCAATCACAATCCTAACCTTAACCTGTTAGGGCTAGGACGCAGTATTTACACGGTCGGATAAAAAACGTACCCGATTTAATCTGGTTATTACTACTGCCCAGAAACTAGAATATGCATATAATTATTGGCTTTGGATAGAAAACACCCTAAAGTTTCTAAAACTGTTTGAATGGTGTCTGTGAGTATAACAGAACTCATATGGCAGGCAAAAACCTGAGAAGATTCTGTACAGGAAGTGCCCTTCCCAGGCCGTGCAAATACTGCCCCCTATCCCCAACAGATTAATTGATAAACATGTCTTCAGTTTAATGGTGCCCCAAAGACACAACAAGTCATTTGAGAAAACAAGGCTGTTGAGTCTGCCGATAAGAATATGGTGATTGACAGTCGAAAGCCTTGGCCAGGTTGATGAAGACGGCTGCACAGAACTGTCTTTTATCGATGGTGGTTATGATATCGTTTAGGACCTTGAGCGTAGCTGAGGTGCACCCGTGATCAGCTCGGAAACAAGATTGCATAGCGGAGAAGGTACGGTGGGATTCGAAATGGTCAGTGATCTGTTTGTTCACTTGGCTTTCGAAGACTTTAGAAAGGCAGGGCAGGATGGATATAAGTCTGTAACAGTTTGGGTCTAGAGTGTCTCCCCTGTGAAGAGGGGGATGACCGCTGCCGCTTTCCAACCTTTAGGAATCTCAGACTATCCGAAAGAGAGGTTGAACAGACAAGTGATAGGGGTGGCGACAATGGCGGCGGATCATTTTAGAAAGAGAGGGTCCAGATTGTCTAGCCCAGCTGATTTGTAGGGATCCAGATTTTGCAGCTCTTTCAGAACATCAGCTGTCTGGATTTGGGTGAAGGCGAAGCGGGGGGTTGGGCAATTTGCTGCAGGAGGTGCAGAGCTGTTGGCCGGGGGCTTGGGCGAGTTGCTGTGGGGGGCGCAGGGGTGTTGACCAGGGTAGCGATAGCCAGGTGGAAAGCATGGCCAGCTGTTGAAAAATGCTTATTGATTTTCTCGATTATCGTGGATTTATCGGTGGTGACAGTGTTTCCTAGCCTCAGTCTCAGTGCTGTGGGAAGCTGGGAGGAGGTGCTCTTATTCTCCATGGACTTTACAGTGTCCCAAAACTTTTTGGAAATAGTGCTGCAGGTTGCAAATTTCTGTTTGAAAAAGCTAGCCTTTGCTTTCCTAACTGACTGTGTATATTGGTTCCTGACTTCCCTGAAAAGTTGCATATCGCGGGGACATTCAATGCTAGCGCAGTACGCCACAGGATGTTTTTGTGTTGGTCAAGGGCAGTCAAGTCTGGAGTGAACTAAGGGCTATATCTGTTCTTAGTTCTACATTTTTTGAAAGGGGCATGCTTATTTAAGATGGTGAGGAACGCACGTTTGAAGAACAACCAGGCATCCTTTACTGACGGGATGAAGTCAATATCCTTCCAGGATACCCTGGCCAGGTCGATTATAAAGGCCTGCTTGCTGAAGTGTTTTAGGGAGCGTTTGACAGTGATGAGGGGTGGTCGTTTGACCGCGGTCCCATAACGAATGCAGGCAATGAGGCAATGATCGCTGAGATCCTGGTTGAAAACAGCAGAGGTGTATTTGAAGGGCAAGTTGGTCAGGATGATATCTATGAGGGTGCCCATGTTTACGGATTTAGGGTTGTACCTGGTAGGTTCCTTGATAATTTGTGTGAGATTGAGGGCGTCAATGTCATAAGTGTCGTATGGAGTAGACCAAAACGCAGCGGGAATGTGTATACTCATCTTCCTTTTTATTTTAGGAAAAAAAACGTGAACACAAAAATAACAAAACAATGACGAAACAGTCCTGTAAGGCTACTAGGCTATACACGGAACAACCACCCACAAACACAAGAGAAAATAAACCCATATAAATATGGTCTCCAATTAGAAGCAACGACAACCAGCTGCTTCTAATTGGAGGTCGTTCCCAAAACTAACATAGAAATAGAACAACTACAAATACGAACATAGAAATACAGAACATAGAACAATACCCCAAAAACCCCGACAACACAAAACAAACACACCCTTGCCACGTCCTGACCAAACTACAATAACAAATAACCCCTTTTACTGGTCAGGATGTGACAGTACCCCCCCCCCCCAAAGGTGGAGACCCCGGATACACCTGAAACAAAAAATCCTAACAACAAAATAACCCCAAAATAAAGGGAGGGAAGGGAGGGTGGTCACCGTCACCGACGGTTCCTGTGCAAACACCCCCCCCCTTCCCCAATCCTCCCCCCTACGGAGGTGTCTCAGGTTCCGGCCCTAGTCCCCAACCTAACCTGTCCACCCCCGCTGAAAGCTCAGGGCTGTAGCGCGGCGCTGGAAACCTCGGGCTGAGGCGCGTCTCTGGGAACTCCAGACTGTAGGGCGACTCTGGCTGCGCCGGCTCTGGACTGTAGGGCGACTCTGGCTGCGCCGGTTCCAGACTGTAGGGGCGCTCTACAGACCTGGTGCGTGGGGATGGCTTTAGAGGCACCAGACTGGTAACACGCACCTCAAGGCTAGTGCGAGGAGCAGGAACAGGACGTACTGGACTGGGCTGACGCACTACAGGCCTGGTGCGTGGGGCTGGCTTTGGAGGCGCCAGACTAGGGACACACACCTCAAGGCTAGTGCGAGGAGCAGGAACAGGAGGTACTGGACTGGGCTGACGCACTACAGGCCTGGTGCGTGGGGCTGGCTTTGGAGGCGCCAGACTAGGGACACGCACCTCAAGGCTAGTGCAAAGAGCAGGAACAGGACGTACTGGACTGGGCTGACGCACTGGAGGCCTGGTGCGTGGGACTGGCTTTGGAGGCGCCAGACTAGGGACACACACCTCAAGGCTAGTGCGAGGAGCAGGAACTGGATACACCGGGTCTTGAACACGCACTGGAGGTCTGGAGCACACAACCCCTTCTGGTTGAGTGCTCAATATAGCCTGGCCATACTGAGGAGCTTCTACCGATCGCACCGGCCTTTGAATGCGTCTGGGCAATACCGTGCGCATTTCCACATAGCTCGGTGATCTATCGCTCCCTGTACTAAGCACGGGGAGTTGGCTCAGGTCTCCATCCTGACTCTGCCCAACTCCCCGTGTGCCCCCCCAAAACATTATTTTGGGGGTGCCTCTCGCACTTGCCTCTCGGCGCGTATAACGCCTCGTAATGGCGCCGCTCCGCCTTGGCTGCCTCCAGCTCCTCCTTAGGGCGCCGGTACTCCCCAGCCTGGTGCCAAGGTCCTGCCCCATCCAGGATCTCCTCCCAGGTCCATGACTCCTTATAGCCCTCCTGCTGCTCTTTCCTCCGCTGCTTGGTCCTGGTTTGGTGGGTGGTTCTGTCATAAGTGTCGTATGGAGTAGACTAAAACGCAGCAGGAATGTGTATACTCATCTTCCTTTTTATTTTAGGAAAAAACGTGAACACAAAAATAACAAAACAATGACGAAACAGTCCTGTAAGGCTACTAGGCTATACACGGAACAACCACCCACAAACACAAGAGAAAATAAACCCATATAAATATGGTCTCCAATTAGAAGCAACGACAACCAGCTGCTTCTAATTGGAGGTCGTTCCCAAAACTAACATAGAAATAGAACAACTAGAAATACGAACATAGAAATACAGAACATAGAACAATACCCCAAAAAACCCGACAACACAAAACAAACACACCCTGCCACGTCCTGACCAGACTACAATAACAAATAACCCCTTTTACTGGTCAGGACATGACAGTCAAGCTTAGCTTGTAGGATGGCCGGGGTGTTAAAACTTCTTCGGGATCGGTATCCCTTTCACCGGACGGTTGAGCTAACGTACGCTAATGTGATTAGCATGAGGTTGTAAGTAACAAGACAATTTCCCAGAACATAGACCTATCTGCTTTTGGCAGAACGCTTAAATTCTTGTTAATCTAACTGCACTGTCCAATTTACAGTAGCTATTACAGTGAAAGAATACCATGCTATTGTTTGAGGAGAGTGCACAATTTTGAACATGAAAAGTTATTAATTAACAAATTAGGCACATTTGGGCAGTCTTGATACAACATTTTGAACAGTAATGCAATGGTTCATTGGATCAGTCTACAACTTTGCACATACACTGATGCCATCTAGTGGCCAACATTTAAATTGCACCTGGGCTGGAATCATACATTATAATGCATTATGGCCTTTCTCTTACATTTCAAAGATGATGTTACAAAAGAAATACAAAATAACGTTTTTTTTTCTTTTATTATCTTTTACCAGATCTATTGTGTTATTCTCCTACGTTCCTTTCACATTTTCACAAACTTCAAAGTAGTCCCTTTCAAATGGTACCAAGAATATGCATATCCTTGCTTCAGGGCCTGAGCTACAGGCATTTAGATTTGGGTATGTCATTTCAGGCGAAAATTTGAAAAAATGGGTGGATCCTTATTAAGCATATCCCAGTTTAGGTCACCTAAATGTACGGACTCTGATGATAGATGGGGGGCAATCAATTCACATATGTTGTCCAGGGCACAGCTGGGAGCTGAAGGGGGTCTATAACAAGTGGCAACAGTGAGGGACTTATTTCTGGAGAGATGGGTATTTAAAAGTAGAAGCTCAAACCGTTTGGGCATAGACCTGGATAGTATAACAGAACTCTGCAGGCTATCTCTACAGTAGATTGCAACTCCGCCCCTTTAGCAGTTCTATCTTGACGGAAAATGTTGCAATTGGGGATGGAAATTTCAGAATTTTTGGTGGCCTTCCTAAGCCAGGATTCAGACACGGCTAGAACATCAGGGTTGGCGGAGTGTGCTACAGCAGTGAATAAAGCAAACTTAGCCTGTTATGGCTAGGGGGCAGTATTTTCACAGCCGGATAAAAAACGTACCCGATTTAATCTGATTATTACTCCTGCCCAGAAACTAGAATATGCATATAATTATTAGCTTTGGATAGAAAACACTCCAAAGTTTCTAAAACTGTTTGAATGGTGTCTGTGAGTATAACAGAACTCATTTGGCAGGCCAAAACCTTAGAAGATTCCATGCAGGAAGTGCCCTGTCTGACAATTTCTTGCCCTTCTTGATTATCTCTATCCATTACAGAGGATCTCTGCTGTTACGTGACACTTCCTACGGCTCCCATGGGCTCTCAGAAGGCGGCAAAAAGCTGAATCGTGGCTTTGCAGGCTCTGGCTGAAAAAAAGTAGCGCGTTTGGGTAGTGGCTGGTTACAGTACTGTGAGACTCAGGCGCGTGCCTGCGTCGACCCCATGCCTTGTTTTCTTTCGTCTGTTTACCTAAACGCAGATTCCCGGTCGGAATATTATCGCTTTTTTACGAGAAAAATGGCATAAAAATGGATTTTAAACAGCGGTTGACATGCTTCGAAGTATGGTAATGGAATATTTAGAAATCTTTTGTCACGAATTGCGCCATGCTCGCCACCCTTATTTACACTTCGGATAGTGTCTTGAACGCACTAACAAAACGCCGCTATTTGGATATAACGATGGATTATTTTGAACCAAACCAACATTTGTTATTGAAGTAGCAGTCCTGGGAGTGCATTCTGTCGAAGACCACCAAAGGTAATCAAACTTTTGTAATAGTAAATCGGAGTTTGGTCAGGGCTAAACTTGGTCGGTGTCTAAATGGCTAGCCGTGATGGCTGGGCTATCTACTGAGAATATTGCAAAATGTGCTTTCACCGAAAAGCTATTTTAAAATCGGACATATCGAGTGCATAGAGCAGTTCTGTATCTATAATTCTTAAAATAATTGTTATGTTTTTTGTGAACATTTATCGTGAGTAATTTAGTAAATTCACCGGATGTTTGCGGGGGGTATGCTAGTTCTGAACGTCACATGCTAATGTAAAAAAGCTGGGTTTTGATATAAATATGAACTTGATTGAACAAAACATGCATGTATTGTATAACATAATGTCCTAGGGTTGTCATCTGATGAAGATCATCAAAGGTTAGTGCTGCATTTAGCTGTGGTTTTGGTTTTTGTGACATTATATGCTAGCTTGAAAAATGGGTGTCTGATTATTTCTGGCTGGGTACTCTGCTGACATAATCTAATGTTTTGCTTTCGCTGTAAAGCCTTTTTGAAATCGGACAGTGTGGTTAGATTAACAAGAGTCTTGTCTTTAAAATGCTGTAAAATAGTCATATGTTTGAAAAATGGAAGTTTTCGGATTTAAGAGGAGTTTGTATTTCGCGCCACGCCCATCATTGGATATTGGAGCAGGTGTTCCGCTAGCGGAACGTCTAGATGTAAGAGGTTAGGGAGGAGGCTTCTGATGTGGCAGGCTACCCCACCCAGATCCAGAGGCCTTGAAGCCCACTCCTGCTTTTCAAAGACCATCCACTGGCATTTTCTACAAGAAATCTGCCTCCAGAAATAAATGCTTCTCCCAAGTGGGTGAAACCTACTCCAATTTTCTGCTGCACTGCTGCTTGGATTCCACCTGGCAATCTGTTCACCGTCTGCTCTGGCCTGTCTCCCCCTGTCTGGTACAGGTAGGTACCCCCACCACTGGTACCCCCACCACACCCCCCCTCCCCATTCCCCATCTCTCTCCCGAGCTTTCGCTTGCCTCCAGCACACATGCACTGTTGGGGAGAGTGACTCTGAACTGACAATGGCTAGCTCCAAGTCGTTATATATATTTTTTAAATCTTGTGCATTTTGCTATTTTGCTATTTGCCTCATGACTCCTGCATGCTTTGTTGACTACGAACTCTCTTTACTCAACTGTGGGCCAGGCTGTATTTGTTCCCACACTTGGGACTCTGACTCTCTATTGGTTTCACAGACTTTTGACCTCCCTTCCCATTCTGAACACCTCTCGCCGGCTTTGTATTCATGTTACCTGTAAAGGCTGTCGGGAGAGAGAGTAGACCAAGGTGCAGCGGAGTTAGTGTTCATCTTGAAATTTAATTTGAAAACAAGAGAACACTACAAAAATTAACAAAAACGACAGCAAACAGTCCTGTTAGGAAAATACTCAAAACAGAAACAATTACCCACAAAACCCAAAGAAAAAACATTCTCCTTATGTGTGACTCCCAATCAGCAACAACGACCTTCAGCTGTGCCTGATTGGGAGCCACACACGGCCCAAAACAAAGAAATACAAAAACATAGAAAAAGGAACATAGAACGCCCACCCAATGTAACACCCTGGCCAGACCAAAATAAAGAACAAAAACCCCTCTCTATGGCCAGGGCGTTACAGTATCCCCCCCCCCCAAGGTGCGGACTCCGGCCGCAAAACCTGACACTGAAGGGGAGGGTCCGGGTGGGCCTTCTTACGGCGGCGGCTCAGGTGTGGGACGTGGCCTCTGTTCCACCCTTGGCGTCGCCCTCTTAGGTGGCGTACCTGGCCGCGCCGAAGGTCTGGTGGGCAACCCTGACTGCGCCCGGATGGCGGGCGGCCCTGGTTGCGCCCGGCTGGCGGGCGGCGATGGCTGCGCCCGGCTGGCGGGCGACCCTGGTTGCGCCCGGCTGGCGGGCGTCCCTTGCGGCTCCGGCGGCACTGACCCAGGATTCACCAGGCTGGGGAGATATAAAGGAGGCCTGGCCCTGGGCGCAGGCACAGGACTCACCAGTCTGGCGGGCGGCTCTGGCGGCTCCGGCGGCTCCGGGCTGGTGGGCGGCTCTGGCGGCTCTGGCCCAGGATTCACCAGGCTGGGGAGATATGAAGGAGGCCTGGCCCTGGGCACAGGCACAGGACTCACCAAGCTGGGGAGACATGAAAGAGACCTGGCCCTAGGCGTAGGCACAGGACTTACCGGGCTGGCGGGCGGCTCTGACTGCTCTGGACAGGCGGGCGGCTCTGGCGGCTCCGGACAGGCGGGCGGCTCTGGCGGCTCCGGACAGGCGGGCGGCTCTGGCGGCTCCAGACAGGCGGGTGGCTCTGGCGGCTCCTGACTGGCGGGCGGCTCTGGCGGCTCCTGACTGGCGGGCGGCTCCTGACTGGCGGGCGGCTCTGGCGGCTCCTGACTGGCGGGCGGCTCTGGCGGCTCCTGACTGGCGGGCAGCTCTGATGGCTCTTGACTGGCGGGCAGCTCTAGCGGCTCCGGACTGGCGGGCAGCTCTGGCGGCTCCGGACTGGCGGGCAGCTCTGGCGGCTCCGGACTGGCGGGCAGCTCTGGCGGCTCCGGACTGGCGGGCAGCTCTGGCGGCTCCGGACTGGCGGGCAGCTCTGGCGGCTCCGGACTAGCGGGCAGCTCTGGCGACTCTGGACTGTCGGGCAGCTCTGGCGGCTCCGGACTGGCGAGACCCACTGGAGGCCTAGTCCTGGGAGGTGGCACAGGACGGACCAGGATGGGGAGACCCCCTGGAGGCCTAGTCCTGGGAGGTGGCACAGGATGGACCAGGATGGGGAGACCCACTGGAGGCCTTGTCCTGGGAGGTGGCACAGGACGGACCAGGATGGGGAGACCCACTGGAGACCTGGTCCGTGGAGCAGGCACAGGACTGACCAGGATGGGGAGACCCACTGGAGGCCTGGTCCGAGGAGGAGGCACAGGATAAACCGGGCTGTGGGGGAGCACTGGAGTTCTGGTACGGACGCTCTTTACCCACACTCCAGGCTGAATGCCCACTTTGGCCCGGCACGGGCGGAGAGCAGGCATTGGGCGAACTTGACCCTCCCAGCGCTCTGGAGACACAGTGCGCAACGCCGGCGCAGGATAACCTGGACCGAGGAGGCGCACTGGAGACCAGACGCGCTGAGCTGGCACCACCTGCCCTGGCTCGATGCCTGCACTCGCATGGCACTTGCGGGGGGCTGGTATGTAGCGCACCGGGCTTTGAACGCGCACTGGGGACACCGTGCGCTCCACAGCATAACACGGTGTCTTACCAGTACCACGCTGCTTCCGGTAAGCACGGGGAGTTGGCTCAGGTCTACCGCCTGACTCCGCCAATCTCCCTGTGTGCCCCCCCAACATTTTTTGGGGGCTGCCTCTCATGTCTGCTGCACTCCCTTTCCTCATACCAGCGCCTCTCAGCTCTCGCCGCCTCGATCTCCCACTGCGGGCGGCGATAACCCCAGCTTGAGCCCATGGTCCACCTTCATCCAGTAATTCCTCCCATCTCCAGGAATCCTGAACGATCCTCTCCATTTTCTCCAAAGTCCATGAGTCCTTCTCCTGGTGCCTCTCCTTCCTCCGCTGCTTGGTCCGTTGTTGGTGGGTAATTCTGTAAGGGCTGTCGGGAGAGAGACTAGACCAAGGTGCAGCGGAGTTAGTGTTCATCTTGAAATTTAATTCGAAAACAAGAGAACACTACAAAAATGAACAAAAACAACAGCAAACAGTCCTGTTTGCAAAATACTCAAAACAGAAACAATTACCCACAAAACCCAAAGGAAAAACATGCTCCTTATGTGTGACTCCCAATCAGCAACAACGAGCTTCAGCTGTACCTGATTGGGAGCCACACACAGCCCAAAAGAAAAAAGAAATACAAAAACATAGAAAAAGGAACATAGAACGCCCACCCAATGTAACACCCTGGCCTAACCAAAATAAAGAACAAAAACCCCTCTCTATGACCAGGGCATTACATTACCTGATGAAATTGCTGTACAATATGATCTTTTTGTCATCTGCTGCACATTCAGATGTCATAAATCAGCACTGCAGAGCTCTCCCTGTCCTCTGCCGTGCCTTGATTGTATTACTGTTGGTGATATCTAACCACACTGTCCGATTTCAAAAAGGCTTTACAACGAAAGCAAAACATTAGATTATGTCAGCAGAGTACCCAGCCAGAAATAATCAGACACCCATTTTTCAAGCTAGCATATAATGTCATAAAAACCCAGAAGACAGCTAAATGCAGCACTAACCTTTGATGATCTTCATCAGATGACAACCCTAGGACATTATGTTATACAATACATGCATGTTTTGTTCAATCAAGTTCATATTTATATCAAAAAACAGCTTTTTACATTAGCATGTGACGTTCAGAATTAGCATACCCCCCACAAACTTCCGGGGAATTTACTAACAATTTACTAAATTACTCACGATAAACGTTCACAAAAAGCATAACAATTATTTTAAGAATTATAGATACAGAACTCCTCTATGCACTCGATATGTCCGATTTTAAAATAGCTTTTTGGTGAAAGCACATTTTGCAATATTCTAAGTACATAGCCCAGCCATCACGGGCTAGCTATTTAGAAACCCGGCAAGTTTAGCCTTCATCAAAATCAGATTTACTATTACAAAAGTTTGATTACCTTTTGTTGTCTTCGTCAGAATGCACTCCCAGGACTGCTACTTCAATAACAATTGTTGGTTTGGTCCAAAATAATCCATCGTTATATCCAAATAGCGGCGTTTTGTTCGTGCGTCCCAGACACTATCCGAAATGGTAAATCAGGGTCGTGCGCATGGCGCAATTCGTGACAAAAAAAATCTAAATATTCCATTACCGTACTTCGAAGCATGTCAACCGCTGTTTAAAATCAATTTTTATGCAATTTATCTCGTAAAAAAGCGATAATATTCCGACCGGGAATCTCCTTTTCGGGAAACAGAGGAAAAAACACAAAGACGGGGGCGGCCACTGCACGCGCCTAAGCCCACAGTCCCTTGATCGGCCACTTGACAAAGGCGATAATGTGTTTCAGCCTGGGGCTGAAATGACGACATCCAGGTTTTTCCCGGGCTCTGAGAGCCTATTGGAGCCGTGGGAAGTGTCACGTTACTGCAGAGATCCTTTGTAATTGAATGAGATGTCAAAGAAAGACAATAAATGGTCAGACAGGCCACTTCCTGTAAAGGAATCTCTCAGGTTTTGACCTGCCATTTGAGTTCTGTTATACTCACAGACACCATTCAAACAGTTTTAGAAACTTTGGAGTGTTTTCTATCCAAAGCCAATAATTATATGCATATTCTAGTTACTGGGCAGGAGTAGTAACCAGATTAAATCGGGTACGTTTTTTATCCAGCCGTGTCAATACTGCCCCCTATCCCCAACAGGTTAACAAACACGCCCCCATAAAGAAAATGAGAATTTAAAACAGGTTCAACCCCTGGTTCAACCATGATCTCGCAGAGTTACTCCACCTCAAGAATTGCATTTGGCGAAAGGCTCGGCGCACGCTTACTCAGGCTGACTGGATCTCATTCAGGAAAATGAGAAATAAGTGTACTCAGGCTATCCGGAAGGCCAAAGTTAGCTACGTTAAGGAGCAGTTCTCTCTCTGTGGGTCTAACCCCAAGAAGTTCTGGAAAACGGTTAAAGACCTGGAGAATAAACCCTCCTTCTCACAGCTGCCCATGTCCCTTATTAAAGTTGATGAAGTGGTTGTTACTGACAAGAAGCACATGGCAGAGCTTTTTAATCACCACTTCATTAACCTGTTAGGGCTAGGGGGCAGTATTGACACAGCCGGATAAAAAACATACCCGATTTAATCTGGTTACTACTCCTGCCCAGTAACTAGAATATGCATATAATTATTGGCTTTGGATAGAAAACACCCTAAAGTTTTTAAAACTGTTTGAATGGTGTCTGTGAGTATAACAGAACTCATATGGCAGGCCAAAACCTGAGAAGATTTCATGCAGGAAGTGGCCTGTCTGAGAAGTAGTGTTTCATCTTGGCTCTTTTTATTGAAGACTGAGGATCTTTGCAAAAACGTGACACTTCCTACGGCTCCCATAGGCTCTCAGAGCCCGGGAAAAAGCTGAACGATATCGAGGCAGGCTCTGGCTGAAACACTTTATCGCTTTTGGCAAGTGGCCGCTCAGAGTACTAAAGCTTAGGCGCGTGCCCGCTTCGACCGAATGCTTTCTTTTCCTTTGTCTGTTTATCTAAACGCAGATTCCCGGTCGGAATATTATCGCTTTTTTATGAGAAAAATGGCATAAAAATTGATTTTAAACAGAGGTTGACATGCTTCGAAGTACGGTAATGGATAATTTAGAATTTTTTTGTCACGAATTGCGCCATGCTCGCCACCCTTATTTACCCTTTCGGATAGTGTCTTGAACGCACGAACAAAACGCCGCTGTTTGGATATAACGATGGATTATTTTGGACCAAACCAACATTTGTTATTGAAGTAGAAGTCCTGGGACAGCAGAGGTAATAACATTTTTCTTATAGTAAATCTGACTTTGATGAGTGCTAAACTTGCTGGGTGTCTAAATAGCTAGCCCTGTGATGCCGGGCTATCTACTGAGAATATTGCAAAATGTGCTTTCACCGAAAAGCTATTTTAAAATCAGACATATCGAGTGCATAGAGGAGTTCTGTATCTATAATTCTTAAAATAATTGTTATGCTTTTTGTGAACGTTTATCGTGAGTAATTTAGTAAATTCACCGGCAGTGTTCGGTGGGAATGCTAGTCACATGCTAGTCACATGCTAATGTAAAAAGCTGTTTTTTGATATAAATATGAACTTGATTGAACAAAACATGCATGTATTGTATAACATAATGTCCTAGGGTTGTCATCTGATGAAGATCATCAAAGGTTAGTGCTACATTTAGCTGTGGTTTGGGTTTATGTGACATTATATGCTGGCTTGAAAAATGGGTGTCTGATTATTTCTGGCTTGGTACTCTGCTGACATAATCTAATGTTTTGTTTTCATTGCACGCGCTTGAGTCTCACAGTACTGTAACCAGCCACTACCCAAACGCGCTGCTTTTTTTCAACCAGAGCCTGCAAAGCCACGATTCAGCTTTTTGCCGCCTTCTGAGAGCCCATGGGAGCCGTAGGAAGTGTCACGTAACAGCAGAGATCCTCTGTAATGGATAGAGATAATCAAGGAGGGCAAGAAATTGTCAGACATGCCACTTCCTGCATGAAATCTTCTCAGGTTTTTGCCTGCCATATGAGTTCTGTTATACTCACAGACACCATTCAAACAGTTTTAGAAACTTTAGGGTGTTTTCTATCCAAAGCCAATAATTATATGCATATTCTAGTTACTGGGCACGAGTAGTAACCAGATTAAATCGGGTACGTTTTTTATCCAGCCGTGAAAATACTGCCCCCTAGCCATAACAGGTTAAGACAGTTGATGTATGGATGACTCTTAGTAAAGGCTGGGTTCGTACAGATACAACAATTTACGACGTTTGGAATGAGACTGGACGCGAGGTAAAATACACCATTTAAACCAGAAGATAATCGGCCTATACTATAATATAATATAACATATAATGTTATAATATAGGAAAGTTATATTAGGAAAATTATAACTTTGTAATGTGAATATTTTCCTTGGTGCCCCGATCTCCTAGTTAATTACAATTAAACGATTAATCAGTTTAATCGCGTGATAATAATTACAGGGAGTTATTTTGATAAACATGTCTTCAGTTAATGGTGCCAAAGACACGACACTACCTTCTTGCCCTTTGTGCTGTTGACTGTGCCCAATAATGTTTGTACCAGGTTTTGTGCTTCTACCATGTTGTGTTGCTACCATGCTGTGTTGTCATGTGTTGCTGCCTTGCTATGTTGTTGTCTTAGGTCTCTCTTTATGTAGTGTCATGGTCTCTTTTTATGTAGTGTTGTGTTGTCTCTCTTGTCGTGATGTGTGTTTTGTCCTATATTTACTGTATATGTTATATATTTTGTATTTTTTTTATCCCAGCCCCCGTCCCCGCAGGAGGTCTTTTGCATTTCGGTAGGCCGTAATTGTAAATACGAATTTGTTCTTAACTGACCTGCCTAGTTAAATAAAGGTTAAATAAAAACAAGGGTGCAGGGGGTAGAATAAGTGTGTAGGGGTAGTGTGTAGGGGTTAGTGTGTAGGGGTAGTATAAGTGTGCAGGGGGTAGTGTGGAGGGGGTAGTATAAGTGTGTAGGGGAAGTGTGTAGGGGGTAGTGTGTAGGGGTAGTATAAGTGTGTAGGGGTAGTGTGTAGGGGTTAGTGTGTAGGGGTAGTATAAGTGTGCAGGGGGTAGTGTGTAGGGGTAGTATAAGTGTGTAGGGGTAGTGTGCAGGGGGTAGTATACGTGTGTAGGGGTAGTGTGCAGGGGGTAGTATACGTGTGTAGGGGTAGCGTATAGGGGGTAGTGTAAGTGTGCAGGGGGTAGTGTGTAGGGGTAGTATAAGTGTGTAGGGGTAGTGTGCAGGGGGTAGTATACGTGTGTAGGGGTAGCGTATAGGGGGTAGTGTGTATGCGGTAGTATAAGTGTGTAGGGGTAGTGTGCAGGGGGTAGTGTGTAGGGGTAGCGTATAGGGGGTAGTGTGTATGCGGTAGTATAAGTGTGTAGGGGTAGTGTGCAGGGGGTAGTGTGTAGGGGTAGTATAAGTGTGTAGGGGTAGTGTGCAGGCGGTAGTGTGTAGGGTTAGCGTATAGGGGGTAGTGTGTATGCGGTAGTATAAGTGTGTAGGGGTAGTATAAGTGTGTAGGTGGTAGTGTGTAGGGGGTAGTGTAAGTGTGTAGGGGGTAGTGTAAGTGTGTAGGGGGTAGTGTAAGTGTGTAGGGGTAGTATAAGTGTGTAGGTGGTAGTGTGTAGGGGGTAGTGTAAGTGTGTAGGGGGTGGTGTGTAGTAGTGTGTAGGGGAAGTATAATTGTGTAGGGTAGAGTGTAGGTGGTAGTGTGTAGGGGGTAGTGTGTAGGGGGTGGTGTGTAGTAGTGTGTAGAGTAGTGTGTAGGGGGTAGTGTTTAGGGGTAGTGTGTGGGGGTAGTGTGTAGGGGGTGGTGTGTAGGGGGGGTAGTGTGTAGGGGTAGTGTGTAGGGGGTGGTGTGTAGTAGTGTGTAGGGTAGTGTGTAGGGGGTAGTGTTTAGGGGTAGTGTGTAGGGGGTAGTGTGTAGGGGGTAGTGTGTAGGGGGTAGTGTGTAGGGGGTAGTGTGTAGGGGGTAGTGTGTGGGGGTAGTGTGTGGGGGTAGTGTGTAGGGGTAGAATAAGTGTGTAGGTGGTAGTGTGTAGGGGTGGTGTGTAGTAGTGTGTAGGGTAGAGTGTAGGGGGTAGTGTGTGGGGGTAGTGTTTAGGGGTAGTGTGTGGGGGTAGTGTGTAGGGGGTAGTGTGTGGGGGTAGTGTGTAGGGGGTAGTGTGTGGGGGTAGTGTGTAGGGGTAGCATAAGTGTGTAGGTGGTAGTGTGTAGGGGTGGTGTGTAGGGTAGTGTGTAGGGTAGTGTGTAGGGGGTAGTGTGTAGGGGGTAGTGTGTAGGGTAGTGTGTAGGGGGTAGTATGTAGGGGCTAGTATGTAGGGGTAGTGTGTAGGGGGTAGTGTGTATTAGTGTGTAGGGTAGAGTGTAGGGTAGTGTGTAGGGGTAGTGTGTAGGGGGTAATGTGTAGTGGTCGTATAAGTATGTAGTGGGTAGTGTGTTGGGGTAGTGTGTATTAGTGTGTAGGGTAGAGTGTAGGTGGTAGTGTGTAGGGGAAGTATAATTGTGTAGGGTATTGTGTAGGGGGTAATGTGTAGGGGAAGTATAAGTGTGTAGGGTAGAGTGTAGGTGGTAGTGTGGAGGGGTAGTATAAGTGTGTAGGGGGTAGTGTGCAGGGGTAATGTGTAGGGGGTAGTATAAGTGTGTAAGGGGTAGTGTGTAGGGGGTAGTATACGTGTGTAGGGGTAGCGTATAGGGGGTAGTGTGTATGCGGTAGTATAAGTGTGTAGGGGTAGTGTGCAGGGGTAGTGTGTAGGGGTAGTGTATAGGGGGTAGTGTGTATGCGGTAGTATAAGTGTGTAGGGGTAGTGTGCAGGGGGTAGTGTGTAGGGATAGCGTATAGGGGGTAGTGTGTATGCGGTAGTATAAGTGTGTAGGGGTAGTGTGTAGGGGTAGTGTGTAGGGGTAGTATAAGTGTGTAGGGGTAGTGTGCAGGGGGTAGTGTGTAGGGTTAGCGTATAGGGGGTAGTGTGTATGCGGTAGTATAAGTGTGTAGGGGTAGTATAAGTGTGTAGGTGGTAGTGTGTAGGGGGTAGTGTAAGTGTGTAGGGGGTGGTGTGTAGTAGTGTGTAGGGGAAGTATAATTGTGTAGGGTAGAGTGTAGGTGGTAGTGTGTAGGGGGTAGTGTGTAGGGGGTGGTGTGTAGTAGTGTGTAGAGTAGTGTGTAGGGGGTAGTGTTTAGGGGTAGTGTGTGGGGGTAGTGTGTAGGGGGTGGTGTGTAGGGGGTAGTGTTTAGGGGGTAGTGTTTAGGGGTAGTGTGTGGGGGTAGTGTGTGGGGGTAGTGTGAGGGGTAGAATAAGTGTGTAGGTGGTAGTGTGTAGGGGTGGTGTGTAGTAGTGTGTAGGGTAGAGTGTAGGGGGTAGTGTGTGGGGGTAGTGTTTAGGGGTAGTGTGTGGGGGTAGTGTGTAGGGGGTAGTGTGTGGGGGTAGTGTGTAGGGGGTAGTGTGTGGGGGTAGTGTGTAGGGGTAGCATAAGTGTGTAGGTGGTAGTGTGTAGGGGTGGTGTGTAGTAGTGTGTAGGGTAGTGTGTAGGGGGTAGTATAAGTGTGTAAGGGGTAGTGTGCAGGGGTAGTATAAGTGTGTAGGGGGTAGTGTGGAGGGGGTAGTATAAGTGTGTAGGGGAAGTGTGTAGGGGGTAGTGTGTAGGTGGTAGTATAAGTGTGTAGGGGTAGTGTGTAGGGGTAGTATAAGGGTGTAGGGGTAGTGTGTAGGGGGTAGTGTGTAGGGGTAGTGTATAAGGGGGTTGTGTGTATGCGGTAGTATAAGTGTGTAGGGGTAGTGTGCAGGGGGTAGTGTGTAGGGGTAGCGTATAGGGGGTAGTGTGTATGCGGTAGTATAAGTGTGTAGGGGTAGTGTGTAGGTGTAGTGTGTAGGGGTAGTGTGTAGGGGTAGTATAAGTGTGTAGGGGTAGTGTGTAGGGGTAGTGTGTAGGGGTAGTATAAGTGTGTAGGTGGAAGTGTGTAAGGGGTAGTGTAAGTGTGTAGGGGGTAGTGTAAGTGTGTAGGGGGTAGTATAAGTGTGTAGGTGGTAGTGTGTAGGGGGTAGTGTAAGTGTGTAGGGGTAGTGTGTAGGGGGTAGTGTGTGGGGGTAGTGTTTAGGGGTAGCATAAGTGTGTAGGGGGTAGTGTGTAGGGGGTAGTGTGTGGGGGTAGTGTGTAGTAGTGTGTAGGGGGTAGTGTGTGGGGGTAGTGTGTGGGGGTAGTGTGTGGGGGTAGTGTGTAGGGGGTAGTGTGTGGGGGTAGTGTGTGGGGGTAGTGTGTAGGGGTGGTGTGAAGTAGTGTGTAGGGTAGAGTGTAGGGGGTAGTGTGTGGGGGTAGTGTTTAGGGGTAGTGTGTGGGGGTAGTGTGTGGGGGTAGTGTGTAGGGGGTAGTGTGTAGTAGTGTGTAGGGGGTAGTGTTTAGGGGTAGTGTTTAGGGGTAGTGTGTGGGGGTAGTGTGTGGGGGTAGTGTGTGGGGGTAGTGTGTAGGGGTAGAATAAGTGTGTAGGTGGTAGTGTGTAAGGGGTAGTGTGTAGGGGGTAGTATAAGTGTGTAAGGGGTAGTGTGCAGGGGTAGTATAAGTGTGTAGGGGGTAGTGTGGAGGGGGTAGTATAAGTGTGTAGGGGAAGTGTGTAGGGGGTAGTGTGTAGGTGGTAGTATAAGTGTGTAGGGGTAGTGTGTAGGGGTAGTATAAGGGTGTAGGGGTAGTGTGTAGGGGGTAGTGTGTAGGGGTAGTGTATAAGGGGGTAGTGTGTATGCGGTAGTATAAGTGTGTAGGGGTAGTGTGTAGGGGTAGTGTGTAGGGGTAGTATAAGTGTGTAGGGGTAGTGTGTAAGGGGTAGTGTGTAGGGGGTAGTATAAGTGTGTAAGGGGTAGTGTGCAGGGGTAGTATAAGTGTGTAGGGGGTAGTGTGGAGGGGGTAGTATAAGTGTGTAGGGGAAGTGTGTAGGGGGTAGTGTGTAGGTGGTAGTATAAGTGTGTAGGGGTAGTGTGTAGGGGTAGTATAAGTGTGTAGGGGTAGTGTGTAGGGGTAGTATAAGGGTGTAGGGGTAGTGTGTAGGGGGTAGTGTGTAGGGGTAGTGTATAAGGGGGTAGTGTGTATGCGGTAGTATAAGTGTGTAGGGGTAGTGTGTAGGGGTAGTGTGTAGGGGTAGTATAAGTGTGTAGGGGTAGTGTGTAGGGGTAGTGTAAGTGTGTAGGGGGTAGTGTAAGTGTGTAGGGGTAGTATAAGTGTGTAGGTGGTAGTGTGTAGGGGGTAGTGTAAGTGTGTAGGGGTAGTGTAAGTGTGTAGGGGGTAGTATAAGTGTGTAGGTGGTAGTGTGTAGGGGGTAGTGTAAGTGTGTAGGGGGTAGTGTGTAGGGGTGGTGTGTAGTAGTGGCCTTCCCTGTAACTCAGTTGGTAGAGCATGGTGTTTGCAACACCAGGGTTGTGGGTTTGATTCCCACGGGGGGCCAGCACAGAAAAAAAAAACAAAAAAAAAACATGTATGAAATGTATGCATTCACTACTGTAAGTCGCTCTGGATAAGAGCGTCTGCTAAATGACTCAAATGTAAATGTAGTGTGTAGGGTAGAGTGTAGGGGGTAGTGTGTAGGGGGTAGTGTTTAGGGGTAGTGTGTAGGGGGTAGTGTTTAGGGGTAGTGTGTAGGGGGTAGTGTGTGGGGGTAGTGTGTAGGGGGTAGTGTGTGGGGGTAGTGTGTAGGGGTAGCATAAGTGTGTAGGTGGTAGTGTGTAGGCGTGGTGTGTAGTAGGGTAGTGTGTAGGGGGTAGTATGTAGGGGGTAGTATGTAGGGGTAGTGTGTAGGGGTAGTGTGTATTAGTGTGTAGGGTAGAGTGTAGGGTAGTGTGTAGGGGTAGTGTGTAGGGGGTAATGTGTAGTGGTCGTATAAGTATGTTGGGGTAGTGTGTATTAGTGTGTAGGGTAGAGTAGAGGTGGTAGTGTGGAGGGGTAGTATAATTGTGTAGGGTATTGTGTAGGGGGTAATGTGTAGGGGTAGTATAATTGTGTAGGGTATTGTGTAGGGGGTAATGTGTAGGGGTAGTATAATTGTGTAGTGGGTAGTGTGTTGGGGGTAGTGTGTATAAGTGTGTAGGGTAGAGTGTAGGTGGTAGTGTGGAGGGGTAGTATAAGTGTGTAGGGGGTAGTGTGCAGGGGTAGTGTGTAGGGGGTAGTATAAGTGTGTAAGGGGTAGTGTGCAGGGGTAGTATAAGTGTGTAGGGGGTAGTGTGGAGGGGGTAGTATAAGTGTGTAGGGGAAGTGTGTAGGGGGTAGTGTGTAGGTGGTAGTATAAGTGTGTAGGGGTAGTGTGTAGGGGTTAGTGTGCAGGGGTAGTATAAGTGTGTAGGGGGTAGTGTGGAGGGGGTAGTATAAGTGTGTAGGGGTAGTGTGTAGGGGTTAGTGTGTAGGGGTAGTATAAGTGTGCAGGGGGTAGTGTGTAGGGGTAGTATAAGTGTGTAGGGGTAGTGTGCAGGGGGTAGTATACGTGTGTAGGGGTAGCGTATAGAGGGTAGTGTGTATGCGGTAGTATAAGTGTGTAGGGGTAGTGTGTAGGGGGTAGTGTGTAGGGGTAGTTTATAGGGGGTAGTGCGTATGCGGTAGTATAAGTGTGTAGGGGTAGTGTGCAGGGGGTAGTGTGTAGGGGTAGCGTATAGGGGGTAGTGCGTATGCGGTAGTATAAGTGTGTAGGGTTAGTGTGCAGGGGGTAGTGTAAGTGTGTAGGGGGTAGTGTAAGTGTGTAGGTGGTAGTGTGTAGGGGGTAGTGTAAGTGTGTAGGGGGTAGTGTGTAGGGGGTAGTATAAGTGTGTAGGGGGTAGTGTGTAGGGGGTAGTATAAGTGTGTAGGGGGTAGTGTGTAGGGGGTAGTGTGTGGGGGAAGTGTTTAGGGGTAGCATAAGTGTGTAGGGGGTAATGTGTAGGGGAAGTATAATTGTGTAGAGTGTAGGGGGTAGTGTGTAGGGGTAGTATAATTGTGTAGGGTATTGTGTAGGGGGTAATGTGTAGGGGAAGTATAATTGTGTAGGGTATTGTGTAGGGGGTAATGTGTAGGGGAAGTATAATTGTGTAGGGTATTGTGTAGGGGTAATGTGTAGGGGTAGTGTGTAGGGGTAGTGTGTAGGGGTAGTGTGTAGGGGGTGGTGTGTAGTAGTGTGTAGAGTAGTGTGTTGGGGTAGTGTGTTGGGGGTAGTGTGTATTAGTGTGTAGGGTATTGTGTAGGTGGTAGTGTGTAGGGGAAGTATAATTGTGTAGGGTAGAGTGTGTTGGGGGTAATGTGTAGGGGTAGTATAATTGTGTAGTGTGTTGGGGGTAGTGTGTTGGGGGTAATGTGTAGGGGAAGTTTAATTGTGTAGTGTGTTGGGGGTAGTGTGTAGGGGGTAGTGTGTAGGGGAAGTATAATTGTGTAGTGTGTTGGGGGTAGTGTGTTGGGGGTAATGTGTAGGGGTAGTATAATTGTGTAGTGTGTTGGGGGTAGTGTGTATGGGGTAGTGTGTAGGGGTAGTATAATTGTGTAGTGTGTTGGGGGTAGTGTGTTGGGGGTAATGTGTAGGGGTAGTATAATTGTGTAGTGTGTTGGGGGTAGTGTGTAGGGGGTAGTGTGTAGGGGTAGTATAATTGTGTAGTGTGTTGGGGGTAGGTGTAGGGGGTAGTGTGTAGGGGTAGTATAATTGTGTAGTGTGTTGGGGGTAGGTGTTGTCTGTGTGTCCAGTCCACTCCTAATCCCCCCAGGGGAATTAGCCTCCAGACCGCGCCTCGTTAAGCCATCTGACGGGAGCGAGCAGTTTGTCCTCCATCTCATTTTGCCTCACGCTCCTCTCTCTGCGTCACCATCGCAATGAACAGGTCCTCCTTGCGCTCCGGTGAGTACTCCTTCTGCTTTTCCCTTCTCCTCTTTCGCTCCTCTCCTCTCCTTGTTTCACTTTAGATAAAGAAGGAAATGGAGCCTGTTAGTTTGGGTGTGTTCTGGATGTAGCTGTTTAAATCCTTCGGGGCTGGGTGAGGGTTAATGTTAGTGACAGGACGTGGAAGGGAAGGAGAGGGCAAGGAAGAGAGAGAGGGAGAGGGAGGTGAGACTTGGTGAGAGAGGCCAGGTGCAGCAGGGTGCTGATCCAGCCATCTGCCTGCATTCAGACACAGACCTGTTACCGTGGTGACCAAGACACCTGTTATGGTGGTGTTAAATTAAAGCTGTATTACTAGATAGATAGTCTGGAAACAACCACCCCCTACAGGGACACAGAGTTAGCTACAGGACTAGAGCATACTAACTACACCTTACAGTACTATAGAATATTAGTTAGCTACAGGACTATAGCATACTAACTACACCTTACAGTACTATAGAATATTAATAAATACATGTCTGGAAACATCCAGACCCTACAGGGACACAGGGTTAGCTACAGGACTACAGCATACTAACTACACCTTACAGTACTATACTGGTACTATATTAATAAATATATGTCTGGAAACATCCAGACCCTACAGGGACACAGGGTTAGCTACAGGACTACAGCATACTAACTACACCTTACAGGACTATACTGATAGTATATAATTTTTTATTTTTTTGTATTTTTTTTAATTTCACCTTTATTTAACCAGGTAAGCTAGTTGAGAACAAGTTTTATTAGTCTCATTTACAACTGCGACCTGGCCAAGATAAAGCAAAGCAGTGCGACAGAAACAACAACACAGAGTTACACATGGAGTAAACAAACGTACAGTCAATAACACAGTAGAAAAATCTATGTACAGTGTGTGCAAATGGCATGAGGAGGTAAGGCAATAAATAGGCCATAGTAGCGAAGTAATTACAATTTAGCAGATTAAACTAGAGTGATAGATGAGCAGATGATGATGATCAGATGATGGTGTGTGAGTAGTGATACTGGTGTGCAAAAGAGCAGCAAAGTAAATAAAAACAATATGTGGATGAGGTAGGTAGATTGGGTGGGCTATTTACAGATGGACTATGTACAGCTGCAGCGATCAGTTACCTGCTCAGATAGCTGATGTTTAAAGTTAGTGAGGGAAATGTAAGTCTCCAGCTTCAGCGATTTCTGCAATTTGTTCCAGTCACTGGCAGCAGAGAACTGGAAGTAAAGGCGGCCAAAGGAGGTGTTGGCTTTGGGGATGACCAGTGAGATATACCTGCTGGAGCGCGTGCTACGGGTGGGTGTTGTTATCGTGACCAGTGAGCTGAGATAAGGCGGAGCTTTACCTAGCATAGACATATAGATGACCTGGAGCCAGTGGGTCTGGCGATGAATATGTAGCGAGGCCCAGCCAACTAGAGCATACAGATCGCAGTGGTGGGTAGTATATGGGGTTTTGGTGACAAAACAGATGGCACTGTGATAGACTACATCCAATTTGCTGAGTAGAGTATTGGAGGCTATTTTGTAGATGACATCGCCAAAGTCGAGGATCTGTAGGATAGTCAGTTTTACGAGGGTAAGTTTGGCGGCGTGAGTGAAGGAGGCTTTGTTGAGAAATAGGAAGCCGATTCTAGATTTGATTTTGGATTGGAGATGTTTGATATGAGTTTGGAAGGAGAGTTTACAGTCTAACCAGACACCTAGGTATTTGTAGTTGTCCACGTATTCTAGGTCAGAACTGTCCAGAGTAGTGATGCTAGTCGGGTGGGCTGGTGTGGGCAGTGATTGGTTGAAAAGCATGCATTTGGTTTTGCTAGTGTTTAAGAGCAGTTGGAGGCCACAGAAGGAGTGTTGTATGGCATTGAAGCTCGTTTGGAGGTTTGTTAACACAGTGTCCAAAGAAGGCTCCAGATGTATACAGAATGGTGTCATCTGCGTAGAGGTGGATTAGGGAATCACCCGCAGCAAGAGCGACATCGTTGATATATACAGAGAAAAGAGTCGGCCTGAGAATTGAACCCTGTGGTACCCCCATAGAGACTGCCAGAGGTCCGGACAACAGGCCCTCCGATTTGACACACTGAATTCTATCTGAGAGGTAGTTGGTGAACCAGGCGAGGCAGTCATTTGAGAAACCAAGGCTGTTGAGTCTGCCGATAAGAATATGGTGATTGACAGAGTCGAAAGCCTTGGCCAGGCCGATGAAGACGCCTTCACAGATCTGTCTTTTATCCATGGCGGTTATAATATCATTTAGGACCTTAAGCGTGGCTGAGGTGCACCCGTGACCTTCTCGGAAATCGGATTGCACAGCGGAGAAGGTACGGTGGGTTTCGAAATGGTCAGTGATCTGTTTGTTAACTTGGCTTTCAAAGACTTTAGAAAGGCAGGGCAGGATGGATATAGGTCTGTAAGAGTTTGGGTCTAGAGTGTCACCACCTTTGAAGAGGCTTTCCAATCTTTAGGGATCTCGGACGAAACGAAAGAGGTTTAACAGACTGGTAATAGGGGTTGCAACAATGGTGGCAGATAATTTTAGAAAGAGAGGGTCCAGATTGTCTAGCCCAGCTGATTTGTACGGGTCCAGGTTTTGCAGCTCTTTCAGAACATCTGCTATCTGGATTTGGGTGAAGGAGAAGCTGGGGAGGCTCGGGCTAGTAGCTGCAGGGGGTGTGGAGATGTTGACTAAGGTAGGGGTAGCCAGGAGGAAAGCATGGCCAGCCGTAGAGAAATGCTTATTGAAATTTTCAATTATCATGGATTTATCGGTGGTGACCGTGTCGCCTATCCTCAGTGCAGTGGGCAGCTGGGAGGAGGTGCTCTTGTTCTCCATGGACTTTACAGTGTCCCAAATTGTTTTGGAGTTAGAGCTACAGGATGCAAATTTCTGTTTGAAAAAGCTAGCCTTTGCTTTCCTGACTGACTGTGTGTATTGGTTCCTGACTTCCTTGAACAGTTGCATATCACGGGGACTATTCGATGCAATTGCAGTCCGCCACAGGATGTTTTTGTGCTGGTCAAGGTCAGTCAGGTCTGGAGTGAACCAAGGGCTATATCTGTTCTTAGTTCTACATTTCTTGAAAGGGGCATACTTATTTAAGATGGTGAGGAAGGCAGGATGAGGTCAATATCCTTCCCGGATACCTGGGCCAGGTCGATTATAAAGGCCTGCTCGCAGAAGTGTTTTAGGGAGCATTTGACAGTGATGAGGGGTGGTCGTTTGACTGCGGACTCATAGCGGATGCAGGCAATGAGGCAGTGATCGCTGAGATCCTGATTGAAAACAGCAGAGGTGTATTTGGAGGGCAAGTTGGTCAGGATAATATCTATGAGGGTGCCCGTGTTTATGGATTTAAGGTTGTACCTGGTGGTTTCCTTGATAATTTGTGTGAGATTGAGGGCATCTAGCTTAGATTCTAGGACTGCTGGGGTGTTAAGCATATCCCAGTTTAGGTCACCTAACAGAACGAACTCTGAAGATAGATGGGGGGCAATCAATTCACATATGGTGTCCAGGGCACAGCTGGGAGCTGAGGGGGTTCTAAAACAGGCGGCAACAGTGAGAGACTTATTTCTGGAGAGATTAATTTTTAAAATTAGAAGCTCAAACTGTTTGGGCATAGACCTGGAAAGTATGACAGAACTTTGCAAGCTATCTCTGCAGTAGATTGCAACTCCTCCCCCTTTGGCAGTTCTATCTTGACGGAAAGTGTTGTAGTTGAGGATGGAAATCTCAGAATTTTTGGTGGCCTTCCTAAGCCAGAACTCAGACACGGCAAGGACATCAGGGTTGGCGGAGTGTGCTGAAGCAGTGAGTAAAACAAACTTAGGGGGGAGGCTTATGATGTTAACATGCATGAAACCAATGCTTTTTCTATTACAGAAGTCAACAAATGAGAGTGCCTCGGGACATGCAGGGCTTGGGTTAGCCTCTACATCGCCGTAGGAACAGAGGGGGAGTAGGATGAGGGTACGGCTAAAGGCTAAAGGCTAGCAAAACTGGTCGTCTAGTGCGTTGGGGACAGAGAATAAAAGGAGCAGATTTCTGGGCGTGGTAGAATAGATTCAGGGCATAATGTACAGACAGGGGTATGGTGGGGTGCGGGTACAGTGGAGGTAAGCTCAGGTACTGAGTGATGATAAGAGAGGTTGCATCTCTGGACACGCTGGTTATGCTGGGTGAGGTCACCGCATGTGTGGGAGGTAGGACAATGGAGGTATCTAAGGCATGTACAGTGGGACTAGGGGCTCCGCAGTAAACTAAAACAATGATAATTATCCTGAACTAGGGTGACCATACGTCCTCTTTTTCCCGGACATGTCCTCTTTTTGGAACTAAAAAAATGCGTCCGGCCGGGATTTCTAAATCGGCCAAAATGTCCGGGATTCGGCTTTTGCTTTCTACAGTCACCATTCATTGTGTGCGTTTTTGGGCTTTTGCACTGCTTTGACCTTTCTCTTTAGGTCCCGCCTTCTCACACACCACCATTGGTGGGTCATGTAGGCCTACACAAACATTGGTCAAACTGCATCTCAATCATTACCCTCACCATGGCAACAGCCAAGAGACAGAGCAGCAGCTTGCTTGTCAACAGTGGCACATGGCTCCAGAACAGCGTAAAAAAATGCCCAAACGCAAATGTAAATTCACAGACGATTTACAGAGAAAATTCCAGTGTTTTTGTCTTGGTCAGGATCCGTGTGAAGCAGAATGCATGGACCTGCAAAGCTGGCACGTACGTGTCAGTGTCAAATAAAGGTGCTAGCGACCTAGAAGCCCACATAAGCTCCGCAAAACACAAAATTGCAGCTGAAGGAGAGAGTTCGTCAGGTAAATTAACTGACTATTTTATGAGAGCAGGTAAAACAGAAGATGCTGTTACTGCTACGGAGGGAGTTTTTGCATTCCACACCACGAAGCACCACAATAGCTACAGATCAATGGACTGCACGTCTGCCTTGTTAAAAAAGGCTTTCCCTGATTCCGAGACTGCGTGAAAATGTTCAGGCGCTCGTACTAAGACCGAAGCAATTGTTAATGCTGTGATAGCACCACATTCTGTCGACATAGCTCAGAAAGCACTAGAAGACATACCTTACTGTGATGTTTCTACTGATGGGAGCAATCACGGTGCTGTGAAAATATTCCCTCTGCTTATTCAGTATTTTGATTGGAAGAATGGTGGCGTGCAAAGTAAATTAGTCGAAGTTAAAAACACTCCAAATGAGACAGCTGATACTAGGGAGACCATACATCCTCTTTTTCCCGGACATGTCCTCTTTTTGGAAAACTAAAATATGGTCACCCTACCTAAACAACAGTATACAAGGCATATTGACATTTGAGAGAGACATAAAGCAATCACAGGTGTTGATTGGGAGAGCTAGCTAAGTCAACAACGGGTAAGACAACAACAGCTAATCAGCTAAAGACAACAACAACAGGTAAAATGGCGATGAATGGACATAGAGGGTCAGTTAACTACACACAGGGCCTGAGTTCGGGGCTAGGGGCCGACAGATAAACAAAGTGGAGTACCGTGATAAATGAACAGTCCAGCAGGCATCAGCTATGTAGCCAAGTGGTCATAGGGTCCAGTGAACAGTAATAGATGGAACAGGGAAGCCGTGGGGTAGTCGTTGCTACGCTAGCACGTGGGAGACACGCCGTTTAAAGTTAGCAGCCCGGGGCTAGCAGAAGCATCTGCTCCGTCGTCCGGAAAAGGCCGGTTGAAGGCACAGCTGATGGAATTACGTCTGCGGACCAGTCGTGGTGGTACGGCGGGGCGCCGTGTCGACGAAGGGACTGGGCCAGATGGCGAAAGAGTTATTGAAGTTGTGGTAATTTAGTTTGCTAGCCGGGAGATGCGCCTGGCTCAGGGCTAGCGTCGGGGCTGGGTCACTCAGTGGCAGCTAGCTAGCTGGGAGATGCGCCTGGCTCAGGGCTAGCTTCGGGGCTGGGTCACTCAGTGGCAGCTAGCTAGCTGTGATGATCAATGGTACAGGGTTTACGGCAGGAATCTGGCGTTGTCGTGGAGAAAAACAGTCCGAGGCTGGCAGGTATTATCCAGGCAAAAAAAACGACTGGTGCCTGAGCAGAGGGTAAAGGCCGCTAGCAGTGGCTAACAATGACTAAATATCCAGTAATTTAGCTACCTTCTGATGAAAGTTTTGGCTATAGGGTCTAAAAAATAGCGGATCCGTGTCACATTGAGTGAGGCGGGTTACCGGAAGGTACATTTAATTTAAAAATGAAAAAAAGAGATTGACAAATAAATTGGAATATATACAAAAAAGACGAAATATCTAAACGAGAGGACAACAAACCACGTCTGCACTGCTACGCCATCTTGGATCAGAACATGAATTAATATATGTTTGGAAACATCCAGACCCTACAGGGACACAGAGTTAGCTACAGGACTACAGCATACTAACTACACCTTACAGTACTATACTGGTACTATATTAATAAATATATGTCTGGAAACATCCAGACCCTACAGGGACACAGGGTTAGCTACAGGACTATAGCATACTAACTACACTTTACAGTACTATAGAATATTAATAAATATGTGTCTGGAAACATCCAGACCCTACAGGGACACAGGGTTAGCTACAGGACTATAGCATACTAACTACACCTTACATGTCAAATCCACAGGTGGCTCCCTGCATTATACTTAACACAACATTGCTATTCACATTAGCAGAAATCCTATGCAGCCTTTTTTACAAATTTGAACATTGGAACATGAGGTGTAATCTACAACTCCATTGGGATGATTGGTGTAATCTACTCCTCCATTAGGATGATATATGTAATCTACTCCTTCATTAGGATGACAGATGTAATCTACACCTCCATTGGGATGATTGGTGTAATCTACATCTCCATTAGGATGATATGTGTAATCTACACCTTCATTAGGATGATAGATGTAATCTACACTTCCATTGGGATGACAGATGTAATCTACTCCTCCATTAGGATGATTGGTGTAATCTACATCTCCATTGGGATGATAGATGTAATCTACACCGCCATTGGGATGACAGATGTAATCTACTCCTCCATTAGGATGATAGAAATCCTCATTATTTAGTGTAATGATGTTTCATTTGAGTGTAATTATTTCTATGTATCCTACACTAACCCTAACAGGAGTGGATTGGATGTGGCTTGGCAATGTTAGCAAGAGCAGCTGCTCACCGATTTCACAGCTCCAACGCAGGCCCCAAAACATCCGCTATGCAGCTGTCTGCTGTCGCCGGTTGATGCTTGTTCTCATTGAATCTATGCCTTGGTGTGTTTCAGGTGTTGATCTAGAATCTTGTACAGTCCTGGACTCATAGCTGGTGTCACAGATTACAGTAACTTCAGGGAAACTCCCCACTCTGTGTGTGAGTTAATATTATTGACTATGAGCAGGTTTCCGTGTCTGTTAATAGCAGCAGGGTGTGTGTCAGTTAATCTTCTCTATTCCAGGAGAATGCTGCTGCTCTCTTCCCCTCTAATACTGGGACACAACCTCTGCTCTGCTGTGTGATGACATGTGTGGGTGTGCGTGCATGCGTGTAATTGTGTGTGGCTGTGCGTGCATGTGGTTATAAAGAGTTAAAACTCCTGCTGTGACAATTAGTTCACTTCCCCTAAGGCAGAGGGTAAAGACGCTTATAGGTTATCACACACAAACACTAACAAGCATGCACACACTTGAGCCCACACAGAAACACACACAACAACTCACATTTGCCAATTATCTGGTTGTTGACCCATCTCTACTTTTTGGTATTTCTTGACCCATCTCTACTCTTTGCTGTTTGTTGACCCATCTCTATTATTTGCTGTTTGTTGACCCATCTCTACTATTTGTTATTTCTTGACCCATCTTTGCTGTTTGTTGACCCATCTCTATTATTTGCTGTTTGTTGACCCATCTCTACTCTTTGCTGTTTGTTGACCCATCTCTACTCTTTGCTGTTTGTTGACCCATCTCTACTCTTTGATGTTTGTTGACCCATCTCTACTCTTTGCTGTTTGTTGACCCATCTCTACTATTTGCCTATTTGCTGTTTGTTGACCCATCTCTACTATTTGTTATTTCTTGACCCATCTCTACTCTTTGCTGTTTGTTGACCCATCTCTATTATTTGCTGTTTGTTGACCCATCTCTACTATTTGTTATTTCTTGACCCATCTCTACTCTTTGCTGTTTGTTGACCCATCTCTATTATTTGCTGTTTGTTGACCCATCTCTACTCTTTGCTGTTTGTTGACCCATCTCTACTATTTGTTGACCCATCTCTACTATTTGCTGTTTGTTGACCCATCTCTACTGTTTGTTGACCCATTTCTACTATTTGCTGGTTGTTGACCCATCTCTACTATTTGATGTTTGCTGTTTGTTGACCCAGCTCTACTCTTTGCTGTTTGTTGACCCATCTCTATTATTTGCTGTTTGTTGACCCATCTCTACTATTTGATGTTTGCTGTTTGTTGACCCATCTCTACTGTTTGCTGTTTGTTGAACCATCTCTACTCTTTGCTGGTTGTTGACCCATCTCTACTCTTTGCTGTTTGTTGACCCATCTCTACTCTTTGATGTTTGTTGACCCATCTCTACTCTTTGCTGTTTGTTGACCCATCTCTACTATTTGCCTATTTGCTGTTTGTTGACCCATCTCTACTATTTGCCTATTTGCTGTTTGTTGACCAATCTCTACGATTTGTTGTTTGTTGACCCATCTCTACTATTTGCCTATCTGCTGTTTGTTGACCCATCTCTACTCTTTGCTGTTTGTTGACCCATCTCTACTATTTGTTATTTCTTGACCCATCTCTACTATTTGCTGTTTGTTGACCCATCTCTACTATTTGCTGTTTGTTGTTTGTTGACCCATCTCTACTATTTGCCTATTTTCTGTTTGTTGACCCATCTCTACTATTTGATGTTTGCTGTTTGTTGACCCATCTCTACTATTTGCCTATTTGCTGTTTGTTGTTTGTTGACCCACCTCTACTCTTTGCTGGTTGTTGACCCATCTCTACTCTTTGCTGGTTGTTGACCCATCTCTACTCTTTGCTGGTTGTTGACCCATCTCTACTCTTTGCTGTTTGTTGACCCATCTCTACTCTTTGCCTGTTTGCTGGTTGTTGACCCATCTCTACTCTTTGCTGGTTGTTAACCCATCTCTACTCTTTGCTGGTTGTTGACCCATCTCTACTCTTTGCTGTTTGTTGACCCATCTCTACTATTTGCCTATTTGCTGGTTGTTGACCCACCTCTACTCTTTGCTGGTTGTTGACCCATCTCTACTCTTTGCTGGTTGTTGACCCATCTCTACTCTTTGCTGGTTGTTGACCCATCTCTACTCTTTGCTGGTTGTTGACCCATCTCTACTCTTTGCTGGTTGTTGACCCATCTCTACTCTTTGCTGTTTGTTGACCCATCTCTACTCTTTGCTGTTTGTTGACCCATCTCTACTCTTTGCTGTTTGTTGACCCATCTCTACTATTTGCTGTTTGTTGACCCATCTCTACTATTTGCCTATTTGCTGGTTGTTGACCCATCTCTACTCTTTGCTGGTTGTTGACCCATCTCTACTATTTGCCTATTTGCTGGTTGTTGACCCATCTCTACTCTTTGCTGGTTGTTGACCCATCTCTACTCTTTGCTGGTTGTTGACCCATCTCTACTCTTTGCTGGTTGTTGACCCATCTCTACTCTTTGCTGTTTGTTGACCCATCTCTACTCTTTGCTGTTTGTTGACCCATCTCTACTCTTTGCTGTTTGTTGACCCATCTCTACTATTTGCTGTTTGTTGACCCATCTCTACTATTTGCCTATTTGCTGGTTGTTGACCCATCTCTACTATTTGCTGGTTGTTGACCCATCTCTACTCTTTGCTGTTTGTTGACCAATCTCTACGATTTGTTGTTTGTTGACCCATCTCCACTGTTTTCCTATTCACTGTTTGTTGACCAATCTCTACGATTTGTTGTTTGTTGACCCATCTCTACTGTTTTCCTATTTGCTGTTAGTTGACCCATCTCTACTCTTTGCATATCTGCTGTTTGTTTTACCAATTACCCATCAGACCTTCCTGTTGGAGGTGAGAGTTAGAACTGGTTTCCTTTTGGGTGGTTAGAGATAGAGCTGGTATACTGTTGGTGGATAGAGTTAGTGCTGGCTGGTTTCTTGTTGGTGGATAGAGTTAGTGCTGGCTGGTTTACTGTTGGTGGATGGAGTTAGAGCTGGCTGGTTTCTTGTTGGTGGATAGAGTTAGAGCTGGCTGATTTCTTGTTGGTGGATAGACTTAGAGCTGGCTGATTTCTTGTTGGTGAATAAAGTTGGTGCTGGCTGGTTTCTTGTTGGTGAATAGAGTTCGAGCTGGCTGATTTCTTGTTGGCAGATAGAGGTAGAGTTTTCTGGTTTACTGTTGGGTGGATAGAGTTAGAGCTGGCTGGTTTCTTGTTGCTGGATAGAGTTAGAGCTGGCTGGTTTCTTGTTGATTGATAAAGTTAGAGCTGGTTTACTGTTAGGAGGAACGTTTTAGCGCCTGTTTCCTGTTGGTTGGATGGAGTTACAGCTGGTTTCCTGTTGGAAGGAGAGGTGGAGCTGCTTTCCTGTTGGGTGGATAGAGTTAAAGTTGGCTGGTTTCATGTTTTGTGGATACTGTTTCCCTTCTTGCTGTTTGATGACCCGTCTCTAATATTTGCCTATTTACTGTTTGTTGACCCATCTCTACTATTTGCTGTCTGTTGACCCATCTCTACTACTTGCCTGTTTGCTGTCTGTCTGTTGACCCATCTCTACTATTTGCTGTTTGTTGATCAATCTCTACTATCTGCTGTTTGTTGACCCATCTCTACTATTTACCTATCTGCTCTTTGTTGACCCATCGCTACTATTTGCCTGTTTGCTGTTTGTTGACCCATCTCTACTATTTGCCTATCTGCTGTTTGTTGACCCATCTCTACTATTTGCCTATCTGCTGTTTGTTGACCCATCTCTACTATTTACCTATCTGCTGTTTGTTGACCTATCGCTACTATTTGCCTGTTTGCTGTTTGTTGACCCATCTCTACTATTTGCCTATCTGCTGTTTGTTGACCCATCTCTACTATTTGCCTATCTGCTGTTTGTTGACCCATCTCTACTATTTGCCTATCTGCTGTTTGTTGACCCATCTCTACTATTTGCCTAATTGCTGTTTGTTTTACCCATTGCTTATCCGCCATCCTGTATGGGGTGAGAGATAGAGCTGGTTTCCTTTTGGGTGGTTAGAGTTAGAGCTGGCTGGTTTCTTGTTGGTGGATAGATTTAGAGCTGGCTGGTTTCATTGTTGGTGGATAGATTTAGGGATGGCTAGATTCCTGTTAGTGAATAGGGTTACAGCTGGTTTACTGTTGGGTGGTTAGAGATGGAGCTGGTTTCCTGTTGGGTGGATGGAGTTAGAGCTTGCTGGTTTCATTGTTGGTGGATAGAGATAGAGCTGGCTGATTTCTTGTTGGTGGATAGAGTTAGAGCTGGTTTACTGTTAGGTGGATAGAGTTAGAGCTGTCTGGTTTCCTGTTGGGTGGATGGAGTTACATCTGGTTTCCTGTTGGAAGGAGAGTTGGAGCTGCTTTCCTGTTGGGTGGAAAGTTTTAGCGCCTGTTTCCTGTTGGGTGGATGGAGTTACAGCTGGTTTCCTGTTGGAAGGAGAGTTGGAGCTGCTTTCCTGTTGGGTAGAACGTTTTAGCGCCTGTTTCCTGTTGGGTGGATAGAGTTACAGCTGGTTTCCTTTTGGGTGGAAAGTTTTAGCGCCTGTTTCCTGTTGGGTGGATATAGTTAGCGGCTGTTTCCTGTTGGGTGGATAGAGTTACAGCTGGTTTCCTGTTGGAAGGAGAGAGTTGGAGCTGCTTTCCTGTTGGGTGGATAGAGTTAGAACTGGCTGGTTTCTTGTTTTGTGGATACTATTTCCCTTTTTGCTCTTTGATGACCCATCTCTACTATTTGCTGTTTGTTGACCCATCTCTACTATTTGCCTATCTGCTGTTTGTTGACCCATCTCTACTATTTGCCTGTTTGCTGTCTGTTGACCCATCTCTACTATTTGCCTATCTGCTGTTTGTTGACCCATCTCTACTATTTGCCTATCTGCTGTTTGTTGACCCATCGCTACTATTTGCCTAATTGCTGTTTGTTTTACCCATTGCTTATCCGCCATCCTGTTTGGGGTGAGAGATAGAGCTGGTTTCCTTTTGGGTGGTTAGTGTTAGAGCTGGCTGGTTTCTTGTTGGTGGATAGATTTAGAGCTGGCTGATTTACTGTTGGGTGGATAGAGTTAGTGCAGTCTGGTTTCTTGTTGGTGGATAGAGTTAGAGCTGGCTGGTTTACTGTTGGTAGATAGAGATAGAGCAGTCCTTTTTCTTGTTGGTGGATAGAGTTAGAGCTGATTTACTGTTGGGTGGATAGACTTAGTGCAGTCTGGTTTCTTGTTGGTGGATAGAGTTAGAGCTGGCTGGTTTACTGTTGGTGGATAGAGTTAGTTATGGCTTGTTTCTTGTTGGTGGATGGAGTTCGAGCTGGTTTACTGTTGGGTGGATAGAGTTAGAGCTGGCTGGTTTCTTGTTGGTGGATGGAGTTCGAGCTCGCTCCTAACCCCTAACCCCAACCCCTAACCCTAAACCCTAACCCCAACCCTAAACCTAACCCTAACTTGGTTTCTTGTTGGTTGATAAAGTCAGAGCTGGTTTCCTGTTGGGTGGTTAGATTTAAAACTTGTTTCCTGTTGGTTGGCTATAGTGAGAACTTGTTTCCTGTTGGGTGGTTAGAATTAGAACTGTTTTTCTGTTGTGTGGCTAAAGTTAGAGATGCCTACAATACTTTCCTGTTGGGTGGATAGAGTGAGAGCTGGTTTCCTTTTGAGTGGATGGAGGTAAAGCTGGTTTCCTGTTTTATGGATAGAGTTAGAGCTGGTTTCTGTTGGGTGGCTAGAATTATATCTTGTTTCCAAATGGGCGGATGGAGTTAGAGATGGCTGGTTTCCTTCTGGGTTTAGAGAGTTCGAGCAGGTTTCCTGTCGGGTGGATAGAGTTCGAGCTGCTCCCCTGGTTTCCTTGAGTGTGGTTAGAAATAGAACTGGTTTAACATTGGATGGTTAGGGTTAGGGCTGGATTCCGTTTTGGTGGTTAGCATTAGAGCTGTTTATTTGTTTGGTGGACAGAGTTAGAGATGACTAGTTTCCTGTTGGGTGGATAAAGAAATAGCTGGTTTCCTGTGAGGTGGTTAGAGTTAGAACTGGTTTCCTTTTGGGTGGCTAAAGTTAGAGATTCCTTGTTTCCTATTGGTTGGATAGAGTTAGTGCTGGTTCCCTGTTAGGCTGTTTAGAGTTGGGTTAATTTTGGGTGGCTGGAGTTAAAGCTTGTTTCCTGATTGGTTGATAGATTTAAAACTGATAACTTGTTGGGTGGATAGAGGTAGAGCTGGCTGGAACCTTGTTGAGTGGATTGAGTTAGAGCTGCTTTCCTGTTGTGTAGATATTCTTACAGATGGATGCTTCCTGTTGGATGGAGAGAATTTGAGCTGCTTTTGGTTAAGTGGTTAGATTTAGAGCTGGTTTACTGTTGGCTGGATAGAGTTAGTGCTGGTTTCCTGATGTGTAGATAGAGCTGCTCGACTGGTTCCCTATTGGGTGTTAAGAGTTAGATATGGTTTCCTGTTGGGTGGATAGAGTTAGTGTAACAGTTGTCGTTGGGTAGAGAGGACCAAGGCGCAGCGGGTTGCATGTTCATCATTATATTTATTAAATAAATGTGAACACAGAATGAACATGAAAGCAAAGAACGACAGACCGACAGTTTCACAGGCTAATACTCACAGCAGTGTGAAATACAACTACCTACAAACAAAACACATACCTATATATAGGACTCTCAATCAGAAGCAACTAAAAACACCTGCCTCCAATTGAGAGTCCCACACCCAATTACCTAGACATAGACATACAAAGAACTAGAATGAACCTAGAAATACAAAACATAGAACATAAACCAAAACCCGGAAAACATAAATAAAACACCCCTCTACAATACACATAACCCCCGAACCACATAAAACAAATACCCTCTGCCACATCCTGACCAAGCTACAAATACAAATAACCCCTATACTGGTCAGGACGTGACAGTTAGAGCTGGTTTCTTGTTGGTGGATAGAGTTAGAGCTGGTTATTTGTTGAATGGATAAAGTTAGAGCTGGCTGTTTTCTTGTTGGTGGATAGAGTTAGAGCTGCTCGACTGGTTTTCTTTTGAGTGTTAAAAGTTAGATATGGTTTCCTGTTGGGTGGATAGTGTTAAAGCTGGTTATCTGTTGAGTGGATAGTGTTAGAGCTGGTTTCCTGTTGGGTGGATAGAGTTAGAGCTGGTTTCCTGTTGAGTGGATAGTGTTAGAGCTGGTTATCTGTTGAGTGGATAGAGTTAGAGCTGGTTATCTGTTGAGAGGATAGAGTTAGAGCTGGTTTCCTGTTGGGTGGATAGAGTTAGAGCTGGTTATCTGTTGAGTGGATAAAGTTAGAGCTGGTTATCTGTTGGGTGGGTAGAGTGAGAGTTGGTTTTCTGTTGAGTGGATAGAGTTAGAGCTGGCAAGTTTCTTGTTGGTGGATAGAGTTAGTGCTGGCTGATTTCTTGTTGGTGGATAGAGTTAGAGCTGGTTTACTGTTGGTGGATAGAGTTAGAGCTGGCAAGTTTCTTGTTGGTGGATAGAATTAGAGCTGGCTGGTTTCTTGTTGGTGGATAGAATTAGAGCTTGTTTCCTGTTGGGTGGATAGAGTTACGGCTGGTTTCCTGTTGGAAGGAGAGAGTTGGAGCTGCTTTCCTGTTTGGTGCTTGATTTAGACCTGTTTTCCTGTTGGGTGGTTGATTTAGAACTGTTTACTTGTTGGGTGGATAGAGTTAGAGATAGTTTCCTGTTGAGTGGATATTTAGAGCTGCTCTACTTTTTTCCTTTCTGGTGGATAGAAATAGATATGGTTTCCTCATGGGTGGTTAGAGTTAAACCTCACTGATTTCCTGTTTGGTGGATACAGTTAGAGTTGGCTGGTTTACTGTTGGATGGATTGCATTAGACCTGGCTTCCAGTTAGATGGTTAGAGTTAGAACTGGCTTCCTGCTGGGTGGTTAGACTTGGAGCTGCTCTCCTGTTGGGTGTTTAGATTAGAACTGGTTTCCAGTTGGCTGTCTGAAGTTAGAGATGCCTGCAGTACTTTCATGTTGGGTGGATAGAGTGAGAGCTGGTTTCCTGTTGGGTGGATAGAGGTAAAGCTGTGTTCCTGTTTGGTGGATACAGTTAGAGTTGGCTGGTTTACTGTTGGATGGATTGCATTAGACCTGGCTTCCAGTTAGATGGTTAGAGTTAGAACTGGCTTCCTGCTGGGTGGTTAGACTTGGAGCTGCTCTCCTGTTGGGTGTTTAGATTAGAACTGGTTTCCAGTTGGCTGTCTGAAGTTAGAGATGCCTGCAGTACTTTCATGTTGGGTGGATAGAGTGAGAGCTGGTTTCCTGTTGGGTGGATAGAGGTAAAGCTGTGTTCCTGTTTTGTGGATAGAGTTAGAGCTGGCTGGTTTACTGTTGGTGGATAGAGTTAGAGCTGGCTGGTTTCCTGTTGGTGGATAGAGTTAGAGCTGGTCTCCCGTTGGGTGATTAGATTTAGAACTGGTTTCCTATTGGGTATTTGTATTTATTATGGATCCCCATTAGCTGCTGCCTAGGTATTTACACAAACAAGATATTTACACGAGTCATATGTGTTTTACTTCATAGTTGTCAGCTAGCTACAATTGAAGTTGGGAGTTTACATACACTTAGGTTGGCGTCATTAAAACTCGTTTTTCAACCACTCCAAAAATGTCTTCTTAACAAACTATAGTTTTGGCATGTCGGTTAGGACATCTACTTTGTGCAAGACACAAGTAATTTTTCCAACAATTGTTTACAGACAGATTATTTCACTTATAATTCACTGTATCACAATTCCAGTTGGTCAGAAGTTTACAGACACTAAGTCAATTGGAGGTGTACCTGTGGATGTTTTTCAAGGCCCACCTTCAAACTCAATGCCTATTTGTGTGACATCATGGAAAAAAACAAATAAAACAAAAATAAATTGTAGCCCTCCACAGGTCTGGTTCATCCCTGGGAGCAATTTCCAAATGCCTGAAGGTACCATGTTCATCTGTACAAACAATAGTACGCAAGAATTAACACCATAGGACCACGCAGCCGTCATATGGCTCAGGAAGGAGACACGTTCATCACGAGGATAGAAAATGATGTGGATATATTGAAGCAACATCTCAAGACATCAGTCAGGAAATTAAATCTTGCTTGCAAATGAGTCTTCCAAATGGACAATGACCCCAAGCATACTTCCAAAGTTGTGGTAAAATGGCTTAAGGACAACAAAGTCAAGGTATTGGAGTGGCCATCAAAGTCCTGACCTCAATCCTATAGAAAATATGTGGGCAGAACTGAAAAAGCGTGTGCGAGCAAGGAAGCCTACAAACCTGACTCAGTTACACCAGCTCTGTCAGGAGGAATGGGCCAAAATTCACCCAATTTATTGTGGGAAGCTTGTGGAAGGCTACCCAAAACATTTGACCCAATTTAAACAATTTAAAGGCAATGCTACCAAATACTAATTGAGTGTATGTACATTTCTGACCCACTGGGAATGTGATGAAAGAAATAAAATATGAAATATATCATTCTCTCTAGTATTATTCTGACATTTCACGTTCTTAAAAAAAAGTGGTAATCCTAACTGACCTAAGACAGGGCATTTTTACTAGGATAAATGTCAGGAATTGTGAAATACAGAGTTTAAATGTATTTGGCAAAGGTGCATGTAAACTTCCGGAATAATCTAGCTAGCCAGGAATTATCTAGCTAGCCAGGAATTATCTAGCTAGCCAGCTATCTGAAACTAATGTTGTTAACGTAGATGGCCAACATTAGCTACAAATTCTTACATTAGCAAGCTAGCTTCCAATTCCTTATCAGTTAGACTGCGATCTACGACACCACAGTTGGTATTCTAGGCAGTTAAACATCCCAAAATGAATACTGTATGTATTTATTAATATATCATGATAAACTATTGAAGTCAGGCAACATATGATATGTGGATGGACAACATTCTCATTCTGAGTTCACATTGTCTGACTTCAGCACAAAACCAGCCGGGATTGTTTTCAAAAAATTATTTGTTTGTTTTGTGTGGTTGCGTGACATTATGTAAACAATCCTGTGAATATTTGAGTTGAAGCTTGGTCAATGAATGCTTTTAAATGTGTAGCAACAAAGTATGCATCTGAAAATGTGCCTTCAATTCAAAGTAAGTAAAACGGACTGATACTGCGACCGTTCCATGCTCCAATTTAGGTAGAATGCATTTTGAGAAACACCCAGTGTCACCTTTTTCCCAAGACGCAATTTTCACTTGGACTAATGGTAAATACTGTACATTGGTTTCTCCACTTGGCCTAATGATAAATACATTGGTTTCTCCACTTGGCCTAATGATAAATACATTGGTTTCTCCACTTGGCCTAATGGTAAATACATTGGAGAGCAGGGTTCCGGTCCCAACTGAGACACAGGGATGGATAACAAAAACAACAGTTCAGATATTGACTGTCTATCAACTGTTTTTGTGTGTGTGTGTGTGTGTGTGTGTGTGTGTGTGTGTGTGTGTGTGTGTGTGTGTGTGTGTGTGTGTGTGTCACCCTGACAGAAGCGTGGAATGGCACGGAGCATATGCGTGTTGCCACGGCGATGGGTGAGTCATCATCTGTCCAATCTGAGAAGCTTCGCTCACTGGCTTGCTCGCTCTCTGAGATGGGATTGGATAATGGAAATCCCCCGGGCAGCGCGAAGCAGCCTACCACGGTACAATCTTTAATCCCTAACTCCTGAACTTTAACCTCTAGTCCCTGACCTCTAACCCCTGACCCCTAACCCTTGACATGTATCTTCTGTTTGGAAAGACTCCATTGCTGTTTTACTAAATACTAGGCATCTGCTTTACTGAAGATATTACTAACCATTACTTGTTTCCTCTGTCCTTGTTTCCTCACCTCCTTCTCAAAGCTAATTGGAAGAGGAGGTTAATTGGAGGGACCTTGGATCCTCTCCTCAAATGCGCATTGAGAGGGAGGAGAGGAATTGGAGGAAACCAGGACAGACGATACAAGGATTTGATGTCTGATAACTTTTTCAGACACAACCTTAGTGATAGTCTGTACTGTTATCTTTCAGCTGTTATTGAAACAGTTATCTTTTATCTTTTAGGTCTTTTCAAAGTCTGGTCCCAGATCTGGTTCTCTGCTCTCTTGACAACTCAAATCAAATCAAATGTATTTATAAAGCCCTTCTTACATCAGCTGATATCTCAAAGTGCTGTACAGAAACCCAGCCTAAAACCCCAAACAGCAAACAATGCAGGGGTAGAAGCAGGAAAAACTCCCTAGAAAGGCCAGAACCTAGGAAGAAACCTAGAGAGGAACCAGGCTATGAGGGGTGGCCAGTCCTCTTCTGGCTGTGCCGGGTGGAGATTATAACAGAACATGGCCAAGATGTTCATAGGTGACCAGCAGGTTCAAATAATAATAATCACAGTGGATGTCGAGGGTGCAACAGGTCAGCACCTCAGGAGTAAACGTCAGTTGGCTTTTCATAGCCGATCATTCAGAGTATCTCTACCGCTCTTGCTGTCTCTAGAAAGTTGAAAACAGCAGGTCTGGGACAGGTAGCATGTCCGGTGAACAGGTCAGGATTCCATAGCCGCAGGCAGAACAGTTGAAACTGGAGCAGCAGCACGGCCAGGTGGACTGGGGACAGCAAGGAGTCATCAGGCCAGGTAGTCCTGAGGCATGTTCCTAGGGCTCAGGTCCTGAAAGAAAGAAAGAAAGAAAGAAAGAAAGAAAGAAAGAAAGAAAGAAAGAAAGAAAGAAAGAAAGAAAGAAAGAAAGAAAGAAAGAAAGAGCATACTTAAATTCACACAGGACACCGGATAAGACAGGAGAAATACTCCAGATATAACAGACTGGCCCTAGCCCCCCGACACTACTGCAGCATAAATACTGGAGGCTGAGACAGGAGTGGTCAGGAGACATTGTGGCCCCATCTGACAATACCCCCTGACAGGGCCAAACAGGCAGGATATAACCCCACCCACTTTGCCAAAGCACAGCCCCCACCCCACTAGAGGGATATCTTCAACCACCAACTTACCATCCTGAGACAAGGCCGAGTATAGCCCACAAAGATCTCCATCACGGCACAACCCAAGGGGGGGGCGCCAACCCAGACAGGAAAATCACGTCAATGACTCAACCCACTCAAGTGACGCACCCCTCCCAGGGACGGCATGCAAGAGCACCAGTAAGCCAGTGACTCAGCCCCTGTAATAGGGTTAGAGGCAGAGAATCCCATTGGAGAGAGGGGAACCGGCCAGGCAGAGACAGCAAGGGCGGTTCATTGCTCTAGTGCCTTTCCGTTCACCTTCACACTCCTGGGCCAGACTACACTCAATCATAGAACAAAATGAAGAGATTAAGTCTTCAATAAAGACTTAAAGGTTGAGACCGAGTCTGCGTCTCTCACATGGGTAGGCAGACCATTCCATAAAAATGGAGCTCTATAGGAGAAAGCCCTACCTCCAGCTGTTTGTTTCGAAATTCTAGGGACAGTAAGGAGGCCTGCGTCTTGTGACCGTAGCGTACGTGTAGGTATGTACGGCAGGACCAAATCGGAAAGATAAGGTGGGAGCAAGCCCATGTAATGCTTTGTAGGTTAGCAGTAAAACCTTGAAATCAGCCCTTGCCTTAACAGGAAGCCAGTGTAGAGAGGCTAGCACTGGAGTAATGTGATCAAATTTTGGGGTTCTAGTCAAGATTCTAGCAGCCGTGTTTAGCAGCCGTGTTTAAGTGAAGTTTATTTAGTGTTTTATCCGGGTAGCTGGAAAGTAGAGCATTGCAGTAGTCTAACCTAGAAGTGACAAAAGCATGGATTAATATTTCTGCATCATTTTTGGACAGAAAATGTCTGATTTTTGCAATGTTACGTAGATGGAAAAAAGCTGTCCTTGAAACAGTCTTGATATGTTCGTCAAAAGAGAGATCAGGGTCCAGAGTAACGCTGAGGTCCTTTACAGTTTTATTTGAGACGACTGTACAACCATCAAGATTAATTGTCAGATTCAACAGAAGATCTCTTTCTTTCTTGGGATCTAGAACTAGCATCTCTGTTTTGTCCAACTCTGTATATTATTGTAATACCAAACATGTTTTGAGTTGGCAAGAGAGCAGAACCAGATCTGGGACCAGGCTACCAGCACTCTGTCTTGCCACCTTAACACTCCCCTCTCACCCCTAACACTAACCCAAGTAAACCTAATTTGGATTTGTGTATGTGTGTGTGCGCGTGCGTGCGTGTAGGAGCCCACCATAGAACTTGGTAAAGGGACGTTCTTTGCAGACGGCCAGAGGAAGGTGGACTATATTCTGTGCTATCATTATAAGAAAAGGAGGAACTCCCTGCATCGTCTCTCCCTCACCTCTCAAGCATCCAATGGGAGCCTTCCGCTACCCAGCATGCTGAGACGAGATACGCAGCCTGAGCTGGAGGCAGGGCTGCCAGAGGGGGAGGAGTCTCACCTGAGTGAGGACGAGAAAGCTATGATGAGGGAGGAGTTTGAGTCTGGGCTGTTGGAGCAGGGCCTGCAGCTGGAGAGAGACAAGGAGGTAATATATAATAATCTACCTCTGGACAAGGGGTTAGAGCTGTGTGTGTTAAGGTATCTGTCCTTAACACAGTGACCAAAGAAGAGCCAGAAGTATACAGAATGTGTCACTAGTTTTACTATTTTTTGCACAAATGCTGATCCATTATCTGAGCGGATTTCTGTTGGTATTCCAAACCTAGGTATTTCTTCTCTGGTCAAAAAATGTATCGCTGTTCCTGCTCCCTGATCTGCTGATGGTATTGCTTCTATCCATCTGCTAAATCTGTCTATGTTAACTAGCATGTACCTCTTGCCACGTACTAGTTTTATCATATCCACATAGTCCATTACAATGTGTCAAAATGGTCTGGGACCGGTATGTGAACTATAGGTATAGTTATCCCTTTTCGTATGTTATTTTGTGCACATATTTCACATGTCATGAATGCCTCATCTACTGTTGCCTGCAGCTATGGTGACCAGTGTCCTTGTTTTTAAATGTTCCTTATTATCCCCTCCCCCCATGACCATGGGCATCATTAACCTCTATGTGCTAGGTGGGACGCTTGCGTCCCACCTACGTAACAGCCACTGGCAGCCTGTGGAACGATTTTCAAAACCGTAAAAATCCTATTACTTCAATTTCTCAAACATATGACTATTTTACAGCTATTTAACCTCTATGGGCTAGGTGGGACGCTAGCGTCCCACCCGTGGTGCACTCCATCAACAGCAGGTGCATTTCAAGAGCGGCAAATTTGAATCCAAATAAATGTCAAAATTCAAATTTTTCAAACATACAACTATTTTACACCCTTTGAAAGATAAACATCTCCTTAATCTAACCACGTTTTACGATTTCAAAAAGGTTTTACGGCGAAAGCATAAATTTAGAGTATGTTAGGACAGTACATTTACAAGAGTTGTGTGTAATGTTTTGTCAATTCAAAGACAGGGTCACCAAAACCATAAAACCAGCTAAAATGATGCACTAACCTTTTACAATCTCCATCAGATGACACTCCTAGGACATTATGTTAGACAATGCATGCATTTTTAGTTCTATCAAGTTCATATTTATATCCAAAAACAGCGTTTTACTATGGCATTGATGTTGAGGAAATCGTTTCCCTCCAATAACCGGCAGTCAAGTCAACACCACAAATTAAATAATTAAAATTAGAAAACATTGGTAAAATATTATATTGTCATTTAAAGAATTATAGATTTACATCTCTTGAACGCAATCAACTTGCCAGATTTAAAAATAACCTTACTGGGAAATCACACTTTGCAATAATCTGAGCACTGCGCCCAGAAAAATACGCGTTGCGATACAGACTAGACGTCATGTTGGGGAGATCTAAAATCGAAAATACTATGTAAATAATCCATTACCTTTGATTCTCTTCATCAGATGTCACTTCCAGGTATCACAGGTCCATAACGAAGGTAGTTTTGTTCAAAAAAGCTCATCATTTATGTCCAAAAATCTCTGTCTTGTTAGCACATGATCTAAGCCAGCCGGACTTCTCGTCATGAACGAGGGGAAAAAATATATTTACGTTCGTTCAAACATGTCAAACGTTGTATAGCATAAATCATTAGGGCCTTTTTTAACCAGAACATGAATAATATTCAAGGTGGACGAATGCATACTCTTTTATAATGTATTGGAACGAGGGTACCCAACATGAACTCGCGCGCCAGGTGTCTAATGGGCCATCATCGTTCCATGGCTCTTGTTCGGTCAGATCTCCCTCCAGAAGACTCAAAACACTTTGTAAAGGCTGGTGACATCTAGTGGAAGCAATAGGAAGTGCCAAAATATTCCTCAGGCCCTGTGTTTTTCAATGGGATAGGTTTAAAGGTAATACAACACATCAGGTATCCACTTCCTGTCAGAAAATGTCTCAGGGTTTTGCCTGCCAAATGAGTTCTGTTATACTCACAGACACCATTCAAACAGTTTTAGAAACTTTAGAGTGTTTTCTATCCATATATAATAAGTATATGCATATTCTAGTTACTGGGTAGGATTAGTAACCAGATTAAATCGGGTACATTTTTTTTATCCAGCCGTGCAAATACTGCCCCCTAGCCCTAACAGGTTAAAGACAAGACTCTCGTTAATCTAACCACACTGGCCGATTTCAAAAAGGCTTTACAACGAAAGCAAAACATTAGATTATGTCAGCAGAGTACCAAGCCAGAAATAATCAGACACCCATTTTTCAAGCCAGCATATAATGTCACCAAAACCCAGAAGACAGCTAAATGCAGCACTCACCTTTGATGATTTTCATCAGATGACAACCCTAGGACATTATGTTATACAATACATGCATGTTTTGTTCAATCAAGTTCATATTTATATCAAAAACCAGCTTTTTACATTAGCATGTGACGTTCAGAACTAGCATACCCCCCGCAAACTTCCGGGGAATTCACTAACATTTTACTAAATTACTCACGATAAACGTTCACAAAAAGCATAACAATTATTTTAAGAATTATAGATACAGACCTCCTCTATGCACTCGATATGTCCGATTTTAAAATAGCTTTTTGGTGAAAGCACATTTTGCAATATTCTAAGTACATAGCCCAGGCATCACGGGCTCGCTATTTAGACACCCGGCAAGTTTAGCACTCACCATAATCATATTTACTATTATAAAAGTTTGATTACCTTTTGTTGTCTTCGTCAGAATGCACACCCAGGACTGCTACTTCAATAACAAATGTTGGTTTGGTCCAAAAGTAGTCCATCGTTATATCCTAATAGCGGCGTTTTGTTCGTGCGTTCCAGACACTATCCGAAATAGTAAAGAAGTGTCGCGCGCATGGCGCAATTCGTGACAATAAAATTCTAAATATTCCATTACCGTACTTCGAAGCATGTCAACCGCTGTTTAAAATAAATTTTTACGCCATTTTTCTCGTAGAAAAGTGATAATATTCCGACAGGGAATCTCCTTTTCGGCAAACAGAGGAAAAAATCCCAAAGGCGGGGGCGGTCGGGTCACGCGCATAAGCCCAGTGTCCCTTGATCGGCCACTTGAGAAAGGCGATAATGTGTTTCAGCCTGGGGCTGGAATGACGACATTCAGTTTTTTCCCGGGCTCTGAGCGCCTATGGACGACGTGGGAAGTGTCACGTTAGAGCAGAGATCCTTAGTAAATGATAGAGATGGAAAAGAAGTTCAAGAAATGGTCAGACAGGCCACTTCCTGTAAAGGAATCTCTCAGGTTTTGACCTGCCATTTGAGTTATGTTATACTCACAGACACCATTCAAACAGTTTTAGAAAATTTAGGGTGTTTTCTATCCATATGTAATAAGTATATGCATATTCTAGTTACTGGGTAGGAGTGGTAACCAGATTGAATCGGGTATGTTTTTTATCCAGCCGTGTCAATACTGCCCCCTAGCCCTAACAGGTTAATAGGCAAACTAAGCATAGTAGTGGGTGCTACTATGGTTCCATCATGGGAACTCCATAGTCCTTTCCTGTCTGTTGAGGCCCCCTTTTGTTTCCACACGGATTGTTCATTGATCCCGGATCGAGCTCGGATATGAATTATATCATCAGGATATGGTAAAGATACAAGACTAATCATAGGGGCTGTTAATATTGGAACAGTGCATTTAGATGCCTTTTTTGCTGCTTCATCTCTGCATTGTTTCTCCGAACAACAAAATAATTTCCTTTTTTTATGTGCTTGACATTTTATTATCGCAATTTTTTTAGGATACATTCCGTCATTAACTTTGGAATTTGTGCGTGATGTTGTATGGGTTTACCATCACTTTCCTTAACTCCTCTCTGTTTCCAAACAGCTCCAAACAAGTGATATATGCTGAATCAGTATAGATATTAACCTCTTGCATCTAGACGTTCCGCTAACGGAACCCCGTTCCGCCAGCGGAACCCCTAGCCAACAGCCAATGGCATCGCATAGCGCGAAATACAAAACCAACTAAAATACCACAATTCAATTTTCTCAAACAATCAACTATTTTACACCATTTTAAAGATAAGACTCTCGTTAATCTAATTACATTGTCCGATTTCAAAAAGGCTTTACAGCGAAAGCAAAACATTAGATTATGTCAGGAGAGTACCCGGCCAAAAATAGTCACACAGCCATTTTCAAAGCAAGCATATATGTCACAAAAACCAAAACCACAGCTAAATGCAGCACTAACCTTTGATCTTCATCAGATGACACTCCTAGGACATTATGTTATACAATACATGCATGTTTTCTTCAATCAAGTTCATATTTATATCAAAAAACAGCTTTTTACATTAGCATGTGATGTTCAGAACTAGCATACCCACCGCAAACTTCCGGTGAATTTACTAAATTACTCATGATAAACGTTGAAAAAATACATAACAAGTATTTTAAGAACTATAGATACAAAACTCCTTTATGCAAACGCTATGTCAGATTTTAACCTCTATGGGCTAGGTGGGACGCTTGCGTCCCACCTACTCAACAGCCAGTTGAATCCTGTGGCGCGTTATTCAAATACCTTAGATATGATATTACTTCAATTTTTCAAAAATATGACTATTTTACACCATTTTAAAGAACAGACTCTCGTTAATCTAACCACACTGTCCGATTTCAAAAAGGCTTTACAACGAAAGCAAAACATTAGATTATGTCAGCAGAGTACCGAGCCAGAAATAATCAGACACCCATTTTTCAAGCTAGCATATAATGTCACAAAAACCAAAACCACAACTAAATGCAGCACTAACCTTTGATGATCTTCATCAGATGACAACCCTAGGACATTATGTTATACAATACATGCATGTTTTGTTCAATCAAGTTCATATTTATATCAAAAACCAGCTTTTTACATTAGCATGTGACTAGCATGTGACTAGCATTCCCACCGAACACTGCCGGTGAATTTACTAAATTACTCACGATAAACGTTCACAAAAAGCATAACAATTATTTTAAGAATTATAGATACAGAACTCCTCTATGCACTCGATATGTCCGATTTTAAAATAGCTTTTCGGTGAAAGCACATTTTGCAATATTCTCAGTAGATAGCCCGGCATCACAGGGCTAGCTATTTAGACACCCAGCAGGTTTAGCACTCATCAAAGTCAGATTTACTATAAGAAAAATGTTATTACCTTTGTTTTCTTCGTCAGAATGCACTCCCAGGACTTCTACTTCAATAACAAATGTTGGTTTGGTCCAAAAGAATCCATCGTTATATCCAAACAGCGGCGTTTTGTTCGTGCGTTCTAGACACTATCCTAAAGGGTAAATAAGGGTGACGAGCATGGCGCAATTCGTGACAAAAAAATTCTAAATATTCCATTACCGTACTTCGAAGCATGTCAACCGCTGTTTAAAATCAATTTTTATGCCATTTTTCTCATAAAAAAGCGATAATATTCCGACCGGGAATCTGCGTTTAGGTAAACAGACAAAGGAAAAGAAAGCATTCGGTCGAAGCGGGCACGCGCCTAAGCCCATAGTACTCTGAGTGGCCACTTGCCAAAAGCGATAAAGTGTTTCAGCCAGAGCCTGCCTCGATATCGTTCAACGTTTTCCCGGGCTCTGAGACCCTATGGAAGACGTAGGAAGTGTCACGTTATTGCACAGATCCTGAGTCTTCAATAAAAAGAGCCAAGATGAAACATTACTTCTCAGACAGGCCACTTCCTGCTTGAAATCTTCTCAGGTTTTGGCCTGCCATAGGAGTTCTGTTATACTCACAGACACCATTCAAACAGTTTTAGAAACTTTAGGGTGTTTTCTATCCAAAGCCAATAATTATATGCATATTCTAGTTACTGGGCAGGAGTAGTAACCAGATTAAATCGGGTACGTTTTTTATCCAGCCGTGTCAATACTGCCCCCTAGCCCTAACAGGTTAAAATAGCTTTTCAGCGAAAGCACATTTTGCAATATTCTGAGTACATCGCTTGGCCATCAAGGCTAGCTATTCAGACCCGCCAACGTCGAGGCAACCTAAACTCAGAATTACTATTAGAAAAATGTGATTACTTTTGCTGTTCTTCGTCAGAATACACTCCCAGGACTTCTACTTCAACAACAAATGTTGTTTTGGTTCCAAATAATCCATAGTTATATCCAAATACCTCCGTTTTGTTTGTGCGTTCAGGTCACTATCCGAAGGGTAATGCGCGAGTGCATTTCGTGATAAAAAATTTTAAAATATTCCATTACCGTACTTAGAAGCATGTCAAACGCTGTTTAAAATCAATTTTTATGCTATTTTTCTTGTAAAATAGCGATAATATTCCAACCGGGCAACATTGTATTCATTCAGACTGAAAGAAAAAAAATGGTGAGGTCTCGTAAATGCGCACTGTCCCCAGGCAGTCCACTTACAAACTCTGCTGCTGTACTTTGCCCAGAGACAGGAGACGTGTCATTCCGCTTTCTAAAGGCTTTAGAGAGCCAATGGAAGCCTTAGAAAGTGTCACGTAACAGCACAGATGCTGTATTTTTGATAGAGATGCCACAGAAGGAGAACAAATTGTCAGACAGGGCACTTCCTGTATGGAATCTTCTCAGGTTTTGGCCTGCCATATGAGTTCTGTTATACTCACAGACACCATTCAAACAGTTTTAGAAACTTTACAGTGATTTCTATCCAAATCTACTAATTATATGCATATTCTAGTTTCTGGGCAAGAGTAGTAACCAGATTAAATCGGGTACGTTTTTATCCGGCCGTGCAAATACTGCCCCCTAGCCCCAACAGGTTAACAGAGAGCGAATGAGAAGGCCGGGAAGTTGGTGACTCAGAAAATAATATGACTTCAGTGGCTTGCGTTCACGTTAGAGGTTGCTGTGTTCCATTACATTTTTGAAGACATTGGAATCGTCTAGTTGGAATATTATTGAAGATTTATGTTAAAAAGGCCCTAAAGATTGATGCTATACATCGTTTAACATGTTTTACGAACGTAAATAAAACTTTTTAGACTTTTCGTCGTGAAATTTTCGGCGCGCTTCCTACATTTGAAGTAGCTTACTGAACGCGCTAACAAAAAGGAGGTATTTAGACATAAATTATGGACTTTATCGAACAAAACAACATTTATTGTGGACCTGGGATTCCTGGGAGTGCATTCTGATGAAGATTTGTGTGTCAGCTGCTCATCAGCTAGGTTGTGTGTCAGCTGCTCGTCAGCTAGGTTGTGTGTCAACAACTCGTCAGCTAGGTTGTGTCAGATGCTCGTCAGCTAGGTTGTGTGTCAACAACTCGTCAGCTAGGTTGTGTGTCAGATGCTCGTCAGCCAGGTTGTGTGTCAGATGCTCGTCAGCTAGGTTGTGTGTCAACAACTCGTCAGCTAGGTTGTGTGTCAGCTGCTCGTCAGCTAGGTTGTGTGACAGCTGCTCGGCAGCTAGGTTGTGTGTCAGCTACTCGTCAGCTAGGTTGTGTGTAAGTTGCTCTTCAGCTGCTCGTCAGACAGGTTGTGTGTCAGCTGCTCGTCAGCTAGGTTGTGTGTCAGCTGCTTGTCAGCCAGGTTGTGTGTCAGCTACTCGTCAGCTAGGTTGTGTGTCAACAACTCGTCAGCTAGGTTGTGTGTCAGATGCTCGTCAGCTAGGTTGTGTGTCAGCTACTCGTCAGCTAGGTTGTGTGTCAGCTACTCGTCAGCTAGGTTGTGTGTCAGCTACTCGTCAGACAGGTTGTGTGTCAGATGCTCGTCAGCTAGGTTGTGTGTCAGATGCTCGTCAGCTAGGTTGTGTGTCAGCTGCTCGTCAGACAGGTTGTGTGTCAACAACTCGTCAGCTAGGTTGTGTGTCAGCTACTCGTCAGCTAGGTTGTGTGTCAGCTGCTCATCAGCTAGTTTGTATCAGCTACTAGTCAGCTAGGTAGTGTGACAACAACTCGTCAGCTAGGTTGTGTGTCAACAACTCGTCAGCCAGGTTGTGTGTCAGCTGCTTGTCAGCCAGGTTGTGTGTCAGCTGCTCGTCAGACAGGTTGTGTGTCAGATGCTCGTCAGCTAGGTTGTGTGTCAGATGCTCGTCAGCTAGGTTGTGTCAGCTACTCGTCAGCTAGGTTGTGTGTCAGATGCTCGTCAGCTAGGTTGTGTGTAAGCTGCTCTTCAGCTGCTCGTCAGACAGGTTGTGTGTCAGCTGCTCGTCAGACAGGTTGTGTGTCAGATGCTCGTCAGCATCAGCTAATAGTCAGCTAGTTTGTATCAGCTACTAGTCAGCTATGTTGTGTGACAGATACTCGTCAGCTAGGTTGTGTGTCAACAACTCGTCAGACAGGTTGTGTGTCAGATGCTCGTCAGCTAGGTTGTGTGTCAACAACTCGTCAGCTAGGTTGTGTGTCAACAACTCGTCAGCTAGGTTGTGTGTCAGCTACTCGTCAGCTAGGTTGTGTGTCAGATGCTCGTCAGACAGGTTGTGTGTCAGATGCTCATCAGCTAGGTTGTGTGACAGCTGCTCGGCAGCTAGGTTGTGTGTCAGCTACTCGTCAGCTAGGTTGTGTGTCAGCTGCTCGTCAGACAGGTTGTGTGTCAGATGCTCGTCAGCTAGGTTGTGTGTCAACAACTCGTCAGCAGCTCGTCAGCTAGGTTGTGTGACAGATACTCGTCAGCTAGGTTGTGTGTCAGCTACTCGTCAGCCAGGTTGTGTGTCAGCTACTCGTCAGCCAGGTTGTGTGTCAGATGCTCGTCAGACAGGTTGTGTGACAGATACTCGTCAGCTAGGTTGTGTGTCAGCTACTCGTCAGCCAGGTTGTGTGTCAGCTGCTCGGCAGCTAGGTTGTGTGTCAACAACTCGTCAGCTAGGTTGTGTGTCAACAACTCGTCAGCTAGGTTGTGTGTTAACAACTCGTCAGCTAGGTTGTGTGTCAGCTACTCGTCAGCTAGGTTGTGTGTCAGCTTCTCGTCAGCTAGGTTGTGTGTCAGCTGCTCGTCAGCTAGGTTGTGTGTCAACAACTCGTCAGCTAGGTTGTGTGTCAGCTACTTGTCAGCTAGATTGTGTGTCAGCTACTCGTCAGCTAGGTTGTGTGTCAGCTTCTCGTCAGCTAGGTTGTGTGTCAACAACTCGTCAGTTAGGTTGTCTGTCAGCTACTCGTCAGCTAGGTTGTGTGTCAGCTGCTCGTCAGCTAGGTTGTGTGTCAACAACTCGTCAGCTAGGTTGTGTGTCAACAACTCGTCAGCTAGGTTGTGTGTCAACAACTCGTCAGCTAGGTTGTGTGTCAGCTACTCGTCAGCTAGGTTGTGTGTCAGCTTCTCGTCAGCTAGGTTGTGTGTCAACAACTCGTCAGTTAGGTTGTCTGTCAGCTACTCGTCAGCTAGGTTGTGTTTCAACTACTCATCAGGTAGGTTGTGTGTCAGCTACTCGTCAGTTAGGTAGTGTGTCAGCTACTCATCAGCTAAGTAGTGTGCCAGCTGTTCGTCAGCTAGGTTGTATCAGATGCTCGTCAGTTAGTTTGTGTGTCAGCTACTCGTCAGCTAGGTTGTGTGTCAGCTACTCGTCAATTAGGTTGTCTGTCAGCTACTCGTCAGCTAGGTTGTGTGTCAGATGCTCGTCAGCTAGGTTGTGTCAACAACTCGTCAGCTAGGTTGTGTTTCAGCTGCTCGTCAGCTAGGTTGTGTTTCAGCTGCTCGTCAGCTAGGTTGTGTGTCAACAACTCGTCAGCTAGGTGGTGTGTCAGCTAATAGTCCGCTACTTTGTATCAGCTACTAGTCAGCTAGGTTGTGTCAGCTAATAGTCCGCTAGTTTGTATCAGCTACTCGTCAGTTAGGTTGTGAGTCAGCTACTCGTCAGCTAGGTTGTGTGTCAGCTGCTCGTCAGCTAGGTTGTGTCAGCTACTCGTCAGTTAGGTTGTGTGTCAGCTGCTCGTCAGCTAGGTTGTGTCAGCTGCTCGTCAGCTAGGTTGTGTCAGCTACTCGTCAGTTAGGTTGTGTGTCAGCTACTCATCAGTGAGGTTGTGAGTCAGCTACTCGTCAGTTAGGTTGTGTGTCAGCTACTCGTCAGCTAGGTTGTATCAGATGCTCGTCAGTTAGTTTGTGTGAGCTACTCGTCAGTTAGGTTGTGTGTCATCTACTCGTCAATTAGGTTGTGTGTCAGCTGCTCGTCAGCTAGGTTGTGTGAGCTACTCGTCAGTTAGGTTGTGTGTCAGCTGCTCGTCAGCTAGGTTCTGTCAGCTGCTCGTCAGCTAGGTTGTGTCAGCTACTCGTCAGTTAGGTTGTGAGTCAGCTGCTCGTCAGCTAGATTGCGTCAGCCACTCGTCAGCTAGGTTGTGTCAGCTACTCATCAGTTAGGTTGTGAGTCAGCTGCTCGTCAGCTAGATTGCGTCAGCTGCTCGTCAGCTAGATTGCGTCAGCTGCTCGTCAGCTAGATTGCGTCAGCTACTCGTCAGCTAGATTGCATCAGCCACTCGTCAGCTAGGTTGTGTCAGCTACTCATCAGCTAGTTTGTGTCATCTACTCGTCAGCTAGGTTGCATCAGCTAGGTTGTGTCAGCTACTCGTCAGCTAGGTTGTGTCAGCTAGGTTGTGTCAGCTAGGTTGTGTCAGCTAGGTTGCGTCAGCTAGGTTACGTCAGCAAGGTTGCATCAGCAAGTTTGCATCAGCTACTAGTCAGCGAGGTTGTGTCAGCTACTAGGCAGTCAGCTACTCGTCAGCGAGTTTGTGTCAGCTACTCGTCAGCGAGGTTGTGTCAGCTACAAGTCAGCTAGGTTGTGTCAGCTAGGTTGTGTCAGTTAGGTTGCTTCAGCTAGGTTGTGTCAGCTAGGTTGCTTCAGCTAGGTTGCGTCAGCTAGGTTGCGTCAGCTAGGTTGCGTCAGCTAGGTTGCATCAGCAAGTTTGCATCAGCTACTCGTCAGCTAGGTAACGTCAGCTACGTTGCATCAGATACTCGTCAGCTAGGTTGAGTCAGCGAGGTTGTGTGAGCTACTCGTCAGCTAGGTTGTGTCAGTTAGGTTGTGTCAGCTAGGTTGCTTCAGCTAGGTTGCGTCAGCTAGGTTGCGCCAGCTAGGTTGTGTCAGCTACTCGTCAGCTAGGTTACGTCAGCTACGTTGCATCAGATACTCAGCTAGGTTGTGTCAGCTAGGTTGTGTCAGCAACTAGGCAGTCAGCTACTAGTCAGCTAGGTTGTGTCACCTAGCTTGCGTCAGCTACTCGTCAGCGAGGTTTTGTCAGCTACTCGTCAGGGAGGTTGTGTCAGCTACTACTCGTCAGCAAGGTTGTGTCAGCTACAAGTCAGCGAGGTTGTGTCAGCTACTCGTCAGCGAGGTTTTGTCAGCTACTCGTCAGCGAGGTTGTGTCAGCTACTCGTCAGCGAGGTTGTGTCAGCTACTCGTCTCCGAGGTTGTGTTAGCTACTCGTCAGATAGGTTGTGTCAGCTACTCATCAGCTAGGTTGAGATAAACTGGATTGTATATACACTACTAGTCAGCTAGTTTGCTTCAGCTAGGTTGCTTCAGCTACTCGTCAGCCAGGTTAAGTCAGCTACACGTCAGCTAGGTTGTGTCAGCTACACGTCAGCTAGGTTGTGTCAGCAACAAGTCAGCGTAAGCTAGGTTTGTCATTAAGGTTGCGTCAGCTCCTCGTCAGCTAGGTTGCGTCAGCTCCTCGTCAGCTAGGTTGTGTCAGCTACTCGTCAGCGAGGTTGTGTCAGCTACTCGTCAGCGAGGTTGTGTCAGCTACTCGTCAGCGAGGTTGTGTCAGCTACTCGTCAGCGAGGTTGTGTCAGCCACTCGTCAGCTAGGTTTTATCCGTTAGATTGTATATACACTACTTGTCCCGCTAGGTTGCGTCAGCTAAGTTGAATCAGCTCCTTGTCAGCTAGGTTGAGTCAGCTCCTCGTCAGCTAAGTTGAGTCAGCTCCTCGTCAGCTCCTCGTCAGCTAGGTTGAGTCAGCTCCTCGTCAGCTAAGTTGAGTCAGCTCCTCGTCAGCTAAGTTGAGTCAGCTCCTCGTCAGCGAGGTTGAGTCAGCTACTCGTCAGCGAGGTTGAGTCAGCTACTCGTCAGCGAGGTTGAGTCAGCTACTCGTCAGCTACTCGTCAGCAAGTTTGAGTCAGCTACTCGTCAGCGAGTTTGAGTCAGCTACTCGTCAGCGAGTTTGAGTCAGTTACTCGTCAGCTAGGTTGAGTCAGCTCCTCGTCAGCTAGGTTGAGTCAGCTCCTCGTCAGCTATGTTGTGTGTCAGCTGCTCATTAGCTAGGTTGTGTGTCAGATGCTCATCAGCTATGTTGTGTGTCAGCTACTCGTCAGCTAGGTTGCGTCAGCTATTTTTCAGCTATGTTGCGTCAGCTAGGTTGAGTCAACTATGTTGCGTCAGCTACTAGTCAGCTAGTTTGAGTTAGCTACTAATCAGCTAGGTTGCTTTAGCAAGGTTGCGTCAGCCTCTAGTCAGCGTAGTTGCGTCAGCCTCTAGTCAGCGTATTTGCGCCAGCTTGATAGCGTCTGCTACTCGTCAGCTGTGTTGCGTCTGCTACTAGTCAGCGTCAGCTACTTGTCAGCTATGTTTTGTCAGCTACTAGTCAGTGTCATCTACTAGTCAGCTAGGTTGTGTCAGCTTCTTGTCAGCGTCAGCTACTTGTCAGCTAGGTTGTGTCAGCTACTCATCAGGTAGGTTGTGTCATCTACTCATCAGCTAGGTTGCGTCAGCGAGGTTGTGTGAGCTACTCGTCAGCTAGGTTGTGTCAGCTAGGTTGTGTCAGCTAGGTTGCTTCAGCTAGGTTGCGTCAGCTAGGTTGCATCAGCAAGTTTGCATCAGCTACTCATCAGCTAGGTTACGTCAGCTACGTTGCATCAGATACTCGTCAGCTAGGTTGTGTCAGCTTGGTTGTGTCAGCTACTTGTCAGTGAGCATGTGTCAGCTACTACTCGTCAGATAGGTTGTGGGAGCTACTCGTCAGCTAGGTTTTATCCGTTAGATTGTATATACACTACTTGTCCCGCTAGGTTGCGTCAGCTAAGTTGAGTCAGCTCCTCGTCAGCTAGGTTGAGTCAGCTCCTCGTCAGCTAAGTTGAGTCAGCTCCTCGTCAGCTAAGTTGAGTCAGCTCCTCGTCAGCTAAGTTGAGTCAGCTCCTCGTCAGCTAAGTTGAGTCAGCTCCTCGTCAGCTAAGTTGAGTCAGCTCCTCGTCAGCTAAGTTGAGTCAGCTCCTCGTCAGCTAAGTTGAGTCAGCTCCCGTCAGCTAGGTTGAGTCAGCTCCCCGTCAGCGAGGTTGAGTCAGCTACTCGTCAGCGAGGTTGAGTCAGCTACTCGTCAGCGAGGTTGAGTCAGCTACTCGTCAGCGAGGTTGAGTGTCAGCTCCTCGTCAGCTATGTTGTGTGTCAGCTCCTCGTCAGCTATGTTGTGTGTCAGCTGCTCATTAGCTAGGTTGTGTCAGCTGCTCATTAGCTAGGTTGTGTGTCAGCTGCTCATCAGCTATGTTGTGTGTCAGCTACTCGTCAGCTAGGTTGCGTCAGCTATTTTTCAGCTATGTTGCGTCAGCTAGGTTGAGTCAACTATGTTGCGTCAGCTACTAGTCAGCTAGGTTGAGTTAGCTACTAATCAGCTAGGTTGCTTTAGCTAGGTTGCATCAGCCTCTAGTCAGCGTAGTTGCGTCAGCCTCTAGTCAGCGTATTTGCGCCAGCTTGATAGCGTCAGCTACTTGTCAGCTATGTTTTGTCAGCTACTAGTCAGTTTCATCTACTAGTCAGCTAGGATGTGTCAGCTTCTTGTCAGCGTCAGCTACTTGTCAGCTAGTTGTGTCAGCTACTGATCAGGTAGGTTGTGTCATCTACTCGTCAGCTAGGTTGAGTCAGCTACTCGTCAGCTAGGTTGCGTCAGCTACTAATCAGCTAGGTTGCGTCAGCTGGGTTGCGTCAGCTACTCGTCAGCTAAGTTGAGTCAGCTCCTCGTCAGCTAAGTTGAGTCAGCTCCTCGTCAGCTAAGTTGAGTCAGCTCCTCGTCAGCTAAGTTGAGTCAGCTCCTCGTCAGCTAAGTTGAGTCAGCTACTCGTCAGCGAGGTTGAGTCAGCTACTCGTCAGCGAGGTTGAGTCAGCTACTCGTCAGCGAGGTTGAGTCAGCTACTCGTCAGCGAGGTTGAGTCAGCTACTCGTCAGCAAGGTTGAGTCAGCTCCTCGTCAGCTAGGTTGTGTGTCAGCGCCTCGTCAGCTATGTTGTGTGTCAGCTGCTCATTAGCTAGGTTGTGTGTCAGCTGCTCATTAGCTAGGTTGTGTGTCAGCTGCTCATCAGCTATGTTGTGTGTCAGCTACTCGTCAGCTAGGTTGCGTCAGCTATTTTTCAGCTATGTTGCGTCAGCTAGGTTGAGTCAACTATGTTGCGTCAGCTACTAGTCAGCTAGGTTGCGTCAGCTATTTTTCAGCTATGTTGCGTCAGCTAGGTTGAGTCAACTATGTTGCGTCAGCTACTAGTCAGCTAGTTTGAGTTAGCTACTAATCAGCTAGGTTGCTTTAGCAAGGTTGCGTCAGCCTCTAGTCAGCGTAGTTGCGTCAGCCTCTAGTCAGCGTATTTGCGCCAGCTTGATAGCGTCTGCTACTCGTCAGCTGTGTTGCGTCTGCTACTAGTCAGCGTCAGCTACTTGTCAGCTATGTTTTGTCAGCTACTAGTCAGTGTCATCTACTAGTCAGCTAGGTTGTGTCAGCTTCTTGTCAGCGTCAGCTACTTGTCAGCTAGGTTGTGTCAGCTACTCATCAGGTAGGTTGTGTCATCTACTCATCAGCTAGGTTGCGTCAGCGAGGTTGTGTGAGCTACTCGTCAGCTAGGTTGTGTCAGCTAGGTTGCTTCAGCTAGGTTGCGTCAGCTAGGTTGCATCAGCAAGTTTGCATCAGCTACTCATCAGCTAGGTTACGTCAGCTACGTTGCATCAGATACTCGTCAGCTAGGTTGTGTCAGCTTGGTTGTGTCAGCTACTTGTCAGTGAGGTTGTGTCAGCTACTACTCGTCAGATAGGTTGTGGGAGCTACTCGTCAGCTAGGTTTTATCCGTTAGATTGTATATACACTACTTGTCCCGCTAGGTTGCGTCAGCTAAGTTGAGTCAGCTCCTCGTCAGCTAGGTTGAGTCAGCTCCTCGTCAGCTAAGTTGAGTCAGCTCCTCGTCAGCTAAGTTGAGTCAGCTCCTCGTCAGCTAAGTTGAGTCAGCTCCTCGTCAGCTAAGTTGAGTCAGCTCCTCGTCAGCTAAGTTGAGTCAGCTCCTCGTCAGCGAGGTTGAGTCAGCTCCTCGTCAGCGAGGTTGAGTCAGCTACTCGTCAGCGAGGTTGAGTCAGCTCCTCGTCAGCTATGTTGTGTGTCAGCTCCTCGTCAGCTATGTTGTGTGTCAGCTGCTCATTAGCTAGGTTGTGTGTCAGCTGCTCATTAGCTAGGTTGTGTGTCAGCTGCTCATCAGCTATGTTGTGTGTCAGCTACTCGTCAGCTAGGTTGCGTCAGCTATTTTTCAGCTATGTTGCGTCAGCTAGGTTGAGTCAACTATGTTGCGTCAGCTACTAGTCAGCTAGGTTGCGTCAGCTATTTTTCAGCTATGTTGCGTCAGCTAGGTTGAGTCAACTATGTTGCGTCAGCTACTAGTCAGCTAGTTTGAGTTAGCTACTAATCAGCTAGGTTGCTTTAGCAAGGTTGCGTCAGCCTCTAGTCAGCGTAGTTGCGTCAGCCTCTAGTCAGCGTATTTGCGCCAGCTTGATAGCGTCTGCTACTCGTCAGCTGTGTTGCGTCTGCTACTAGTCAGCGTCAGCTACTTGTCAGCTATGTTTTGTCAGCTACTAGTCAGTTTCATCTACTAGTCAGCTAGGTTGTGTCAGCTTCTTGTCAGCATCAGCTACTTGTCAGCTAGGTTGTGTCAGCTACTCATCAGGTAGGTTGTGTCATCTACTCATCAGCTAGGTTGCGTCAGCGAGGTTGTGTGAGCTACTCGTCAGCTAGGTTGTGTCAGCTAGGTTGTGTCAGCTAGGTTGCTTCAGCTAGGTTGCGTCAGCTAGGTTGCATCAGCAAGTTTGCATCAGCTACTCATCAGCTAGGTTACGTCAGCTACGTTGCATCAGATACTCGTCAGCTAGGTTGTGTCAGCTTGGTTGTGTCAGCTACTTGTCAGTGAGGTTGTGTCAGCTACTACTCGTCAGATAGGTTGTGGGAGCTACTCGTCAGCTAGGTTTTATCCGTTAGATTGTATATACACTACTTGTCCCGCTAGGTTGTGTCAGCTAAGTTGAGTCAGCTCCTCGTCAGCTAGGTTGAGTCAGCTCCTCGTCAGCTAAGTTGAGTCAGCTCCTCGTCAGCTAAGTTGAGTCAGCTCCTCGTCAGCTAAGTTGAGTCAGCTCCTCGTCAGCTAAGTTGAGTCAGCTCCTCGTCAGCTAAGTTGAGTCATCTCCTCGTCAGCTAAGTTGAGTCAGCTCCTCGTCAGCTAAGTTGAGTCAGCTCCCCGTCAGCTAGGTTGAGTCAGCTCCTCGTCAGCGAGGTTGAGTCAGCTACTCGTCAGCGAGGTTGAGTCAGCTACTCGTCAGCGAGGTTGAGTGTCAGCTCCTCGTCAGCTATGTTGTGTGTCAGCTCCTCGTCAGCTATGTTGTGTGTCAGCTGCTCATTAGCTAGGTTGTGTCAGCTGCTCATTAGCTAGGTTGTGTGTCAGCTGCTCATCAGCTATGTTGTGTGTCAGCTACTCGTCAGCTAGGTTGCGTCAGCTATTTTTCAGCTATGTTGCGTCAGCTAGGTTGAGTCAACTATGTTGCGTCAGCTACTAGTCAGCTAGGTTGAGTTAGCTACTAATCAGCTAGGTTGCTTTAGCTAGGTTGCATCAGCCTCTAGTCAGCGTAGTTGCGCAGCCTCGTCAGCGAGGCCAGCTTGAGCGTCAGCTACTCGTCAGCAAGGTTGCAGCTCAGCGTCCTCGTCAGCTAGGTGTGTCGCTCGTCAGCGTCGCTCGTCAGCTATGTTGTGTGTCAGCTGCTCATTAGCTAGGTTGTGTGTCAGCTGCTCATTAGCTAGGTTGTGTGTCAGCTGCTCATCAGCTATGTTGCGTCGCTCGTCAGCTAGGCTGCGTCAGCTAGGTTGCGTCAGCTATTTTTCAGCTGATGTTGCGTCAGCTAGGTTGAGTCAACTATGTTGCGTCAGCTACTAGTCAGCTAGGTTGCGTCAGCTATTTTTCAGCTATGTTGCGTCAGCTAGGTTGAGTCAACTATGTTGCGTCAGCTACTAGTCAGCTAGTTTGAGTTAGCTACTAATCAGCTAGGTTGCTTTAGCAAGGTTGCGTCAGCCTCTAGTCAGCGTAGTTGCGTCAGCCTCTAGTCAGCGTATTTGCGCCAGCTTGATAGCGTCTGCTACTCGTCAGCTGTGTTGCGTCTGCTACTAGTCAGCGTCAGCTACTTGTCAGCTATGTTTTGTCAGCTACTAGTCAGTAGGTTACGTCAGCTACGTTGCATCAGATACTCGTCAGCTAGGTTGCGTCAGCTTAGCTGTGTCAGCTAATCATTAGCTGCTAGTCAGCGAAGTTGTGTCAGCAACTAGGCACTCAGCTACTTGTCAGCTAGTTTGTGTCACCTACTCGTCAGCTACTAGTGAGCTAGGTTGTGTCAGCTAAGCTAGGTTGCGTCAGCTAGGTTGTGCCAGCTAGGTTGTGTCAGCTACTCGTCAGCTAGGTTACGTCAGCTACGTTGCATCAGATGCTCAGCTAGGTTGTGTCAGCTAGGTTGTGTCAGCAACTAGGCAGTCAGCTACTAGTCAGCTAGGTTGTGTCACCTACTCGTCAGCTAGTAGTCAGCGAGGTTGTGTCAGCTACTCGTCAGCGAGGGTGTGTCAGCTACTCGTCAGCGAGGTTGTGTCAGCTACTCGTCAGCGAGGTTTTGTCAGCTACTCGTCAGCGAGGTTGTGTCAGCTACTCGTCAGCGAGGTTGTGTCAGCTACTCGTCTCCGAGGTTGTGTTAGCTACTCGTCAGATAGGTTGTGTCAGCTACTCATCAGCTAGGTTGAGATAAATTGGATTGTATATACACTACTAGTTTGCTAGTTTGCTTCAGCTAGGTTGCTTCAGCTACTCGTCAGCCAGGTTAAGTCAGCTACACGTCAGCTAGGTTGTGTCAGCTACACGTCAGCTAGGTTGTGTCAGCAACAAGTCAGCGTAAGCTAGGTTTGTCATTAAGGTTGCATCAGCTCCTCGTCAGCTAGGTTGAGTCAGCTCCTCGTCAGCTAGGTTGGTCATCTACTAGTCAGCTAGGTTGTGTCAGCTTCTTGTCAGCGTCAGCTACTTGTCAGCTAGGTTGTGTCAGCTACTCATCAGGTAGGTTGTGTCATCTACTCATCAGCTAGGTTGCGTCAGCGAGGTTGTGTGAGCTACTCGTCAGCTAGGTTGTGTCAGCTAGGTTGCTTCAGCTAGGTTGCGTCAGCTAGGTTGCATCAGCAAGTTTGCATCAGCTACTCATCAGCTAGGTTACGTCAGCTACGTTGCATCAGATACTCGTCAGCTAGGTTGTGTCAGCTTGGTTGTGTCAGCTACTTGTCAGTGAGGTTGTGTCAGCTACTACTCGTCAGATAGGTTGTGGGAGCTACTCGTCAGCTAGGTTTTATCCGTTAGATTGTATATACACTACTTGTCCCGCTAGGTTGCGTCAGCTAAGTTGAGTCAGCTCCTCGTCAGCTAGGTTGAGTCAGCTCCTCGTCAGCTAAGTTGAGTCAGCTCCTCGTCAGCTAAGTTGAGTCAGCTCCTCGTCAGCTAAGTTGAGTCAGCTCCTCGTCAGCTAAGTTGAGTCAGCTCCTCGTCAGCTAAGTTGAGTCAGCTCCTCGTCAGCGAGGTTGAGTCAGCTCCTCGTCAGCGAGGTTGAGTCAGCTACCCGTCAGCGAGGTTGAGTCAGCTCCTCGTCAGCTATGTTGTGTGTCAGCTCCTCGTCAGCTATGTTGTGTGTCAGCTGCTCATTAGCTAGGTTGTGTGTCAGCTGCTCATTAGCTAGGTTGTGTGTCAGCTGCTCATCAGCTATGTTGTGTGTCAGCTACTCGTCAGCTAGGTTGCGTCAGCTATTTTTCAGCTATGTTGCGTCAGCTAGGTTGAGTCAACTATGTTGCGTCAGCTACTAGTCAGCTAGGTTGCGTCAGCTATTTTTCAGCTATGTTGCGTCAGCTAGGTTGAGTCAACTATGTTGCGTCAGCTACTAGTCAGCTAGTTTGAGTTAGCTACTAATCAGCTAGGTTGCTTTAGCAAGGTTGCGTCAGCCTCTAGTCAGCGTAGTTGCGTCAGCCTCTAGTCAGCGTATTTGCGCCAGCTTGATAGCGTCTGCTACTCGTCAGCTGTGTTGCGTCTGCTACTAGTCAGCGTCAGCTACTTGTCAGCTATGTTTTGTCAGCTACTAGTCAGTTTCATCTACTAGTCAGCTAGGTTGTGTCAGCTTCTTGTCAGCATCAGCTACTTGTCAGCTAGGTTGTGTCAGCTACTCATCAGGTAGGTTGTGTCATCTACTCATCAGCTAGGTTGCGTCAGCGAGGTTGTGTGAGCTACTCGTCAGCTAGGTTGTGTCAGCTAGGTTGTGTCAGCTAGGTTGCTTCAGCTAGGTTGCGTCAGCTAGGTTGCATCAGCAAGTTTGCATCAGCTACTCATCAGCTAGGTTACGTCAGCTACGTTGCATCAGATACTCGTCAGCTAGGTTGTGTCAGCTTGGTTGTGTCAGCTACTTGTCAGTGAGGTTGTGTCAGCTACTACTCGTCAGATAGGTTGTGGGAGCTACTCGTCAGCTAGGTTTTATCCGTTAGATTGTATATACACTACTTGTCCCGCTAGGTTGTGTCAGCTAAGTTGAGTCAGCTCCTCGTCAGCTAGGTTGAGTCAGCTCCTCGTCAGCTAAGTTGAGTCAGCTCCTCGTCAGCTAAGTTGAGTCAGCTCCTCGTCAGCTAAGTTGAGTCAGCTCCTCGTCAGCTAAGTTGAGTCAGCTCCTCGTCAGCTAAGTTGAGTCAGCTCCTCGTCAGCTAAGTTGAGTCAGCTCCTCGTCAGCTAAGTTGAGTCAGCTCCCCGTCAGCTAGGTTGAGTCAGCTCCCCGTCAGCGAGGTTGAGTCAGCTACTCGTCAGCGAGGTTGAGTCAGCTACTCGTCAGCGAGGTTGAGTCAGCTACTCGTCAGCGAGGTTGAGTGTCAGCTCCTCGTCAGCTATGTTGTGTGTCAGCTCCTCGTCAGCTATGTTGTGTGTCAGCTGCTCATTAGCTAGGTTGTGTCAGCTGCTCATTAGCTAGGTTGTGTGTCAGCTGCTCATCAGCTATGTTGTGTGTCAGCTACTCGTCAGCTAGGTTGCGTCAGCTATTTTTCAGCTATGTTGCGTCAGCTAGGTTGAGTCAACTATGTTGCGTCAGCTACTAGTCAGCTAGCTTGAGTTAGCTACTAATCAGCTAGGTTGCTTTAGCTAGGTTGCATCAGCCTCTAGTCAGCGTAGTTGCGTCAGCCTCTAGTCAGCGTATTTGCGCCAGCTTGATAGCGTCAGCTACTTGTCAGCTATGTTTTGTCAGCTACTAGTCAGTTTCATCTACTAGTCAGCTAGGATGTGTCAGCTTCTTGTCAGCGTCAGCTACTTGTCAGCTAGTTGTGTCAGCTACTGATCAGGTAGGTTGTGTCATCTACTCGTCAGCTAGGTTGAGTCAGCTACTCGTCAGCTAGGTTGCGTCAGCTACTAATCAGCTAGGTTGCGTCAGCTAGGTTGCGTCAGCTACTCGTCAGCTAGGTTGCGTCAGCTAGGTTGCGTCAGCTAGGTTGCATCAGCAAGTTTGCATCAGCTACTCGTCAGCTAGGTTACGTCAGCTACGTTGCATCAGATACTCGTCAGCTAGGTTGCGTCAGCTTAGCTGTGTCAGCTAATCATTAGCTGCTAGTCAGCGAAGTTGTGTCAGCAACTAGGCACTCAGCTACTTGTCAGCTAGTTTGTGTCACCTACTCGTCAGCTACTAGTGAGCTAGGTTGTGTCAGCTACTAGGCAGTCAGCTACTAGTCAGCAAAGTTGTGTCAGCTACTCGTCAGCGAGGTTGTGTCAGCAACTAGGCAGTCAGCTACTAGTCAGCGAAGTTGTGTCAGCTTCTTGTCAGCGTCAGCTACTTGTCAGCTAGGTTGTGTCAGCTACTCATCAGGTAGGTTGTGTCATCTACTCGTCAGCTAGTAGTCAGCGAGGTTGTGTCAGCTACTAGGCAGCGAGGTTGTGTCAGCTACTCGTCAGAGAGGTTGTGTCAGCTACTCGTCACCGAGGTTGTGTTAGCTACTCGTCAGCTAGGATGAGATAAACTGGATTGTATATACACTACTAGTCAGCTAGTTTGCTTCAGCTAGGTTGCTTCAGCTACTCGTCAGCCAGGTTAAGTCAGCTACACGTCAGCTAGGTTGTGTCAGCTACACGTCAGCTAGGTTGTGTCAGCAACAAGTCAGCGTAAGCTAGGTTTGTCATTAAGGTTGCGTCAGCTCCTCGTCAGCTAGGTTGAGTCAGCTACTCGTCAGCTAGGTTGTGTCAGCTACTCGTCAGCGAGGTTGTGTCAGCTACTCGTCAGCGAGGTTGTGTCAGCTACTCGTCAGCGAGGTTGTGTCAGCTACTCGTCAGCGAGGTTGTGTCAGCTACTCGTCAGCGAGGTTGTGTCAGCTACTCGTCAGCGAGGTTGTGTCAGCTACTACTCGTCAGATAGGTTGTGGGAGCTACTCGTCAGCTAGGTTTTATCCGTTAGATTGTATATACACTACTTGTCCAGCTAGGTTGCGTCAGCTAGGTTGAGTCAGCTCCTCGTCAGCTAGGTTGAGTCAGCTCCTCGTCAGCTAGGTTGAGTCAGCTACTCGTCAGCGAGGTTGAGTCAGCTACTCGTCAGCGAGGTTGAGTCAGCTACTCGTCAGCGAGGTTGAGTCAGCTCCTCATCAGCTATGTTGTGTGTCAGCTGCTCATTAGCTAGGTTGTGTGTCAGCTGCTCATCAGCTATGTTGTGTGTCAGCTACTCGTCAGCTAGGTTGCGTCAGCTATTTTTCAGCTATGTTGCGTCAGCTAGGTTGAGTCAACTATGTTGCGTCAGCTACTAGTCAGCTAGATTGAGTTAGCTACTAATCAGCTAGGTTGCTTTAGCAAGGTTGCGTCAGCCTCTAGTCAGCGTATTTGCGCCAGCTTGATAGCGTCTGCTACTCGTCAGCTGTGTTGCGTCTGCTACTAGTCAGCGTCAGCTACGTGTCAGCTATGTTTTGTCAGCTACTAGTCAGTTTCATCTACTAGTCAGCTAGGTTGTGTCAGCTTCTTGTCAGCGTCAGCTACTTGTCAGCTAGGTTGTGTCAGCTACTCATCAGGTAGGTTGTGTCATCTACTCGTCAGCTAGGTTGAGTCAGCTACACGTCAGCTAGGTTGCGTCAGCTACTAATCAGCTAGGTTGCGTCAGCTAGGTTGTGTCAGCTACTCGTCAGCTAGGTTGCGTCAGCTAGGTTGCGTCAGCTAGGTTGCATCAGCAAGTTTGCATCAGCTACTCGTCAGCTAGGTTCCGTCAGCTACGTTGCATCAGATACTCGTCAGCTAGGTTGCGTCAGCTTAGCTGTGTCAGCTAATCATTAGCTGCTAGTCAGCGAAGTTGTGTCAGCAACTAGGCACTCAGCTACTTGTCAGCTAGTTTGTGTCACCTACTCGTCAGCTACTAGTCAGCTAGGTTGTGTCAGCTACTAGGCAGTCAGCTACTTGTCAGCGAAGTTGTGTCAGCTACTCGTCAGCGAGGTTGTGTCAGCTACTCGTCAGCGAGGTTGTGTCAGCTACTCGTCAGCGAGGTTGTGTCAGCTACTACTCGTCAGATAGGTTGTGGGAGCTACTCGTCAGCTAGGTTTTATCCGTTAGATTGTATATACACTACTTGTCCAGCTAGGTTGCGTCAGCTAGGTTGAGTCAGCTCCTCGTCAGCTAGGTTGAGTCAGCTCCTCGTCAGCTAGGTTGAGTCAGCTACTCGTCAGCGAGGTTGAGTCAGCTACTCGTCAGCGAGGTTGAGTCAGCTACTCGTCAGCGAGGTTGAGTCAGCTCCTCATCAGCTATGTTGTGTGTCAGCTGCTCATTAGCTAGGTTGTGTGTCAGCTGCTCATCAGCTATGTTGTGTGTCAGCTACTCGTCAGCTAGGTTGCGTCAGCTATTTTTCAGCTATGTTGCGTCAGCTAGGTTGAGTCAACTATGTTGCGTCAGCTACTAGTCAGCTAGATTGAGTTAGCTACTAATCAGCTAGGTTGCTTTAGCAAGGTTGCGTCAGCCTCTAGTCAGCGTATTTGCGCCAGCTTGATAGCGTCTGCTACTCGTCAGCTGTGTTGCGTCTGCTACTAGTCAGCGTCAGCTACGTGTCAGCTATGTTTTGTCAGCTACTAGTCAGTTTCATCTACTAGTCAGCTAGGTTGTGTCAGCTTCTTGTCAGCGTCAGCTACTTGTCAGCTAGGTTGTGTCAGCTACTCATCAGGTAGGTTGTGTCATCTACTCGTCAGCTAGGTTGAGTCAGCTACACGTCAGCTAGGTTGCGTCAGCTACTAATCAGCTAGGTTGCGTCAGCTAGGTTGTGTCAGCTACTCGTCAGCTAGGTTGCGTCAGCTAGGTTGCGTCAGCTAGGTTGCATCAGCAAGTTTGCATCAGCTACTCGTCAGCTAGGTTCCGTCAGCTACGTTGCATCAGATACTCGTCAGCTAGGTTGCGTCAGCTTAGCTGTGTCAGCTAATCATTAGCTGCTAGTCAGCGAAGTTGTGTCAGCAACTAGGCACTCAGCTACTTGTCAGCTAGTTTGTGTCACCTACTCGTCAGCTACTAGTCAGCTAGGTTGTGTCAGCTACTAGGCAGTCAGCTACTTGTCAGCGAAGTTGTGTCAGCTACTCGTCAGCGAGGTTGTGTCAGCTACTCGTCAGCGAGGTTGTGTCAGCAACTAGGCAGTCAGCTACTAGTCAGCGAAGTTGTGTCAGCTACTCGTCAGCGAGGTTGTGTCAGCTACTCTACAGCTAGGTTGCGTCAGCTGCTCGTCAGCTAGGTTGCGTCAGCTACTTGTCAGCTAGGTTGCGTCAGCTACTTGTCAACTAGGTTGCATCAGCTACCTGTCAGCTAGGTTGCGTGAGCTTCTCGTCAGCTAGGTTGCGTGAGCTACTCGTCAGCTAGGTTGCGTCTGCTACTCGTCAGCTAGGTTGCGTCAGCTACTCGACAGCTAGGTTGTCAGCAACTTGTCAGCTAGGTTGTGTCAGCTAATCGTCAGCTAGGTTGTCAGCAACTTGTCAGCTAGGTTGTGTCAGCTACTCGTCAGCTAGGTTGTCAGCTTCTCGTCAGCTAGGTTGTGTCAGCTACTCGTCAGCTAGGTTGTCAGCAACTTGTCAGCTAGGTTGTGTCAGCTACTCGTCAGCTAGGTTGTCAGCAACTTGTCAGCTAGGTTGTGTCAGCTACTTGTCAGCTAGGTTGCAGCAGTTACTCGACAGCTAGGTTGCCTCTGCTAGATTGCGTCAGCTAGGTTGCTTCAGCTACTCATCAGCTAGGTTGCGTCAGCTTCTCGTCAACTACTCTTCATCGGCTTGTCGGCTAGGTTGTGTCAGCTACTCGTCAGTGAGGTTGAGTCAGCTACTCGTCAGCTAGGTTGTGTCAGGTACTAGTCACCGTCAGCTACTAGTCAGCTAGGTTTGTCAACTAGGTTGTGTCAGCTACTCGTCAGCTAGGTTGTGTCAGCTGCTCATCAGCTAGGTTGCGTCAGCTACTCGTCAGCGAGGTTGAGTCAGCTACTTGTCAGCTAGGTTGAGTCAGCTACTTGTCAGCGAGGTTGAGTCAGCTACTCGTCAGCGAGGTTGAGTCAGCTACTCGTCAGCGAGGTTGAGTCAGCTACTCGTCAGCTAGGTTGAGTCAGCTACTCGTCAGCTAGGTTGAGTTAGCTACTTGTCAGCTAGGTTGCGTCAGCTTCTGGTCAGCTAATAGTTAGCTAGGTTGTGTCAGCTACTAGTCACCGTCAGCTACTAGTCAGCTAGGTTTGTCAGCTAGGTTGTGTCAGCTACTCGTCAGCTAGGTTGTGTCAGCTGCTCGCCAGCTAGGTTGTGTCAGCTGCTCGCCAGCTAGGTTGCGTCAGCTACTTATCAGCTAGGTTGCGTCAGTTAAATGTCAGCTAGGTTGCATCAGCTACTTGTCAGCTAGGTTGCGTGAGCTTCTCGTCAGCTAGGTTGCGTGAGCTTCTCGTCAGCTAAGTTGAGTGAGCTACTCGTCAGCTAGGTTGCGTCTGCTACTCGTCAGCTAGGTTGGGTCAGCTAGGTTGCGTCAGCTAGGTTGCATCAGCAAGTTTGTATCAGCTACTCGTCAGCTAGGTTACGTCAGCTACATTGCATCAGAAACTCGTCAGCTAGGTTGCGTCAGCTAGGTTGCGTCAGCTAGGTTGCATCAGCAAGTTTGCATCAGCTACTCGTCAGCTAGGTTCCGTCAGCTACGTTGCATCAGATACTCGTCAGCTAGGTTGCGTCAGCTTAGCTGTGTCAGCTAATCATTAGCTGCTAGTCAGCGAAGTTGTGTCAGCAACTAGGCACTCAGCTACTTGTCAGCTAGTTTGTGTCACCTACTCATCAGCTACTAGTCAGCTAGGTTGTGTCAGCTACTAGGCAGTCAGCTACTTGTCAGCGAAGTTGTGTCAGCTACTCGTCAGCGAGGTTGTGTCAGCTACTCGTCAGCGAGGTTGTGTCAGCAACTAGGCAGTCAGCTACTAGTCAGCGAAGTTGTCAGCTACTTTACAGCTAGGTTGCGTCAGCTGCTCGTCAGCTAGGTTGCGTCAGCTACTTGTCAGCTAGGTTGCGTCAGCTACTTGTCAACTAGGTTGCATCAGCTACCTGTCAGCTAGGTTGCGTGAGCTTCTCGTCAGCTAGGTTGCGTGAGCTACTCGTCAGCTAGGTTGCGTCTGCTACTCGTCAGCTAGGTTGCGTCAGCTACTCGACAGCTAGGTTGTCAGCAACTTGTCAGCTAGGTTGTGTCAGCTAATCGTCAGCTAGGTTGTCAGCAACTTGTCAGCTAGGTTGTGTCAGCTACTCGTCAGTTAGGTTGTCAGCTTCTCGTCAGCTAGGTTGTGTCAGCTACTCGTCAGCTAGGTTGTCAGCAACTTGTCAGCTAGGTTGTGTCAGCTACTCGTCAGCTAGGTTGTCAGCAACTTGTCAGCTAGGTTGTGTCAGCTACTTGTCAGCTAGGTTGCAGCAGTTACTCGACAGCTAGGTTGCCTCTGCTAGATTGCGTCAGCTAGGTTGCTTCAGCTACTCATCAGCTAGGTTGCGTCAGCTTCTCGTCAACTACTCTTCATCGGCTTGTCGGCTAGGTTGTGTCAGCTACTCGTCAGTGAGGTTGAGTCAGCTACTCGTCAGCTAGGTTGTGTCAGGTACTAGTCACCGTCAGCTACTAGTCAGCTAGGTTTGTCAACTAGGTTGTGTCAGCTACTCGTCAGCTAGGTTGTGTCAGCTGCTCATCAGCTAGGTTGCGTCAGCTACTCGTCAGCGAGGTTGAGTCAGCTACTTGTCAGCTAGGTTGAGTCAGCTACTTGTCAGCGAGGTTGAGTCAGCTACTCGTCAGCGAGGTTTAGTCAGCTACTCGTCAGCGAGGTTGAGTCAGCTACTCGTCAGCTAGGTTGAGTCAGCTACTCGTCAGCTAGGTTGAGTTAGCTACTTGTCAGCTAGGTTGCGTCAGCTTCTGGTCAGCTAATAGTTAGCTAGGTTGTGTCAGCTACTAGTCACCGTCAGCTACTAGTCAGCTAGGTTTGTCAGCTAGGTTGTGTCAGCTACTCGTCAGCTAGGTTGTGTCAGCTGCTCGCCAGCTAGGTTGTGTCAGCTGCTCGCCAGCTAGGTTGCGTCAGCTACTTATCAGCTAGGTTGCGTCAGTTAAATGTCAGCTAGGTTGCATCAGCTACTTGTCAGCTAGGTTGCGTGAGCTTCTCGTCAGCTAGGTTGCGTGAGCTTCTCGTCAGCTAGGTTGAGTGAGCTACTCGTCAGCTAGGTTGCGTCTGCTACTCGTCAGCTAGGTTGGGTCAGCTAGGTTGCGTCAGCTAGGTTGCATCAGCAAGTTTGTATCAGCTACTCATCAGCTAGGTTACGTCAGCTACATTGCATCAGAAACTCGTCAGCTAGGTTGCGTCAGCTCGGCTGTGCCAGCTAATCATCAGCTACTAGTCAGCGAGGCTGTGTCAGCTACTCGTCAGCGAGGCTGTGTCAGCTACTCGTCAGCGAGGTTGTGTCAGCTACTCGTCAGCGAGGTTGTGTCAGCTACTACTCGTCAGATAGGTTGTGGGAGCTACTCGTCAGCGAGGTTGAGTCAGCTACTTGTCAGCGAGGTTGAGTCAGCTACTCGTCAGCGAGGTTGAGTCAGCTACTTGTCAGCTAGGTTGCGTCAGCTTCTGGTCAGCTAATAGTTAGCTAGGTTGTGTCAGCTACTAGTCACCGTCAGCTACTAGTCAGCTAGGTTTGTCAGCTAGGTTGTGTCAGCTACTCGTCAGCTAGGTTGTGTCAGCTGCTCGTCAGCTAGGTTGAGTCAGCTACTCGTCAGCTAGGTTGAGTCAGCTACTCGTCAGCGAGGTTGAGTCAGCTACTCGTCAGCGAGGTTGAGTCAGCTACTCGTCAGCGAGGTTGAGTCAGCTACTCGTCAGCGAGGTTGAGTCAGCTACTCGTCAGCGAGGTTGAGTCAGCTACTCGTCAGCGAGGTTGAGTCAGCTACTCGTCAGCGAGGTTGAGTCAGCTACTCGTCAGCGAGGTTGAGTCAGCTACTCGTCAGCGAGGTTGCGTCTGCTTCTGGTCAGCTAATAGTTAGCTAGGTTGTGTCAGCTACTAGCCACCGTCAGCTACTAGTCAGCTAGGTTTGTCAGCTAGGTTGTGTCAGCTACTCGTCAGCTAGGTTGCGTCAGCTGCTCGTCAGCTAGGTTGCGTCAGCTACTCGTCAGCTAGGTTGCATCAGCTACTCGCCAGCTATGTTGCATCAGCTACTCGTCAGCTAGGTTGCGTGAGCTTATCGTCAGCTAGGTTGCGTGAGCTTCTCGTCAGCTAGGTTGCGTGAGCTACTCGTCAGCTAGGTTGCGTCTGCTACTCGTCAGCTAGGTTGCGTCAGCTACTCGACAGCTAGGTGCCTCTGCTAGATTCCGTCAGCTAGGTTGTCAGCAACTTGTCAGCTAGGGTGTGTCAGCTAATCGTCAGCTAGGTTGTCAGCAACTTGTCAGCTAGGTTGTGTCAGCTACTCGTCAGCTAGGTTGTCAGCTTCTCTTCAGCTAGGTTGTGTCAGCTACTCGTCAGCTAGGTTGTCAGCAACTTGTCAGCTAGGTTGTGTCAGCTACTCGTCAGCTAGGTTGTCAGCAACTTGTCAGCTAGGTTGTGTCAGCTACTTGTCAGCTAGGTTGCAGCAGTTACTCGACAGCTAGGTTGCCTCTGCTAGATTGCGTCAGCTAGGTTGCTTCAGCTACTCATCAGCTAGGTTGCGTCAGCTTCTCGTCAACTACTCTTCATCGGCTTGTCGGCTAGGTTGTGTCAGCTACTCGTCAGCGAGGTTGAGTCAGCTACTCGTCAGCGAGGTTGAGTCAGCTACTCGTCAGCGAGGTTGAGTCAGCTACTCGTCAGCGAGGTTGAGTCAGCTACTCGTCAGCGAGGTTGAGTCAGCTACTCGTCAGCGAGGTTGAGTCAGCTACTTGTCAGCTAGGTTGCGTCAGCTTCTGGTCAGCTAATAGTTAGCTAGGTTGTGTCAGCTACTAGTCACCGTCAGCTACTAGTCAGCTAGGTTTGTCAGCTAGGTTGTGTCAGCTACTCGTCAGCTAGGTTGTGTCATCTGCTCGTCAGCTAGGTTGAGTCAGCTCCTCGTCAGCGAGGTTGAGTCAGCTACTCGTCAGCTAGGTTGAGTCAGCTACTCGTCAGCGAGGTTGAGTCAGCTACTCGTCAGCGAGGTTGAGTCAGCTACTCGTCAGCGAGGTTGAGTCAGCTACTCGTCAGCGAGGTTGAGTCAGCTACTCGTCAGCGAGGTTGAGTCAGCTACTCGTCAGCGAGGTTGAGTCAGCTACTCGTCAGCGAGGTTGAGTCAGCTACTCGTCAGCGAGGTTGAGTCAGCTACTCGTCAGCGAGGTTGCGTCTGCTTCTGGTCAGCTAATAGTTAGCTAGGTTGTGTCAGCTACTAGCCACCGTCAGCTACTAGTCAGCTAGGTTTGTCAGCTAGGTTGTGTCAGCTACTCGTCAGCTAGGTTGCGTCAGCTGCTCGTCAGCTAGGTTGCGTCAGCTACTCGTCAGCTAGGTTGCATCAGCTACTCGCCAGCTATGTTGCATCAGCTACTCGTCAGCTACGTTGCGTGAGCTTATCGTCAGCTAGGTTGCGTGAGCTTCTCGTCAGCTAGGTTGCGTGAGCTACTCGTCAGCTAGGTTGCGTCTGCTACTCGTCAGCTAGGTTGCGTCAGCTACTCGACAGCTAGGTGCCTCTGCTAGATTCCGTCAGCTAGGTTGTCAGCAACTTGTCAGCTAGGGTGTGTCAGCTAATCGTCAGCTAGGTTGTCAGCAACTTGTCAGCTAGGTTGTGTCAGCTACTCGTCAGCTAGGTTGTCAGCTTCTCGTCAGCTAGGTTGTGTCAGCTACTCGTCAGCTAGGTTGTCAGCAACTTGTCAGCTAGGTTGTGTCAGCTACTCGTCAGCTAGGTTGTCAGCAACTTGTCAGCTAGGTTGTGTCAGCTACTTGTCAGCTAGGTTGCAGCAGTTACTCGACAGCTAGGTTGCCTCTGCTAGATTGCGTCAGCTAGGTTGCTTCAGCTACTCATCAGCTAGGTTGCGTCAGCTTCTCGTCAACTACTCTTCATCGGCTTGTCGGCTAGGTTGTGTCAGCTACTCGTCAGCGAGGTTGAGTCAGCTACTCGTCAGCGAGGTTGAGTCAGCTACTCGTCAGCGAGGTTGAGTCAGCTACTCGTCAGCGAGGTTGCGTCTGCTTCTGGTCAGCTAATAGTTAGCTAGGTTGTGTCAGCTACTAGCCACCGTCAGCTACTAGTCAGCTAGGTTTGTCAGCTAGGTTGTGTCAGCTACTCGTCAGCTAGGTTGCGTCAGCTGCTCGTCAGCTAGGTTGCGTCAGCTACTCATCAGCTAGGTTGCATCAGCTACTCGCCAGCTATGTTGCATCAGCTACTCGTCAGCTAGGTTGCGTGAGCTTATCGTCAGCTAGGTTGCGTGAGCTTCTCGTCAGCTAGGTTGCGTGAGCTACTCGTCAGCTAGGTTGCGTCTGCTACTCGTCAGCTAGGTTGCGTCAGCTACTCGACAGCTAGGTGCCTCTGCTAGATTCCGTCAGCTAGGTTGTCAGCAACTTGTCAGCTAGGGTGTGTCAGCTAATCGTCAGCTAGGTTGTCAGCAACTTGTCAGCTAGGTTGTGTCAGCTACTCGTCAGCTAGGTTGTCAGCTTCTCGTCAGCTAGGTTGTGTCAGCTACTAGTCAGCTAGGTTGTCAGCAACTTGTCAGCTAGGTTGTGTCAGCTACTCGTCAGCTAGGTTGTCAGCAACTTGTCAGCTAGGTTGTGTCAGCTACTTGTCAGCTAGGTTGCAGCAGTTACTCGACAGCTAGGTTGCCTCTGCTAGATTGCGTCAGCTAGGTTGCTTCAGCTACTCATCAGCTAGGTTGCGTCAGCTTCTCGTCAACTACTCTTCATCGGCTTGTCGGCTAGGTTGTGTCAGCTACTCGTCAGTGAGGTTGAGTCAGCTACTCGTCAGCTAGGTTGTGTCAGGTACTAGTCACCGTCAGCTACTAGTCAGCTAGGTTTGTCAACTAGGTTGTGTCAGCTACTCGTCAGCTAGGTTGTGTCAGCTGCTCATCAGCTAGGTTGCGTCAGCTACTCGTCAGCGAGGTTGAGTCAGCTACTTGTCAGCTAGGTTGAGTCAGCTACTCGTCAGCGAGGTTGAGTCAGCTACTCGTCAGCAAGGTTGAGTCAGCTACTCGTCAGCGAGGTTGAGTCAGCTACGCGTCAGCTAGGTTGAGTCAGCTACTCGTCAGCGAGGTTGAGTCAGCTACTTGTCAGCTAGGTTGCGTCAGCTTCTGGTCAGCTAATAGTTAGCTAGGTTGTGTCAGCTACTAGTCACCGTCAGCTACTAGTCAGCTAGGTTTGTCAGCTAGGTTGTGTCAGCTACTCGTCAGCTAGGTTGTGTCAGCTGCTCGTCAGCTAGGTTGCGTCAGCTACTTATCAGCTAGGTTGCGTCAGTTAAATGTCAGCTAGGTTGCATCAGCTACTTGTCAGCTAGGTTGCGTGAGCTTCTCGTCAGCTAGGTTGCGTGAGCTTCTCGTCAGCTAGGTTGTGTGAGCTACTCGTCAGCTAGGTTGCGTCTGCTACTCGTCAGCTAGGTTGGGTCAGCTAGGTTGCGTCAGCTAGGTTGCATCAGTAAGTTTGTATCAGCTACTCGTCAGCTAGGTTACGTCAGCTACATTGCATCAGATACTCGTCAGCTAGGTTGCGTCAGCTCGGCTGTGCCAGCTAATCATCAGCTACTAGTCAGCGATGCTGTGTCAGCTACTCGTCAGCAAGGTTGTGTCAGCTACTCGTCAGCGAGGTTGTGTCAGCTACTCGTCAGCGAGGTTGTGTCAGCTACTACTCGTCAGATAGGTTGTGGGAGCTACTCGTCAGCGAGGTTGAGTCAGCTACTTGTCAGCTAGGTTGCATCAGCTTCTGGTCAGCTAATAGTTAGCTAGGTTGTGTCAGCTACTAGTCACCGTCAGCTACTAGTCAGCTAGGTTTGTCAGCTAGGTTGTGTCAGCTACTCGTCAGCTAGGTTGTGTCAGCTGCTCGTCAGCTAGGTTGAGTCAGCTCCTCGTCAGCGAGGTTGAGTCAGCTACTCGTCAGCGAGGTTGAGTCAGCTACTCGTCAGCGAGGTTGAGTCAGCTACTCGTCAGCGAGGTTGAGTCAGCTACTCGTCAGCGAGGTTGAGTCAGCTACTCGTCAGCGAGGTTGAGTCAGCTACTCGTCAGCGAGGTTGCGTCTGCTTCTGGTCAGCTAATAGTTAGCTAGGTTGTGTCAGCTACTAGCCACCGTCAGCTACTAGTCAGCTAGGTTTGTCAGCTAGGTTGTGTCAGCTACTCGTCAGCTAGGTTGTGTCAGCTGCTCGTCAGCTAGGTTGCGTCAGCTACTCGTCAGCGAGGTTGAGTCAGCTACTCGTCAGCGAGGTTGAGTCAGCTACTCGTCAGCGAGGTTGAGTCAGCTACTCGTCAGCGAGGTTGAGTCAGCTACTCGTCAGCGAGGTTGAGTCAGCTACTCGTCAGCGAGGTTGCGTCTGCTTCTGGTCAGCTAATAGTTAGCTAGGTTGTGTCAGCTACTAGCCACCGTCAGCTACTAGTCAGCTAGGTTTGTCAGCTAGGTTGTGTCAGCTACTCGTCAGCTAGGTTGCGTCAGCTGCTCGTCAGCTAGGTTGCGTCAGCTACTCGTCAGCTAGGTTGCATCAGCTACTCGCCAGCTATGTTGCATCAGCTACTCGTCAGCTAGGTTGCGTGAGCTTATCGTCAGCTAGGTTGCGTGAGCTTATCGTCAGCTAGGTTGCGTGAGCTTCTCGTCAGCTAGGTTGCGTGAGCTACTCGTCAGCTAGGTTGCGTCTGCTACTCGTCAGCTTGGTTGCGTCAGCTACTCGACAGCTAGGTGCCTCTGCTAGATTCCGTCAGCTAGGTTGTCAGCAACTTGTCAGCTAGGGTGTGTCAGCTAATCGTCAGCTAGGTTGTCAGCAACTTGTCAGCTAGGTTGTGTCAGCTACTCGTCAGCTAGGTTGTCAGCTTCTCGTCAGCTAGGTTGTGTCAGCTACTCGTCAGCTAGGTTGTCAGCAACTTGTCAGCTAGGTTGTGTCAGCTACTCGTCAGCTAGGTTGTGTCAGCAACTTGTCAGCTAGGTTGTGTCAGCTACTTGTCAGCTAGGTTGCAGCAGTTACTCGACAGCTAGGTTGCCTCTGCTAGATTGCGTCAGCTAGGTTGCTTCAGCTACTCATCAGCTAGGTTGCGTCAGCTTCTCGTCAACTACTCTTCATCGGCTTGTCGGCTAGGTTGTGTCAGCTACTCGTCAGTGAGGTTGAGTCAGCTACTCGTCAGCTAGGTTGTGTCAGGTACTAGTCACCGTCAGCTACTAGTCAGCTAGGTTTGTCAACTAGGTTGTGTCAGCTACTCGTCAGCTAGGTTGTGTCAGCTGCTCATCAGCTAGGTTGCGTCAGCTACTCGTCAGCGAGGTTGAGTCAGCTACTTGTCAGCGAGGTTGAGTCAGCTACTCGTCAGCGAGGTTGAGTCAGCTACTCGTCAGCAAGGTTGAGTCAGCTACTCGTCAGCGAGGTTGAGTCAGCTACTCGTCAGCTAGGTTGAGTCAGCTACTCGTCAGCTAGGTTGAGTCAGCTACTCGTCAGCGAGGTTGAGTCAGCTACTTGTCAGCTAGGTTGCGTCAGCTTCTGGTCAGCTAATAGTTAGCTAGGTTGTGTCAGCTACTAGTCACCGTCAGCTACTAGTCAGCTAGGTTTGTCAGCTAGGTTGTGTCAGCTACTCGTCAGCTAGGTTGTGTCAGCTGCTCGTCAGCTAGGTTGCGTCAGCTACTTATCAGCTAGGTTGCGTCAGTTAAATGTCAGCTAGGTTGCATCAGCTACTTGTCAGCTAGGTTGCGTGAGCTTCTCGTCAGCTAGGTTGCGTGAGCTTCTCGTCAGCTAGGTTGTGTGAGCTACTCGTCAGCTAGGTTGCGTCTGCTACTCGTCAGCTAGGTTGGGTCAGCTAGGTTGCGTCAGCTAGGTTGCATCAGTAAGTTTGTATCAGCTACTCGTCAGCTAGGTTACGTCAGCTACATTGCATCAGATACTCGTCAGCTAGGTTGCGTCAGCTCGGCTGTGCCAGCTAATCATCAGCTACTAGTCAGCGAGGCTGTGTCAGCTACTCGTCAGCAAGGTTGTGTCAGCTACTCGTCAGCGAGGTTGTGTCAGCTACTCGTCAGCGAGGTTGTGTCAGCTACTACTCGTCAGATAGGTTGTGGGAGCTACTCGTCAGCGAGGTTGAGTCAGCTACTTGTCAGCTAGGTTGCATCAGCTTCTGGTCAGCTAATAGTTAGCTAGGTTGTGTCAGCTACTAGTCACCGTCAGCTACTAGTCAGCTAGGTTTGTCAGCTAGGTTGTGTCAGCTACTCGTCAGCTAGGTTGTGTCAGCTGCTCGTCAGCTAGGTTGAGTCAGCTCCTCGTCAGCGAGGTTGAGTCAGCTACTCGTCAGCGAGGTTGAGTCAGCTACTCGTCAGCGAGGTTGCGTCTGCTTCTGGTCAGCTAATAGTTAGCTAGGTTGTGTCAGCTACTAGCCACCGTCAGCTACTAGTCAGCTAGGTTTGTCAGCTAGGTTGTGTCAGCTACTCGTCAGCTAGGTTGTGTCAGCTGCTCGTCAGCTAGGTTGCGTCAGCTACTCGTCAGCGAGGTTGAGTCAGCTACTCGTCAGCGAGGTTGTGTCAGCTACTCGTCAGCGAGGTTGTGTCAGCTACTCGTCAGCGAGGTTGTGTCAGCTACTACTCGTCAGATAGGTTCTGGGAGCTACTCGTCAGCGAGGTTGAGTCAGCTACTTGTCAGCTAGGTTGCATCAGCTTCTGGTCAGCTAATAGTTAGCTAGGTTGTGTCAGCTACTAGTCACCGTCAGCTACTAGTCAGCTAGGTTTGTCAGCTAGGTTGTGTCAGCTACTCGTCAGCTAGGTTGTGTCAGCTGCTCGTCAGCTAGGTTGAGTCAGCTCCTCGTCAGCGAGGTTGAGTCAGCTACTCGTCAGCGAGGTTGAGTCAGCTACTCGTCAGCGAGGTTGAGTCAGCTACTCGTCAGCGAGGTTGAGTCAGCTACTCGTCAGCGAGGTTGAGTCAGCTACTCGTCAGCGAGGTTGAGTCAGCTACTCGTCAGCGAGGTTGCGTCTGCTTCTGGTCAGCTAATAGTTAGCTAGTTTGTATCAGCTACTAGCCACCGTCAGCTACTAGTCAGCTAGGTTTGTCTGCTAGGTTGTGTCAGCTACTCGTCAGCTAGGTTGTGTCAGCTGCTCGTCAGCTAGGTTGCGTCAGCTACTCGTCAGCGAGGTTGAGTCAGCTACTCGTCAGCGAGGTTGAGTCAGCTACTCGTCAGCGAGGTTGAGTCAGCTACTCGTCAGCGAGGTTGAGTCAGCTACTCGTCAGCGAGGTTGAGTCAGCTACTCGTCAGCGAGGTTGCGTCTGCTTCTGGTCAGCTAATAGTTAGCTAGGTTGTGTCAGCTACTAGCCACCGTCAGCTACTAGTCAGCTAGGTTTGTCAGCTAGGTTGTGTCAGCTACTCGTCAGCTAGGTTGCGTCAGCTGCTCGTCAGCTAGGTTGCGTCAGCTACTCGTCAGCTAGGTTGCATCAGCTACTCGCCAGCTATGTTGCATCAGCTACTCGTCAGCTAGGTTGCGTGAGCTTATCGTCAGCTAGGTTGTGTGAGCTTATCGTCAGCTAGGTTGCGTGAGCTTCTCGTCAGCTAGGTTGCGTGAGCTACTCGTCAGCTAGGTTGCGTCTGCTACTCGTCAGCTTGGTTGCGTCAGCTACTCGACAGCTAGGTGCCTCTGCTAGATTCCGTCAGCTAGGTTGTCAGCAACTTGTCAGCTAGGGTGTGTCAGCTAATCGTCAGCTAGGTTGTCAGCAACTTGTCAGCTAGGTTGTGTCAGCTACTCGTCAGCTAGGTTGTCAGCTTCTCGTCAGCTAGGTTGTGTCAGCTACTCGTCAGCTAGGTTGTCAGCAACTTGTCAGCTAGGTTGTGTCAGCTACTCGTCAGCTAGGTTGTGTCAGCAACTTGTCAGCTAGGTTGTGTCAGCTACTTGTCAGCTAGGTTGCAGCAGTTACTCGACAGCTAGGTTGCCTCTGCTAGATTGCGTCAGCTAGGTTGCTTCAGCTACTCATCAGCTAGGTTGCGTCAGCTTCTCGTCAACTACTCTTCATCGGCTTGTCGGCTAGGTTGTGTCAGCTACTCGTCAGTGAGGTTGAGTCAGCTACTCGTCAGCTAGGTTGTGTCAGGTACTAGTCACCGTCAGCTACTAGTCAGCTAGGTTTGTCAACTAGGTTGTGTCAGCTACTCGTCAGCTAGGTTGTGTCAGCTGCTCATCAGCTAGGTTGCGTCAGCTACTCGTCAGCGAGGTTGAGTCAGCTACTTGTCAGCGAGGTTGAGTCAGCTACTCGTCAGCGAGGTTGAGTCAGCTACTCGTCAGCAAGGTTGAGTCAGCTACTCGTCAGCGAGGTTGAGTCAGCTACTCGTCAGCTAGGTTGAGTCAGCTACTCGTCAGCTAGGTTGAGTCAGCTACTCGTCAGCGAGGTTGAGTCAGCTACTTGTCAGCTAGGTTGCGTCAGCTTCTGGTCAGCTAATAGTTAGCTAGGTTGTGTCAGCTACTAGTCACCGTCAGCTACTAGTCAGCTAGGTTTGTCAGCTAGGTTGTGTCAGCTACTCGTCAGCTAGGTTGTGTCAGCTGCTCGTCAGCTAGGTTGCGTCAGCTACTTATCAGCTAGGTTGCGTCAGTTAAATGTCAGCTAGGTTGCATCAGCTACTTGTCAGCTAGGTTGCGTGAGCTTCTCGTCAGCTAGGTTGCGTGAGCTTCTCGTCAGCTAGGTTGTGTGAGCTACTCGTCAGCTAGGTTGCGTCTGCTACTCGTCAGCTAGGTTGGGTCAGCTAGGTTGCGTCAGCTAGGTTGCATCAGTAAGTTTGTATCAGCTACTCGTCAGCTAGGTTACGTCAGCTACATTGCATCAGATACTCGTCAGCTAGGTTGCGTCAGCTCGGCTGTGCCAGCTAATCATCAGCTACTAGTCAGCGAGGCTGTGTCAGCTACTCGTCAGCAAGGTTGTGTCAGCTACTCGTCAGCGAGGTTGTGTCAGCTACTCGTCAGCGAGGTTGTGTCAGCTACTACTCGTCAGATAGGTTGTGGGAGCTACTCGTCAGCGAGGTTGAGTCAGCTACTTGTCAGCTAGGTTGCATCAGCTTCTGGTCAGCTAATAGTTAGCTAGGTTGTGTCAGCTACTAGTCACCGTCAGCTACTAGTCAGCTAGGTTTGTCAGCTAGGTTGTGTCAGCTACTCGTCAGCTAGGTTGTGTCAGCTGCTCGTCAGCTAGGTTGAGTCAGCTCCTCGTCAGCGAGGTTGAGTCAGCTACTCGTCAGCGAGGTTGAGTCAGCTACTCGTCAGCGAGGTTGCGTCTGCTTCTGGTCAGCTAATAGTTAGCTAGGTTGTGTCAGCTACTAGCCACCGTCAGCTACTAGTCAGCTAGGTTTGTCAGCTAGGTTGTGTCAGCTACTCGTCAGCTAGGTTGTGTCAGCTGCTCGTCAGCTAGGTTGCGTCAGCTACTCGTCAGCGAGGTTGAGTCAGCTACTCGTCAGCGAGGTTGTGTCAGCTACTCGTCAGCGAGGTTGTGTCAGCTACTCGTCAGCGAGGTTGTGTCAGCTACTACTCGTCAGATAGGTTCTGGGAGCTACTCGTCAGCGAGGTTGAGTCAGCTACTTGTCAGCTAGGTTGCATCAGCTTCTGGTCAGCTAATAGTTAGCTAGGTTGTGTCAGCTACTAGTCACCGTCAGCTACTAGTCAGCTAGGTTTGTCAGCTAGGTTGTGTCAGCTACTCGTCAGCTAGGTTGTGTCAGCTGCTCGTCAGCTAGGTTGAGTCAGCTCCTCGTCAGCGAGGTTGAGTCAGCTACTCGTCAGCGAGGTTGAGTCAGCTACTCGTCAGCGAGGTTGAGTCAGCTACTCGTCAGCGAGGTTGAGTCAGCTACTCGTCAGCGAGGTTGAGTCAGCTACTCGTCAGCGAGGTTGAGTCAGCTACTCGTCAGCGAGGTTGCGTCTGCTTCTGGTCAGCTAATAGTTAGCTAGTTTGTATCAGCTACTAGCCACCGTCAGCTACTAGTCAGCTAGGTTTGTCTGCTAGGTTGTGTCAGCTACTCGTCAGCTAGGTTGTGTCAGCTGCTCGTCAGCTAGGTTGCGTCAGCTACTCGTCAGCGAGGTTGAGTCAGCTACTCGTCAGCGAGGTTGAGTCAGCTACTCGTCAGCGAGGTTGAGTCAGCTACTCGTCAGCGAGGTTGAGTCAGCTACTCGTCAGCGAGGTTGAGTCAGCTACTCGTCAGCGAGGTTGCGTCTGCTTCTGGTCAGCTAATAGTTAGCTAGGTTGTGTCAGCTACTAGCCACCGTCAGCTACTAGTCAGCTAGGTTTGTCAGCTAGGTTGTGTCAGCTACTCGTCAGCTAGGTTGCGTCAGCTGCTCGTCAGCTAGGTTGCGTCAGCTACTCGTCAGCTAGGTTGCATCAGCTACTCGCCAGCTATGTTGCATCAGCTACTCGTCAGCTAGGTTGCGTGAGCTTATCGTCAGCTAGGTTGCGTGAGCTTCTCGTCAGCTAGGTTGCGTGAGCTACTCGTCAGCTAGGTTGCGTCTGCTACTCGTCAGCTAGGTTGCGTCAGCTACTCGACAGCTAGGTGCCTCTGCTAGATTCCGTCAGCTAGGTTGTCAGCAACTTGTCAGCTAGGGTGTGTCAGCTAATCGTCAGCTAGGTTGTCAGCAACTTGTCAGCTAGGTTGTGTCAGCTACTCGTCAGCTAGGTTGTCAGCTTCTCGTCAGCTAGGTTGTGTCAGCTACTCGTCAGCTAGGTTGTCAGCAACTTGTCAGCTAGGTTGTGTCAGCTACTCGTCAGCTAGGTTGTCAGCAACTTGTCAGCTAGGGTGTGTCAGCTAATCGTCAGCTAGGTTGTCAGCAACTTGTCAGCTAGGTTGTGTCAGCTACTCGTCAGCTAGGTTGTCAGCTTCTCGTCAGCTAGGTTGTGTCAGCTACTCGTCAGCTAGGTTGTCAGCAACTTGTCAGCTAGGTTGTGTCAGCTACTCGTCAGCTAGGTTGTCAGCAACTTGTCAGCTAGGTTGTGTCAGCTACTTGTCAGCTAGGTTGCAGCAGTTACTCGACAGCTAGGTTGCCTCTGCTAGATTGCGTCAGCTAGGTTGCTTCAGCTACTCATCAGCTAGGTTGCGTCAGCTTCTCGTCAACTACTCTTCATCGGCTTGTCGGCTAGGTTGTGTCAGCTACTCGTCAGCGAGGTTGAGTCAGCTACTCGTCAGCGAGGTTGAGTCAGCTACTCGTCAGCGAGGTTGAGTCAGCTACTCGTCAGCGAGGTTGCATCTGCTTCTGGTCAGCTAATAGTTAGCTAGGTTGTGTCAGCTACTAGCCACCGTCAGCTACTAGTCAGCTAGGTTTGTCAGCTAGGTTGTGTCAGCTACTCGTCAGCTAGGTTGCGTCAGCTGCTCGTCAGCTAGGTTGCGTCAGCTACTCGTCAGCTAGGTTGTGTCAGCTACTCGTCAGCTAGGTTGTCAGCAACTTGTCAGCTAGGGTGTGTCAGCTAATCGTCAGCTAGGTTGTCAGCAACTTGTCAGCTAGGTTGTGTCAGCTACTCGTCAGCTAGGTTGTCAGCTTCTCGTCAGCTAGGTTGTGTCAGCTACTCGTCAGCTAGGTTGTCAGCAACTTGTCAGCTAGGTTGTGTCAGCTACTCGTCAGCTAGGTTGTCAGCAACTTGTCAGCTAGGTTGTGTCAGCTACTTGTCAGCTAGGTTGCAGCAGTTACTCGACAGCTAGGTTGCCTCTGCTAGATTGCGTCAGCTAGGTTGCTTCAGCTACTCATCAGCTAGGTTGCGTCAGCTTCTCGTCAACTACTCTTCATCGGCTTGTCGGCTAGGTTGTGTCAGCTACTCGTCAGCGAGGTTGAGTCAGCTACTCGTCAGCGAGGTTGAGTCAGCTACTCGTCAGCGAGGTTGAGTCAGCTACTCGTCAGCGAGGTTGCATCTGCTTCTGGTCAGCTAATAGTTAGCTAGGTTGTGGCAGCTACTAGCCACCGTCAGCTACTAGTCAGCTAGGTTTGTCAGCTAGGTTGTGTCAGCTACTCGTCAGCTAGGTTGCGTCAGCTGCTCGTCAGCTAGGTTGCGTCAGCTACTCATCAGCTAGGTTGCATCAGCTACTCGCCAGCTATGTTGCATCAGCTACTCGTCAGCTAGGTTGCGTGAGCTTATCGTCAGCTAGGTTGTGTCAGCTACTCGTCAGCTAGGTTGTCAGCTTCTCGTCAGCTAGGTTGTGTCAGCTACTCGCCAGCTAGGTTGTCAGCAACTTGTCAGCTAGGTTGTGTCAGCTACTCGTCAGCTAGGTTGTCAGCAACTTGTCAGCTAGGTTGTGTCAGCTACTTGTCAGCTAGGTTGCAGCAGTTACTCGACAGCTAGGTTGCCTCTGCTAGATTGCGTCAGCTAGGTTGCTTCAGCTACTCATCAGCTAGGTTGCGTCAGCTTCTCGTCAACTACTCTTCATCGGCTTGTCGGCTAGGTTGTGTCAGCTACTCGTCAGTGAGGTTGAGTCAGCTACTCGTCAGCTAGGTTGTGTCAGGTACTAGTCACCGTCAGCTACTAGTCAGCTAGGTTTGTCAACTAGGTTGTGTCAGCTACTCGTCAGCTAGGTTGTGTCAGCTGCTCATCAGCTAGGTTGCGTCAGCTACTCGTCAGCGAGGTTGAGTCAGCTACTTGTCAGCTAGGTTGAGTCAGCTACTCGTCAGCTAGGTTGTGTCAGCTAGGTTGCTTCAGCTAGGTTGCGTCAGCTAGGTTGCGTCAGCTAGGTTGCGTCAGCAAGTTTGCATCAGCTACTCGTCAGCTAGGTAACGTCAGCTACGTTGCATCAGATACTCGTCAGCTAGGTTGAGTCAGCGAGGTTGTGTGAGCTACTCGTCAGCTAGGTCGTGTCAGTTAGGTTGTGTCAGCTAGGTTGCTTCAGCTAGGTTGCGTCAGCTAGGTTGTGCCAGCTAGGTTGTGTCAGCTACTCGGCAGCTAGGTTACGTCAGCTACGTTGCATCAGATGCTCAGCTAGGTTGTGTCAGCTAGGTTGTGTCAGCAACTAGGCAGTCAGCTACTAGTCAGCTAGGTTGTGTCACCTACTCGTCAGCTAGTAGTCAGCGAGGTTGTGTCAGCTACTCGTCAGCGAGGTTGTGTCAGCTACTCGTCAGCGAGGTTGTGTCAGCTACTCGTCAGCGAGGTTTTGTCAGCTACTCGTCAGCGAGGTTGTGTCAGCTACTCGTCAGCGAGGTTGTGTCAGCTACTCGTCTCCGAGGTTGTGTTAGCTACTCGTCAGATAGGTTGTGTCAGCTACTCATCAGCTAGGTTGAGATAAACTGGATTGTATATACACTACTAGTCAGCTAGTTTGCTTCAGCTAGGTTGCTTCAGCTACTCGTCAGCCAGGTTAAGTCAGCTACACGTCAGCTAGGTTGTGTCAGCTACACGTCAGCTAGGTTGTGTCAGCAACAAGTCAGCGTAAGCTAGGTTTGTCATTAAGGTTGCGTCAGCTCCTCGTCAGCTAGGTTGCGTCAGCTCCTCGTCAGCTAGGTTGTGTCAGCTACTCGTCAGCGAGGTTGTGTCAGCTACTCGTCAGCGAGGTTGTGTCAGCTACTCGTCAGCGAGGTTGTGTCAGCCACTCGTCAGCTAGGTTTTATCCGTTAGATTGTATATACACTACTTGTCCCGCTAGGTTGCGTCAGCTAAGTTGAATCAGCTCCTCGTCAGCTAGGTTGAGTCAGCTCCTCGTCAGCTAAGTTGAGTCAGCTCCTCGTCAGCTAGGTTGAGTCAGCTCCTCGTCAGCTAAGTTGAGTCAGCTCCTCGTCAGCTAAGTTGAGTCAGCTCCTCGTCAGCGAGGTTGAGTCAGCTCCTCGTCAGCGAGGTTGAGTCAGCTCCTCGTCAGCGAGGTTGAGTCAGCTCCTCGTCAGCGAGGTTGAGTCAGCTCCTCGTCAGCGAGGTTGAGTCAGCTCCTCGTCAGCGAGGTTGAGTCAGCTCCTCGTCAGCGAGGTTGAGTCAGCTCCTCGTCAGCGAGGTTGAGTCAGCTACTCGTCAGCGAGGTTGAGTCAGCTACTCGTCAGCTACTCGTCAGCTCCTCGTCAGCTAGGTTGTGTGTCAGCTGCTCATTAGCTAGGTTGTGTGTCAGATGCTCGTCAGCTATGTTGTGTGTCAGATGCTCGTCAGCTATGTTGTGTGTCAGCTACTCGTCAGCTAGGTTGCGTCAGCTATTTTTCAGCTATGTTGCGTCAGCTAGGTTGAGTCAACTATGTTGCGTCAGCTACTAGTCAGCTAGTTTGAGTTAGCTACTAATCAGCTAGGTTGCTTTAGCAAGGTTGCGTCAGCCTCTAGTCAGCGTAGTTGCGTCAGCCTCTAGTCAGCGTATTTGCGCCAGCTTGATAGCGTCTGCTACTCGTCAGCTGTGTTGCGTCTGCTACTAGTCAGCGTCAGCTACTTGTCAGCTATGTTTTGTCAGCTACTAGTCAGTGTCATCTACTAGTCAGCTAGGTTGTGTCAGCTTCTTGTCAGCGTCAGCTACTTGTCAGCTAGGTTGTGTCAGCTACTCATCAGGTAGGTTGTGTCATCTACTCATCAGCTAGGTTGCGTCAGCGAGGTTGTGTGAGCTACTCGTCAGCTAGGTTGTGTCAGCTAGGTTGCTTCAGCTAGGTTGCGTCAGCTAGGTTGCATCAGCAAGTTTGCATCAGCTACTCATCAGCTAGGTTACGTCAGCTACGTTGCATCAGATACTCGTCAGCTAGGTTGTGTCAGCTTGGTTGTGTCAGCTACTTGTCAGTGAGGTTGTGTCAGCTACTACTCGTCAGATAGGTTGTGGGAGCTACTCGTCAGCTAGGTTGAGTCAGCTCCTCGTCAGCTAAGTTGAGTCAGCTCCTCGTCAGCTAGGTTGAGTCAGCTCCTCGTCAGCTAAGTTGAGTCAGCTCCTCGTCAGCTAAGTTGAGTCAGCTCCTCGTCAGCGAGGTTGAGTCAGCTCCTCGTCAGCGAGGTTGAGTCAGCTCCTCGTCAGCGAGGTTGAGTCAGCTCCTCGTCAGCGAGGTTGAGTCAGCTCCTCGTCAGCGAGGTTGAGTCAGCTCCTCGTCAGCGAGGTTGAGTCAGCTCCTCGTCAGCGAGGTTGAGTCAGCTCCTCGTCAGCGAGGTTGAGTCAGCTACTCGTCAGCGAGGTTGAGTCAGCTACTCGTCAGCTACTCGTCAGCTCCTCGTCAGCTAGGTTGTGTGTCAGCTGCTCATTAGCTAGGTTGTGTGTCAGATGCTCGTCAGCTATGTTGTGTGTCAGATGCTCGTCAGCTATGTTGTGTGTCAGCTACTCGTCAGCTAGGTTGCGTCAGCTATTTTTCAGCTATGTTGCGTCAGCTAGGTTGAGTCAACTATGTTGCGTCAGCTACTAGTCAGCTAGTTTGAGTTAGCTACTAATCAGCTAGGTTGCTTTAGCAAGGTTGCGTCAGCCTCTAGTCAGCGTAGTTGCGTCAGCCTCTAGTCAGCGTATTTGCGCCAGCTTGATAGCGTCTGCTACTCGTCAGCTGTGTTGCGTCTGCTACTAGTCAGCGTCAGCTACTTGTCAGCTATGTTTTGTCAGCTACTAGTCAGTGTCATCTACTAGTCAGCTAGGTTGTGTCAGCTTCTTGTCAGCGTCAGCTACTTGTCAGCTAGGTTGTGTCAGCTACTCATCAGGTAGGTTGTGTCATCTACTCATCAGCTAGGTTGCGTCAGCGAGGTTGTGTGAGCTACTCGTCAGCTAGGTTGTGTCAGCTAGGTTGCTTCAGCTAGGTTGCGTCAGCTAGGTTGCATCAGCAAGTTTGCATCAGCTACTCATCAGCTAGGTTACGTCAGCTACGTTGCATCAGATACTCGTCAGCTAGGTTGTGTCAGCTTGGTTGTGTCAGCTACTTGTCAGTGAGGTTGTGTCAGCTACTACTCGTCAGATAGGTTGTGGGAGCTACTCGTCAGCTAGGTTTTATCCGTTAGATTGTATATACACTACTTGTCCCGCTAGGTTGCGTCAGCTAAGTTGAGTCAGCTCCTCGTCAGCTAGGTTGAGTCAGCTCCTCGTCAGCTAAGTTGAGTCAGCTCCTCGTCAGCTAAGTTGAGTCAGCTCCTCGTCAGCTAAGTTGAGTCAGCTCCTCGTCAGCTAAGTTGAGTCAGCTCCTTGTCAGCTAAGTTGAGTCAGCTCCTCGTCAGCGAGGTTGAGTCAGCTCCTCGTCAGCGAGGTTGAGTCAGCTACTCGTCAGCGAGGTTGAGTCAGCTCCTCGTCAGCTATGTTGTGTGTCAGCTCCTCGTCAGCTATGTTGTGTGTCAGCTGCTCATTAGCTAGGTTGTGTGTCAGCTGCTCATTAGCTAGGTTGTGTGTCAGCTGCTCATCAGCTATGTTGTGTGTCAGCTACTCGTCAGCTAGGTTGCGTCAGCTATTTTTCAGCTATGTTGCGTCAGCTAGGTTGAGTCAACTATGTTGCGTCAGCTACTAGTCAGCTAGGTTGCGTCAGCTATTTTTCAGCTATGTTGCGTCAGCTAGGTTGAGTCAACTATGTTGCGTCAGCTACTAGTCAGCTAGTTTGAGTTAGCTACTAATCAGCTAGGTTGCTTTAGCAAGGTTGCGTCAGCCTCTAGTCAGCGTAGTTGCGTCAGCCTCTAGTCAGCGTATTTGCGCCAGCTTGATAGCGTCTGCTACTCGTCAGCTGTGTTGCGTCTGCTACTAGTCAGCGTCAGCTACTTGTCAGCTATGTTTTGTCAGCTACTAGTCAGTTTCATCTACTAGTCAGCTAGGTTGTGTCAGCTTCTTGTCAGCATCAGCTACTTGTCAGCTAGGTTGTGTCAGCTACTCATCAGGTAGGTTGTGTCATCTACTCATCAGCTAGGTTGCGTCAGCGAGGTTGTGTGAGCTACTCGTCAGCTAGGTTGTGTCAGCTAGGTTGTGTCAGCTAGGTTGCTTCAGCTAGGTTGCGTCAGCTAGGTTGCATCAGCAAGTTTGCATCAGCTACTCATCAGCTAGGTTACGTCAGCTACGTTGCATCAGATACTCGTCAGCTAGGTTGTGTCAGCTTGGTTGTGTCAGCTACTTGTCAGTGAGGTTGTGTCAGCTACTACTCGTCAGATAGGTTGTGGGAGCTACTCGTCAGCTAGGTTTTATCCGTTAGATTGTATATACACTACTTGTCCCGCTAGGTTGTGTCAGCTAAGTTGAGTCAGCTCCTCGTCAGCTAGGTTGAGTCAGCTCCTCGTCAGCTAAGTTGAGTCAGCTCCTCGTCAGCTAAGTTGAGTCAGCTCCTCGTCAGCTAAGTTGAGTCAGCTCCTCGTCAGCTAAGTTGAGTCAGCTCCTCGTCAGCTAAGTTGAGTCATCTCCTCGTCAGCTAAGTTGAGTCAGCTCCCCGTCAGCTAGGTTGAGTCAGCTCCCCGTCAGCGAGGTTGAGTCAGCTACTCGTCAGCGAGGTTGAGTCAGCTACTCGTCAGCGAGGTTGAGTCAGCTACTCGTCAGCGAGGTTGAGTGTCAGCTCCTCGTCAGCTATGTTGTGTGTCAGCTCCTCGTCAGCTATGTTGTGTGTCAGCTGCTCATTAGCTAGGTTGTGTCAGCTGCTCATTAGCTAGGTTGTGTGTCAGCTGCTCATCAGCTATGTTGTGTGTCAGCTACTCGTCAGCTAGGTTGCGTCAGCTATTTTTCAGCTATGTTGCGTCAGCTAGGTTGAGTCAACTATGTTGCGTCAGCTACTAGTCAGCTAGGTTGAGTTAGCTACTAATCAGCTAGGTTGCTTTAGCTAGGTTGCATCAGCCTCTAGTCAGCGTAGTTGCGTCAGCCTCTAGTCAGCGTATTTGCGCCAGCTTGATAGCGTCAGCTACTTGTCAGCTATGTTTTGTCAGCTACTAGTCAGTTTCATCTACTAGTCAGCTAGGATGTGTCAGCTTCTTGTCAGCGTCAGCTACTTGTCAGCTAGTTGTGTCAGCTACTGATCAGGTAGGTTGTGTCATCTACTCGTCAGCTAGGTTGAGTCAGCTACTCGTCAGCTAGGTTGCGTCAGCTACTAATCAGCTAGGTTGCGTCAGCTAGGTTGCGTCAGCTACTCGTCAGCTAGGTTGCGTCAGCTAGGTTGCGTCAGCTAGGTTGCATCAGCAAGTTTGCATCAGCTACTCGTCAGCTAGGTTACGTCAGCTACGTTGCATCAGATACTCGTCAGCTAGGTTGCGTCAGCTTAGCTGTGTCAGCTAATCATTAGCTGCTAGTCAGCGAAGTTATGTCAGCAACTAGGCACTCAGCTACTTGTCAGCTAGTTTGTGTCACCTACTCGTCAGCTACTAGTGAGCTAGGTTGTGTCAGCTACTAGGCAGTCAGCTACTAGTCAGCGAAGTTGTGTCAGCTACTCGTCAGCGAGGTTGTGTCAGCAACTAGGCAGTCAGCTACTAGTCAGCGAAGTTGTGTCAGCTTCTTGTCAGCGTCAGCTACTTGTCAGCTAGGTTGTGTCAGCTACTCATCAGGTAGGTTGTGTCATCTACTCGTCAGCTAGTAGTCAGCGAGGTTGTGTCAGCTACTAGGCAGCGAGGTTGTGTCAGCTACTCGTCAGAGAGGTTGTGTCAGCTACTCGTCACCGAGGTTGTGTTAGCTACTCGTCAGCTAGGATGAGATAAACTGGATTGTATATACACTACTAGTCAGCTAGTTTGCTTCAGCTAGGTTGCTTCAGCTACTCGTCAGCCAGGTTAAGTCAGCTACACGTCAGCTAGGTTGTGTCAGCTACACGTCAGCTAGGTTGTGTCAGCAACAAGTCAGCGTAAGCTAGGTTTGTCATTAAGGTTGCGTCAGCTCCTCGTCAGCTAGGTTGAGTCAGCTACTCGTCAGCTAGGTTGTGTCAGCTACTCGTCAGCGAGGTTGTGTCAGCTACTCGTCAGCGAGGTTGTGTCAGCTACTCGTCAGCGAGGTTGTGTCAGCTACTCGTCAGCGAGGTTGTGTCAGCTACTCGTCAGCGAGGTTGTGTCAGCTACTCGTCAGCGAGGTTGTGTCAGCTACTACTCGTCAGATAGGTTGTGGGAGCTACTCGTCAGCTAGGTTTTATCCGTTAGATTGTATATACACTACTTGTCCAGCTAGGTTGCGTCAGCTAGGTTGAGTCAGCTCCTCGTCAGCTAGGTTGAGTCAGCTCCTCGTCAGCTAGGTTGAGTCAGCTACTCGTCAGCGAGGTTGAGTCAGCTACTCGTCAGCGAGTTTGAGTCAGCTACTCGTCAGCGAGGTTGAGTCAGCTCCTCATCAGCTATGTTGTGTGTCAGCTGCTCATTAGCTAGGTTGTGTGTCAGCTGCTCATCAGCTATGTTGTGTGTCAGCTACTCGTCAGCTAGGTTGCGTCAGCTATTTTTCAGCTATGTTGCGTCAGCTAGGTTGAGTCAACTATGTTGCGTCAGCTACTAGTCAGCTAGATTGAGTTAGCTACTAATCAGCTAGGTTGCTTTAGCAAGGTTGCGTCAGCCTCTAGTCAGCGTATTTGCGCCAGCTTGATAGCGTCTGCTACTCGTCAGCTGTGTTGCGTCTGCTACTAGTCAGCGTCAGCTACGTGTCAGCTATGTTTTGTCAGCTACTAGTCAGTTTCATCTACTAGTCAGCTAGGTTGTGTCAGCTTCTTGTCAGCGTCAGCTACTTGTCAGCTAGGTTGTGTCAGCTACTCATCAGGTAGGTTGTGTCATCTACTCGTCAGCTAGGTTGAGTCAGCTACACGTCAGCTAGGTTGCGTCAGCTACTAATCAGCTAGGTTGCGTCAGCTAGGTTGTGTCAGCTACTCGTCAGCTAGGTTGCGTCAGCTAGGTTGCGTCAGCTAGGTTGCATCAGCAAGTTTGCATCAGCTACTCGTCAGCTAGGTTCCGTCAGCTACGTTGCATCAGATACTCGTCAGCTAGGTTGCGTCAGCTTAGCTGTGTCAGCTAATCATTAGCTGCTAGTCAGCGAAGTTGTGTCAGCAACTAGGCACTCAGCTACTTGTCAGCTAGTTTGTGTCACCTACTCATCAGCTACTAGTCAGCTAGGTTGTGTCAGCTACTAGGCAGTCAGCTACTTGTCAGCGAAGTTGTGTCAGCTACTCGTCAGCGAGGTTGTGTCAGCTACTCGTCAGCGAGGTTGTGTCAGCAACTAGGCAGTCAGCTACTAGTCAGCGAAGTTGTCAGCTACTCGTCAGCGAGGTTGTGTCAGCTACTCTACAGCTAGGTTGCGTCAGCTGCTCGTCAGCTAGGTTGCGTCAGCTACTTGTCAGCTAGGTTGCGTCAGCTACTTGTCAACTAGGTTGCATCAGCTACCTGTCAGCTAGGTTGCGTGAGCTTCTCGTCAGCTAGGTTGCGTGAGCTACTCGTCAGCTAGGTTGCGTCTGCTACTCGTCAGCTAGGTTGCGTCAGCTACTCGACAGCTAGGTTGTCAGCAACTTGTCAGCTAGGTTGTGTCAGCTAATCGTCAGCTAGGTTGTCAGCAACTTGTCAGCTAGGTTGTGTCAGCTACTCGTCAGTTAGGTTGTCAGCTTCTCGTCAGCTAGGTTGTGTCAGCTACTCGTCAGCTAGGTTGTCAGCAACTTGTCAGCTAGGTTGTGTCAGCTACTCGTCAGCTAGGTTGTCAGCAACTTGTCAGCTAGGTTGTGTCAGCTACTTGTCAGCTAGGTTGCAGCAGTTACTCGACAGCTAGGTTGCCTCTGCTAGATTGCGTCAGCTAGGTTGCTTCAGCTACTCATCAGCTAGGTTGCGTCAGCTTCTCGTCAACTACTCTTCATCGGCTTGTCGGCTAGGTTGTGTCAGCTACTCGTCAGTGAGGTTGAGTCAGCTACTCGTCAGCTAGGTTGTGTCAGGTACTAGTCACCGTCAGCTACTAGTCAGCTAGGTTTGTCAACTAGGTTGTGTCAGCTACTCGTCAGCTAGGTTGTGTCAGCTGCTCATCAGCTAGGTTGCGTCAGCTACTCGTCAGCGAGGTTGAGTCAGCTACTTGTCAGCTAGGTTGAGTCAGCTACTTGTCAGCGAGGTTGAGTCAGCTACTCGTCAGCGAGGTTGAGTCAGCTACTCGTCAGCGAGGTTGAGTCAGCTACTCGTCAGCTAGGTTGAGTCAGCTACTCGTCAGCTAGGTTGAGTTAGCTACTTGTCAGCTAGGTTGCGTCAGCTTCTGGTCAGCTAATAGTTAGCTAGGTTGTGTCAGCTACTAGTCACCGTCAGCTACTAGTCAGCTAGGTTTGTCAGCTAGGTTGTGTCAGCTACTCGTCAGCTAGGTTGTGTCAGCTGCTCGCCAGCTAGGTTGTGTCAGCTGCTCGCCAGCTAGGTTGCGTCAGCTACTTATCAGCTAGGTTGCGTCAGTTAAATGTCAGCTAGGTTGCATCAGCTACTTGTCAGCTAGGTTGCGTGAGCTTCTCGTCAGCTAGGTTGCGTGAGCTTCTCGTCAGCTAGGTTGAGTGAGCTACTCGTCAGCTAGGTTGCGTCTGCTACTCGTCAGCTAGGTTGGGTCAGCTAGGTTGCGTCAGCTAGGTTGCATCAGCAAGTTTGTATCAGCTACTCGTCAGCTAGGTTACGTCAGCTACATTGCATCAGAAACTCGTCAGCTAGGTTGCGTCAGCTCGGCTGTGCCAGCTAATCATCAGCTACTAGTCAGCGAGGCTGTGTCAGCTACTCGTCAGCGAGGCTGTGTCAGCTACTCGTCAGCGAGGTTGTGTCAGCTACTCGTCAGCGAGGTTGTGTCAGCTACTACTCGTCAGATAGGTTGTGGGAGCTACTCGTCAGCGAGGTTGAGTCAGCTACTTGTCAGCGAGGTTGAGTCAGCTCCTCATCAGCGAGGATGAGTCAGCTACTCGTCAGCGAGGTTGAGTCAGCTACTCGTCAGCTAGGTTGAGTCAGCTACTCGTCAGCTAGGTTGAGTTAGCTACTTGTCAGCTAGGTTGCGTCAGCTTCTGGTCAGCTAATAGTTAGCTAGGTTGTGTCAGCTACTAGTCACCGTCAGCTACTAGTCAGCTAGGTTTGTCAGCTAGGTTGTGTCAGCTACTCGTCAGCTAGGTTGTGTCAGCTGCTCGTCAGCTAGGTTGAGTCAGCTCCTCGTCAGCGAGGTTGAGTCAGCTACTCGTCAGCTAGGTTGAGTCAGCTACTCGTCAGCGAGGTTGAGTCAGCTACTCGTCAGCGAGGTTGAGTCAGCTACTCGTCAGCGAGGTTGAGTCAGCTACTCGTCAGCGAGGTTGAGTCAGCTACTCGTCAGCGAGGTTGAGTCAGCTACTCGTCAGCGAGGTTGCGTCTGCTTCTGGTCAGCTAATAGTTAGCTAGGTTGTGTCAGCTACTAGCCACCGTCAGCTACTAGTCAGCTAGGTTTGTCAGCTAGGTTGTGTCAGCTACTCGTCAGCTAGGTTGCGTCAGCTGCTCGTCAGCTAGGTTGCGTCAGCTACTCGTCAGCTAGGTTGCATCAGCTACTCGCCAGCTATGTTGCATCAGCTACTCGTCAGCTAGGTTGCGTGAGCTTATCGTCAGCTAGGTTGCGTGAGCTTCTCGTCAGCTAGGTTGCGTGAGCTACTCGTCAGCTAGGTTGCGTCTGCTTCTCGTCAGCTAGGTTGCGTCAGCTACTCGACAGCTAGGTGCCTCTGCTAGATTCCGTCAGCTAGGTTGTCAGCAACTTGTCAGCTAGGGTGTGTCAGCTAATCGTCAGCTAGGTTGTCAGCAACTTGTCAGCTAGGTTGTGTCAGCTACTCGTCAGCTAGGTTGTCAGCTTCTCGTCAGCTAGGTTGTGTCAGCTACTCGTCAGCTAGGTTGTCAGCAACTTGTCAGCTAGGTTGTGTCAGCTACTCGTCAGCTAGGTTGTCAGCAACTTGTCAGCTAGGTTGTGTCAGCTACTTGTCAGCTAGGTTGCAGCAGTTACTCGACAGCTAGGTTGCCTCTGCTAGATTGCGTCAGCTAGGTTGCTTCAGCTACTCATCAGCTAGGTTGCGTCAGCTTCTCGTCAACTACTCTTCATCGGCTTGTCGGCTAGGTTGTGTCAGCTACTCGTCAGCGAGGTTGAGTCAGCTACTCGTCAGCGAGGTTGAGTCAGCTACTCGTCAGCGAGGTTGAGTCAGCTACTCGTCAGCGAGGTTGCGTCTGCTTCTGGTCAGCTAATAGTTAGCTAGGTTGTGTCAGCTACTAGCCACCGTCAGCTACTAGTCAGCTAGGTTTGTCAGCTAGGTTGTGTCAGCTACTCGTCAGCTAGGTTGCGTCAGCTGCTCGTCAGCTAGGTTGCGTCAGCTACTCATCAGCTAGGTTGCATCAGCTACTCGCCAGCTATGTTGCATCAGCTACTCGTCAGCTAGGTTGCGTGAGCTTCTCGTCAGCTAGGTTGCGTGAGCTACTCGTCAGCTAGGTTGCGTCTGCTACTCGTCAGCTAGGTTGCGTCAGCTACTCGACAGCTAGGTGCCTCTGCTAGATTGCGTCAGCTAGGTTGCTTCAGCTACTCATCAGCTAGGTTGCGTCAGCTTCTCGTCAACTACTCTTCATCGGCTTGTCGGCTAGGTTGTGTCAGCTACTCGTCAGTGAGGTTGAGTCAGCTACTCGTCAGCTAGGTTGTGTCAGGTACTAGTCACCGTCAGCTACTAGTCAGCTAGGTTTGTTAACTAGGTTGTGTCAGCTACTCGTCAGCTAGGTTGTGTCAGCTGCTCATCAGCTAGGTTGCGTCAGCTACTCGTCAGCGAGGTTGAGTCAGCTACTTGTCAGCTAGGTTGAGTCAGCTACTCGTCAGCGAGGTTGAGTCAGCTACTCGTCAGCAAGGTTGAGTCAGCTACTCGTCAGCGAGGTTGAGTCAGCTACGCGTCAGCTAGGTTGAGTCAGCTACTCGTCAGCGAGGTTGAGTCAGCTACTTGTCAGCTAGGTTGCGTCAGCTTCTGGTCAGCTAATAGTTAGCTAGGTTGTGTCAGCTACTAGTCACCGTCAGCTACTAGTCAGCTAGGTTTGTCAGCTAGGTTGTGTCAGCTACTCGTCAGCTAGGTTGTGTCAGCTGCTCGTCAGCTAGGTTGCGTCAGCTACTTATCAGCTAGGTTGCGTCAGTTAAATGTCAGCTAGGTTGCATCAGCTACTTGTCAGCTAGGTTGCGTGAGCTTCTCGTCAGCTAGGTTGCGTGAGCTTCTCGTCAGCTAGGTTGTGTGAGCTACTCGTCAGCTAGGTTGCGTCTGCTACTCGTCAGCTAGGTTGGGTCAGCTAGGTTGCGTCAGCTAGGTTGCATCAGTAAGTTTGTATCAGCTACTCGTCAGCTAGGTTACGTCAGCTACATTGCATCAGATACTCGTCAGCTAGGTTGCGTCAGCTCGGCTGTGCCAGCTAATCATCAGCTACTAGTCAGCGAGGCTGTGTCAGCTACTCGTCAGCAAGGTTGTGTCAGCTACTCGTCAGCGAGGTTGTGTCAGCTACTCGTCAGCGAGGTTGTGTCAGCTACTACTCGTCAGATAGGTTGTGGGAGCTACTCGTCAGCGAGGTTGAGTCAGCTACTTGTCAGCTAGGTTGCATCAGCTTCTGGTCAGCTAATAGTTAGCTAGGTTGTGTCAGCTACTAGTCACCGTCAGCTACTAGTCAGCTAGGTTTGTCAGCTAGGTTGTGTCAGCTACTCGTCAGCTAGGTTGTGTCAGCTGCTCGTCAGCTAGGTTGAGTCAGCTCCTCGTCAGCGAGGTTGAGTCAGCTACTCGTCAGCGAGGTTGAGTCAGCTACTCGTCAGCGAGGTTGAGTCAGCTACTCGTCAGCGAGGTTGAGTCAGCTACTCGTCAGCGAGGTTGAGTCAGCTACTCGTCAGCGAGGTTGCGTCTGCTTCTGGTCAGCTAATAGTTAGCTAGGTTGTGTCAGCTACTAGCCACCGTCAGCTACTAGTCAGCTAGGTTTGTCAGCTAGGTTGTGTCAGCTACTCGTCAGCTAGGTTGTGTCAGCTGCTCGTCAGCTAGGTTGCGTCAGCTACTCGTCAGCGAGGTTGAGTCAGCTACTCGTCAGCGAGGTTGAGTCAGCTACTCGTCAGCGAGGTTGAGTCAGCTACTCGTCAGCGAGGTTGAGTCAGCTACTCGTCAGCGAGGTTGAGTCAGCTACTCGTCAGCGAGGTTGCGTCTGCTTCTGGTCAGCTAATAGTTAGCTAGGTTGTGTCAGCTACTAGCCACCGTCAGCTACTAGTCAGCTAGGTTTGTCAGCTAGGTTGTGTCAGCTACTCGTCAGCTAGGTTGCGTCAGCTGCTCGTCAGCTAGGTTGCGTCAGCTACTCGTCAGCTAGGTTGCATCAGCTACTCGCCAGCTATGTTGCATCAGCTACTCGTCAGCTAGGTTGCGTGAGCTTATCGTCAGCTAGGTTGCGTGAGCTTATCGTCAGCTAGGTTGCGTGAGCTTCTCGTCAGCTAGGTTGCGTGAGCTACTCGTCAGCTAGGTTGCGTCTGCTACTCGTCAGCTTGGTTGCGTCAGCTACTCGACAGCTAGGTGCCTCTGCTAGATTCCGTCAGCTAGGTTGTCAGCAACTTGTCAGCTAGGGTGTGTCAGCTAATCGTCAGCTAGGTTGTCAGCAACTTGTCAGCTAGGTTGTGTCAGCTACTCGTCAGCTAGGTTGTCAGCTTCTCGTCAGCAAGGTTGTGTCAGCTACTCGTCAGCTAGGTTGTCAGCAACTTGTCAGCTAGGTTGTGTCAGCTACTCGTCAGCTAGGTTGTGTCAGCAACTTGTCAGCTAGGTTGTGTCAGCTACTTGTCAGCTAGGTTGCAGCAGTTACTCGACAGCTAGGTTGCCTCTGCTAGATTGCGTCAGCTAGGTTGCTTCAGCTACTCATCAGCTAGGTTGCGTCAGCTTCTCGTCAACTACTCTTCATCGGCTTGTCGGCTAGGTTGTGTCAGCTACTCGTCAGTGAGGTTGAGTCAGCTACTCGTCAGCTAGGTTGTGTCAGGTACTAGTCACCGTCAGCTACTAGTCAGCTAGGTTTGTCAACTAGGTTGTGTCAGCTACTCGTCAGCTAGGTTGTGTCAGCTGCTCATCAGCTAGGTTGCGTCAGCTACTCGTCAGCGAGGTTGAGTCAGCTACTTGTCAGCGAGGTTGAGTCAGCTACTCGTCAGCGAGGTTGAGTCAGCTACTCGTCAGCAAGGTTGCGTCAGCTACTCGTCAGCGAGGTTGAGTCAGCTACTTGTCAGCGAGGTTGAGTCAGCTACTCGTCAGCGAGGTTGAGTCAGCTACTCGTCAGCAAGGTTGAGTCAGCTACTCGTCAGCGAGGTTGCGTCAGCTACTCGTCAGCTAGGTTGAGTCAGCTACTCGTCAGCTAGGTTGAGTCAGCTACTCGTCAGCGAGGTTGAGTCAGCTACTTGTCAGCTAGGTTGCGTCAGCTTCTGGTCAGCTAATAGTTAGCTAGGTTGTGTCAGCTACTAGTCACCGTCAGCTACTAGTCAGCTAGGTTTGTCAGCTAGGTTGTGTCAGCTACTCGTCAGCTAGGTTGTGTCAGCTGCTCGTCAGCTAGGTTGCGTCAGCTACTTATCAGCTAGGTTGCGTCAGTTAAATGTCAGCTAGGTTGCATCAGCTACTTGTCAGCTAGGTTGCGTGAGCTTCTCGTCAGCTAGGTTGCGTGAGCTTCTCGTCAGCTAGGTTGTGTGAGCTACTCGTCAGCTAGGTTGCGTCTGCTACTCGTCAGCTAGGTTGGGTCAGCTAGGTTGCGTCAGCTAGGTTGCATCAGTAAGTTTGTATCAGCTACTCGTCAGCTAGGTTACGTCAGCTACTTTGCATCAGATACTCGTCAGCGAGGTTGAGTCAGCTACTCGTCAGCGAGGTTGAGTCAGCTACTCGTCAGCGAGGTTGAGTCAGCTACTCGTCAGCGAGGTTGAGTCAGCTACTCGTCAGCGAGGTTGAGTCAGCTACTCGTCAGCGAGGTTGAGTCAGCTACTCGTCAGCGAGGTTGAGTCAGCTACTCGTCAGCGAGGTTGCGTCTGCTTCTGGTCAGCTAATAGTTAGCTAGGTTGTGTCAGCTACTAGCCACCGTCAGCTACTCGTCAGCTAGGTTACGTCAGCTACTTTGCATCAGATACTCGTCAGCTAGGTTGCGTCAGCTCGGCTGTGCCAGCTAATCATCAGCTACTAGTCAGCGAGGCTGTGTCAGCTACTCGTCAGCAAGGTTGTGTCAGCTACTCGTCAGCGAGGTTGTGTCAGCTACTCGTCAGCGAGGTTGTGTCAGCTACTACTCGTCAGATAGGTTCTGGGAGCTACTCGTCAGCGAGGTTGAGTCAGCTACTTGTCAGCTAGGTTGCATCAGCTTCTGGTCAGCTAATAGTTAGCTAGGTTGTGTCAGCTACTAGTCACCGTCAGCTACTAGTCAGCTAGGTTTGTCAGCTAGGTTGTGTCAGCTACTCGTCAGCTAGGTTGTGTCAGCTGCTCGTCAGCTAGGTTGAGTCAGCTCCTCGTCAGCGAGGTTGAGTCAGCTACTCGTCAGCGAGGTTGAGTCAGCTACTCGTCAGCGAGGTTGAGTCAGCTACTCGTCAGCGAGGTTGAGTCAGCTACTCGTCAGCGAGGTTGAGTCAGCTACTCGTCAGCGAGGTTGAGTCAGCTACTCGTCAGCGAGGTTGCGTCTGCTTCTGGTCAGCTAATAGTTAGCTAGGTTGTGTCAGCTACTAGCCACCGTCAGCTACTAGTCAGCTAGGTTTGTCAGCTAGGTTGTGTCAGCTACTCGTCAGCTAGGTTGTGTCAGCTGCTCGTCAGCTAGGTTGCGTCAGCTACTCGTCAGCGAGGTTGAGTCAGCTACTCGTCAGCGAGGTTGTGTCAGCTACTCGTCAGCGAGGTTGTGTCAGCTACTCGTCAGCGAGGTTGTGTCAGCTACTACTCGTCAGATAGGTTCTGGGAGCTACTCGTCAGCGAGGTTGAGTCAGCTACTTGTCAGCTAGGTTGCATCAGCTTCTGGTCAGCTAATAGTTAGCTAGGTTGTGTCAGCTACTAGTCACCGTCAGCTACTAGTCAGCTAGGTTTGTCAGCTAGGTTGTGTCAGCTACTCGTCAGCTAGGTTGTGTCAGCTGCTCGTCAGCTAGGTTGAGTCAGCTCCTCGTCAGCGAGGTTGAGTCAGCTACTCGTCAGCGAGGTTGAGTCAGCTACTCGTCAGCGAGGTTGAGTCAGCTACTCGTCAGCGAGTTTGAGTCAGCTACTCGTCAGCGAGGTTGAGTCAGCTACTCGTCAGCGAGGTTGAGTCAGCTACTCGTCAGCGAGGTTGCGTCTGCTTCTGGTCAGCTAATAGTTAGCTAGGTTGTGTCAGCTACTAGCCACCGTCAGCTACTAGTCAGCTAGGTTTGTCAGCTAGGTTGTGTCAGCTACTCGTCAGCTAGGTTGTGTCAGCTGCTCGTCAGCTAGGTTGCGTCAGCTACTCGTCAGCGAGGTTGAGTCAGCTACTCGTCAGCGAGGTTGAGTCAGCTACTCGTCAGCGAGGTTGAGTCAGCTACTCGTCAGCGAGGTTGAGTCAGCTACTCGTCAGCGAGGTTGAGTCAGCTACTCGTCAGCGAGGTTGCGTCTGCTTCTGGTCAGCTAATAGTTAGCTAGGTTGTGTCAGCTACTAGCCACCGTCAGCTACTAGTCAGCTAGGTTTGTCAGCTAGGTTGTGTCAGCTACTCGTCAGCTAGGTTGCGTCAGCTGCTCGTCAGCTAGGTTGCGTCAGCTACTCGTCAGCTAGGTTGCATCAGCTGCTCGCCAGCTATGTTGCATCAGCTACTCGTCAGCTAGGTTGCGTGAGCTTATCGTCAGCTAGGTTGCGTGAGCTTCTCGTCAGCTAGGTTGCGTGAGCTACTCGTCAGCTAGGTTGCGTCTGCTACTCGTCAGCTAGGTTGCGTCAGCTACTCGACAGCTAGGTGCCTCTGCTAGATTCCGTCAGCTAGGTTGTCAGCAACTTGTCAGCTAGGGTGTGTCAGCTAATCGTCAGCTAGGTTGTCAGCAACTTGTCAGCTAGGTTGTGTCAGCTACTCGTCAGCTAGGTTGTCAGCTTCTCGTCAGCTAGGTTGTGTCAGCTACTCGTCAGCTAGGTTGTCAGCAACTTGTCAGCTAGGTTGTGTCAGCTACTCGTCAGCTAGGTTGTCAGCAACTTGTCAGCTAGGGTGTGTCAGCTAATCGTCAGCTAGGTTGTCAGCAACTTGTCAGCTAGGTTGTGTCAGCTACTCGTCAGCTAGGTTGTCAGCTTCTCGTCAGCTAGGTTGTGTCAGCTACTCGTCAGCTTATTTGTCAGCAACTTGTCAGCTAGGTTGTGTCAGCTACTCGTCAGCTAGGTTGTCAGCAACTTGTCAGCTAGGTTGTGTCAGCTACTTGTCAGCTAGGTTGCAGCAGTTACTCGACAGCTAGGTTGCCTCTGCTAGATTGCGTCAGCTAGGTTGCTTCAGCTACTCATCAGCTAGGTTGCGTCAGCTTCTCGTCAACTACTCTTCATCGGCTTGTCGGCTAGGTTGTGTCAGCTACTCGTCAGCGAGGTTGAGTCAGCTACTCGTCAGCGAGGTTGAGTCAGCTACTCGTCAGCGAGGTTGAGTCAGCTACTCGTCAGCGAGGTTGCATCTGCTTCTGGTCAGCTAATAGTTAGCTAGGTTGTGTCAGCTACTAGCCACCGTCAGCTACTAGTCAGCTAGGTTTGTCAGCTAGGTTGTGTCAGCTACTCGTCAGCTAGGTTGCGTCAGCTGCTCGTCAGCTAGGTTGCGTCAGCTACTCATCAGCTAGGTTGCATCAGCTACTCGCCAGCTATGTTGCATCAGCTACTCGTCAGCTAGGTTGCGTGAGCTTATCGTCAGCTAGGTTGTGTCAGCTACTCGTCAGCTAGGTTGTCAGCTTCTCGTCAGCTAGGTTGTGTCAGCTACTCGCCAGCTAGGTTGTCAGCAACTTGTCAGCTAGGTTGTGTCAGCTACTCGTCAGCTAGGTTGTCAGCAACTTGTCAGCTAGGTTGTGTCAGCTACTTGTCAGCTAGGTTGCAGCAGTTACTCGACAGCTAGGTTGCCTCTGCTAGATTGCGTCAGCTCGGTTGCTTCAGCTACTCATCAGCTAGGTTGCGTCAGCTTCTCGTCAACTACTCTTCATCGGCTTGTCGGCTAGGTTGTGTCAGCTACTCGTCAGTGAGGTTGAGTCAGCTACTCGTCAGCTAGGTTGTGTCAGGTACTAGTCACCGTAAGCTACTAGTCAGCTAGGTTTGTCAGCTAGGTTGTGTCAGCTACTCGTCAGCTAGGTTGTGTCAGGTGCTCATCAGCTAGGTTGCGTCAGCTACTTATCAGCTAGGTTGCGTCAGTTAAATGTCAGCTAGGTTGCATCAGCTACTTGTCAGCTAGGTTGCGTGAGCTTCTCGTCAGCTAGGTTGCGTGAGCTTCTCGTCAGCTAGGTTGTGTGAGCTACTCGTCAGCTAGGTTGCGTCTGCTACTCGTCAGCTAGGTTGGGTCAGCTAGGTTGCGTCAGTTAGGTTGCATCAGTAAGTTTGTATCAGCTACTCGTCAGCTAGGTTACGTCAGCTACATTGCATCAGATACTCGTCAGCTAGGTTGCGTCAGCTCGGCTGTGCCAGCTAATCATCAGCTACTAGTCAGCGAGGCTGTGTCAGCTACTCGTCAGCAAGGTTGTGTCAGCTACTCGTCAGCGAGGTTGTGTCAGCTACTCGTCAGCGAGGTTGTGTCAGCTACTACTCGTCAGATAGGTTGTGGGAGCTACTCGTCAGCGAGGTTGAGTCAGCTACTTGTCAGCTAGGTTGCATCAGCTTCTGGTCAGCTAATAGTTAGCTAGGTTGTGTCAGCTACTAGTCACCGTCAGCTACTAGTCAGCTAGGTTTGTCAGCTAGGTTGTGTCAGCTACTCGTCAGCTAGGTTGTGTCAGCTGCTCGTCAGCTAGGTTGAGTCAGCTCCTCGTCAGCGAGGTTGAGTCAGCTACTCGTCAGCGAGGTTGAGTCAGCTACTCGTCAGCGAGGTTGAGTCAGCTACTCGTCAGCGAGGTTGAGTCAGCTACTCGTCAGCGAGGTTGAGTCAGCTACTCGTCAGCGAGGTTGAGTCAGCTACTCGTCAGCGAGGTTGAGTCAGCTAATCGTCAGCGAGGTTGAGTCAGCTACTCGTCAGCGAGGTTGCGTCTGCTTCTGGTCAGCTAATAGTTAGCTAGGTTGTGTCAGCTACTAGCCACCGTCAGCTACTAGTCAGCTAGGTTTGTCAGCTAGGTTGTGTCAGCTACTCGTCAGCTAGGTTGCGTCAGCTGCTCGTCAGCTAGGTTGTGTCAGCTACTCGTCAGCTAGGTTGTCAGCTTCTCGTCAGCTAGGTTGTGTCAGCTACTCGTCAGCTAGGTTGTCAGCAACTTGTCAGCTAGGTTGTGTCAGCTACTCGTCAGCTAGGTTGTCAGCAACTTGTCAGCTAGGTTGTGTCATCTACTTGTCAGCTAGGTTGCAGCAGTTACTCGACAGCTAGGTTGCCTCTGCTAGATTGCGTCAGCTAGGTTGCTTCAGCTACTCATCAGCTAGGTTGCGTCAGCTTCTCGTCAACTACTCTTCATCGGCTTGTCGGCTAGGTTGTGTCAGCTACTCGTCAGCGAGGTTGAGTCAGCTACTCGTCAGCGAGGTTGAGTCAGCTACTCGTCAGCGAGGTTGAGTCAGCTACTCGTCAGCGAGGTTGCGTCTGCTTCTGGTCAGCTAATAGTTAGCTAGGTTGTGTCAGCTACTAGCCACCGTCAGCTACTAGTCAGCTAGGTTTGTCAGCTAGGTTGTGTCAGCTACTCGTCAGCTAGGTTGCGTCAGCTGCTCGTCAGCTAGGTTGCGTCAGCTACTCATCAGCTATGTTGCATCAGCTACTTGCCAGCTATGTTGCATCAGCTACTCGTCAGCTAGGTTGCGTGAGCTTATCGTCAGCTAGGTTGCGTGAGCTTCTCGTCAGCTAGGTTGCGTGAGCTACTCGTCAGCTAGGTTGCGTCTGCTACTCGTCAGCTTGGTTGCGTCAGCTACTCGACAGCTAGGTGCCTCTGCTAGATTCCGTCAGCTACGTTGTCAGCAACTTGTCAGCTAGGGTGTGTCAGCTAATCGTCAGCTAGGTTGTCAGCAACTTGTCAGCTAGGTTGTGTCAGCTACTCGTCAGCTAGGTTGTCAGCTTCTCGTCAGCTAGGTTGTGTCAGCTACTCGTCAGCTAGGTTGTCAGCAACTTGTCAGCTAGGTTGTGTCAGCTACTCGTCAGCTAGGTTGTCAGCAACTTGTCAGCTAGGTTGTGTCAGCTACTTGTCAGCTAGGTTGCAGCAGTTACTCGACAGCTAGGTTGCCTCTGCTAGATTGCGTCAGCTAGGTTGCTTCAGCTACTCATCAGCTAGGTTGCGTCAGCTTCTCGTCAACTACTCTTCATCGGCTTGTCGGCTAGGTTGTGTCAGCTACTCGTCAGTGAGGTTGAGTCAGCTACTCGTCAGCTAGGTTGTGTCAGGTACTAGTCACCGTCAGCTACTAGTCAGCTAGGTTTGTCAACTAGGTTGTGTCAGCTACTCGTCAGCTAGGTTGTGTCAGCTGCTCATCAGCTAGGTTGCGTCAGCTACTCGTCAGCGAGGTTGAGTCAGCTACTTGTCAGCTAGGTTGAGTCAGCTACTCGTCAGCGAGGTTGAGTCAGCTACTCGTCAGCAAGGTTGAGTCAGCTACTCGTCAGCGAGGTTGAGTCAGCTACTCGTCAGCTAGGTTGAGTCAGCTACTCGTCAGCTAGGTTGAGTCAGCTACTCGTCAGCGAGGTTGAGTCAGCTACTTGTCAGCTAGGTTGCGTCAGCTTCTGGTCAGCTAATAGTTAGCTAGGTTGTGTCAGCTACTAGTCACCGTCAGCTACTAGTCAGCTAGGTTTGTCAGCTAGGTTGTGTCAGCTACTCGTCAGCTAGGTTGCGTCAGCTACTTATCAGCTAGGTTGCGTCAGTTAAATGTCAGCTAGGTTGCATCAGCTACTTGTCAGCTAGGTTGCGTGAGCTTCTCGTCAGCTAGGTTGCGTGAGCTTCTCGTCAGCTAGGTTGTGTGAGCTACTCGTCAGCTAGGTTGCGTCTGCTACTCGTCAGCTAGGTTGGGTCAGCTAGGTTGCGTCAGCTAGGTTGCATCAGTAAGTTTGTATCAGCTACTCGTCAGCTAGGTTACATCAGCTACATTGCATCAGATACTCGTCAGCTAGGTTGCGTCAGCTCGGCTGTGCCAGCTAATCATCAGCTACTAGTCAGCGAGGCTGTGTCAGCTACTCGTCAGCAAGGTTGTGTCAGCTACTCGTCAGCGAGGTTGTGTCAGCTACTCGTCAGCGAGGTTGTGTCAGCTACTACTCGTCAGATAGGTTGTGGGAGCTACTCGTCAGCGAGGTTGAGTCAGCTACTTGTCAGCTAGGTTGCATCAGCTTCTGGTCAGCTAATAGTTAGCTAGGTTGTGTCAGCTACTAGTCACCGTCAGCTACTAGTCAGCTAGGTTTGTCAGCTAGGTTGTGTCAGCTACTCGTCAGCTAGGTTGTGTCAGCTGCTCGTCAGCTAGGTTGAGTCAGCTCCTCGTCAGCGAGGTTGAGTCAGCTACTCGTCAGCGAGGTTGAGTCAGCTACTCGTCAGCGAGGTTGAGTCAGCTACTCGTCAGCGAGGTTGAGTCAGCTACTCGTCAGCGAGGTTGAGTCAGCTACTCGTCAGCGAGGTTGAGTCAGCTACTCGTCAGCGAGGTTGCGTCTGCTTCTGGTCAGCTAATAGTTAGCTAGGTTGTGTCAGCTACTAGCCACCGTCAGCTACTAGTCAGCTAGGTTTGTCAGCTAGGTTGTGTCAGCTACTCGTCAGCTAGGTTGCATCAGCTGCTCGTCAGCTAGGTTGCGTCAGCTACTCGTCAGCTAGGTTGCATCAGCTACTCGCCAGCTATGTTGCATCAGCTACTCGTCAGCTAGGTTGCGTGAGCTTATCGTCAGCTAGATTGCGTGAGCTTCTCGTCAGCTAGGTTGCGTGAGCTACTCGTCAGCTAGGTTGCGTCTGCTACTCGTCAGCTAGGTTGCGTCAGCTACTCGACAGCTAGGTGCCTCTGCTAGATTCCGTCAGCTAGGTTGTCAGCAACTTGTCAGCTAGGGTGTGTCAGCTAATCGTCAGCTAGGTTGTCAGCAACTTGTCAGCTAGGTTGTGTCAGCTACTCGTCAGCTAGGTTGTCAGCTTCTCGTCAGCTAGGTTGTGTCAGCTACTCGTCAGCTAGGTTGTCAGCAACTTGTCAGCTAGGTTGTGTCAGCTACTCGTCAGCTAGGTTGTCAGCAACTTGTCAGCTAGGTTGTGTCAGCTACTCGTCAGTGAGGTTGAGTCAGCTACTCGTCAGCTAGGTTGTGTCAGGTACTAGTCACCGTCAGCTACTAGTCAGCTAGTTTTGTCAACTAGGTTGTGTCAGCTACTCGTCAGCTAGGTTGTGTCAGCTGCTCATCAGCTAGGTTGCGTCAGCTACTCGTCAGCGAGGTTGAGTCAGCAACTTGTCAGCTAGGTTGAGTCAGCTACTCGTCAGCGAGGTTGAGTCAGCTACTCGTCAGCAAGGTTGAGTCAGCTACTCGTCAGCGAGGTTGAGTCAGCTACTCGTCAGCTAGGTTGAGTCAGCTACTCGTCAGCTAGGTTGAGTCAGCTACTCGTCAGCGAGGTTGAGTCAGCTACTTGTCAGCTAGGTTGCGTCAGCTTCTGGTCAGCTAATAGTTAGCTAGGTTGTGTCAGCTACTAGTCACCGTCAGCTACTAGTCAGCTAGGTTTGTCAGCTAGGTTGTGTCAGCTACTCGTCAGCTAGGTTGTGTCAGCTGCTCGTCAGCTAGGTTGCGTCAGCTACTTATCAGCTAGGTTGCGTCAGTTAAATGTCAGCTAGGTTGCATCAGCTACTTGTCAGCTAGGTTGCGTGAGCTTCTCGTCAGCTAGGTTGCGTGAGCTTCTCGTCAGCTAGGTTGTGTGAGCTACTCGTCAGCTAGGTTGCGTCTGCTACTCGTCAGCTAGGTTGGGTCAGCTAGGTTGCGTCAGCTAGGTTGCATCAGTAAGTTTGTATCAGCTACTCGTCAGCTAGGTTACGTCAGCTACATTGCATCAGATACTCGTCAGCTAGGTTGCGTCAGCTCGGCTGTGCCAGCTAATCATCAGCTACTAGTCAGCGAGGCTGTGTCAGCTACTCGTCAGCAAGGTTGTGTCAGCTACTCGTCAGCGAGGTTGTGTCAGCTACTCGTCAGCGAGGTTGTGTCAGCTACTACTCGTCAGATAGGTTGTGGGAGCTACTCGTCAGCGAGGTTGAGTCAGCTACTTGTCAGCTAGGTTGCATCAGCTTCTGGTCAGCTAATAGTTAGCTAGGTTGTGTCAGCTACTAGTCACCGTCAGCTACTAGTCAGCTAGGTTTGTCAGCTAGGTTGTGTCAGCTACTCGTCAGCTAGGTTGTGTCAGCTGCTCGTCAGCTAGGTTGAGTCAGCTCCTCGTCAGCGAGGTTGAGTCAGCTACTGGTCAGCGAGGTTGAGTCAGCTACTCGTCAGCGAGGTTGAGTCAGCTACTCGTCAGCGAGGTTGAGTCAGCTACTCGTCAGCGAGGTTGAGTCAGCTACTCGTCAGCGAGGTTGAGTCAGCTACTCGTCAGCGAGGTTGAGTCAGCTACTCGTCAGCGAGGTTGCGTCTGCTTCTGGTCAGCTAATAGTTAGCTAGGTTGTGTCAGCTACTAGCCACCGTCAGCTACTAGTCAGCTAGGTTTGTCAGCTAGGTTGTGTCAGCTACTCGTCAGCTAGGTTGCGTCAGCTGCTCGTCAGCTAGGTTGTGTCAGCTACTCGTCAGCTAGGTTGTCAGCTTCTCGTCAGCTAGGTTGTGTCAGCTACTCGTCAGCTAGGTTGTCAGCAACTTGTCAGCTAGGTTGTGTCAGCTACTCGTCAGCTAGGTTGTCAGCAACTTGTCAGCTAGGTTGTGTCAGCTACTTGTCAGCTAGGTTGCAGCAGTTACTCGACAGCTAGGTTGCCTCTGCTAGATTGCGTCAGCTAGGTTGCTTCAGCTACTCATCAGCTAGGTTGCGTCAGCTTCTCGTCAACTACTCTTCATCGGCTTGTCGGCTAGGTTGTGTCAGCTACTCGTCAGCGAGGTTGAGTCAGCTACTCGTCAGCGAGGTTGAGTCAGCTACTCGTCAGCGAGGTTGAGTCAGCTACTCTTCAGCGAGGTTGCGTCTGCTTCTGGTCAGCTAATAGTTAGCTAGGTTGTGTCAGCTACTAGCCACCGTCAGCTACTAGTCAGCTAGGTTTGTCAGCTAGGTTGTGTCAGCTACTCGTCAGCTAGGTTGCGTCAGCTGCTCGTCAGCTAGGTTGCGTCAGCTACTCATCAGCTAGGTTGCATCAGCTACTCGCCAGCTATGTTGCATCAGCTACTCGTCAGCTAGGTTGCGTGAGCTTATCGTCAGCTAGGTTGCGTGAGCTTCTCGTCAGCTAGGTTGCGTGAGCTACTCGTCAGCTAGGTTGCGTCTGCTACTCGTCAGCTTGGTTGCGTCAGCTACTCGACAGCTAGGTGCCTCTGCTAGATTCCGTCAGCTAGGTTGTCAGCAACTTGTCAGCTAGGGTGTGTCAGCTAATCGTCAGCTAGGTTGTCAGCAACTTGTCAGCTAGGTTGTGTCAGCTACTCGTCAGCTAGGTTGTCAGCTTCTCGTCAGCTAGGTTGTGTCAGCTACTCCTCAGCTAGGTTGTCAGCAACTTGTCAGCTAGGTTGTGTCAGCTACTCGTCAGCTAGGTTGTCAGCAACTTGTCAGCTAGGTTGTGTCAGCTACTTGTCAGCTAGGTTGCAGCAGTTACTCGACAGCTAGGTTGCCTCTGCTAGATTGCGTCAGCTAGATTGCTTCAGCTACTCATCAGCTAGGTTGCGTCAGCTTCTCGTCAACTACTCTTCATCGGCTTGTCGGCTAGGTTGTGTCAGCTACTCGTCAGTGAGGTTGAGTCAGCTACTCGTCAGCTAGGTTGTGTCAGGTACTAGTCACCGTCAGCTACTAGTCAGCTAGGTTTGTCAACTAGGTTGTGTCAGCTACTCGTCAGCTAGGTTGTGTCAGCTGCTCATCAGCTAGGTTGCGTCAGCTACTCGTCAGCGAGGTTGAGTCAGCTACTTGTCAGCTAGGTTGAGTCAGCTACTCGTCAGCGAGGTTGAGTCAGCTACTCGTCAGCAAGGTTGAGTCAGCTACTCGTCAGCGAGGTTGAGTCAGCTACTCGTCAGCTAGGTTGAGTCAGCTACTCGTCAGCTAGGTTGAGTCAGCTACTCGTCAGCGAGGTTGAGTCAGCTACTTGTCAGCTAGGTTGCGTCAGCTTCTGGTCAGCTAATAGTTAGCTAGGTTGTGTCAGCTACTAGTCACCGTCAGCTACTAGTCAGCTAGGTTTGTCAGCTAGGTTGTGTCAGCTACTCGTCAGCTAGGTTGTGTCAGCTGCTCGTCAGCTAGGTTGCGTCAGCTACTTATCAGCTAGGTTGCGTCAGTTAAATGTCAGCTAGGTTGCATCAGCTACTTGTCAGCTAGGTTGCGTGAGCTTCTCGTCAGCTAGGTTGCGTGAGCTTCTCGTCAGCTAGGTTGTGTGAGCTACTCGTCAGCTAGGTTGCGTCTGCTACTCGTCAGCTAGGTTGGGTCAGCTAGGTTGCGTCAGCTAGGTTGCATCAGTAAGTTTGTATCAGCTACTCGTCAGCTAGGTTACGTCAGCTACATTGCATCAGATACTCGTCAGCTAGGTTGCGTCAGCTCGGCTGTGCCAGCTAATCATCAGCTACTAGTCAGCGAGGCTGTGTCAGCTACTCGTCAGCAAGGTTGTGTCAGCTACTCGTCAGCGAGGTTGTGTCAGCTACTCGTCAGCGAGGTTGTGTCAGCTACTACTCGTCAGATAGGTTGTGGGAGCTACTCGTCAGCGAGGTTGAGTCAGCTACTTGTCAGCTAGGTTGCATCAGCTTCTGGTCAGCTAATAGTTAGCTAGGTTGTGTCAGCTACTAGTCACCGTCAGCTACTAGTCAGCTAGGTTTGTCAGCTAGGTTGTGTCAGCTACTCGTCAGCTAGGTTGTGTCAGCTGCTCGTCAGCTAGGTTGAGTCAGCTCCTCGTCAGCGAGGTTGAGTCAGCTCCTCGTCAGCGAGGTTGAGTCAGCTACTCGTCAGCGAGGTTGAGTCAGCTACTCGTCAGCGAGGTTGAGTCAGCTACTCGTCAGCGAGGTTGAGTCAGCTACTCGTCAGCGAGGTTGAGTCAGCTACTCGTCAGCGAGGTTGAGTCAGCTACTCGTCAGCGAGGTTGCGTCAGCTTCTGGTCAGCTAATAGTTAGCTAGGTTGTGTCAGCTACTAGCCACCGTCAGCTACTAGTCAGCTAGGTTTGTCAGCTAGGTTGTGTCAGCTACTCGTCAGCTAGGTTGCGTCAGCTACTCATCAGCTAGGTTGCGTCAGCTTCTCGTCAACTACTCTTCATCGACTTGTCTTCTAGGTTGCGTCAGCTACTCGTCAGCGAGGTTGTGTCAGCTACTCGTCAGCGAGGTTGTGTCAGCTACTCGTCAGCGAGGTTGTGTCAGCTACTTGTCAGCTAGGTTGCCTCTGCTAGATTGCGTCAGCTAGGTTGCGTCAGCTTCTCGTCAACTACTCTTTATCTACTTGTCGGCTAGGTTGTGTCGGCTACTAGTCAGCATCAGCTAGGGTTGTCATCGAGGTTGTGTCGGCTACTCGTCAGCTAGGTTGTGTCAGATACTCGTCAGCTAGGTTGTGTCAGCTAGGCTGTGTCAGCTACTAGTCACCGTCAGCTGCTCGTCAGCTAGGTTGTGTCAGCTACTTGTCAGCTAGGCTGTGTCAGCTACTAGTCACCGTCAGCTACTAGTCAGCTAGGTTTGTCAGCTAGGTTGTGTCAGCTTCTCGTCAGCTATGTTGCGTCAGCTTCTCATTAGCTACTCGTCAGCTGTGTTGTGTCAGCTACTCGTCAGCTAGGTTACGTCAGCTACATTGCATCAGATACTCGTCAGCTAGGTTGCGTCAGCTCGGCTGTGCCAGCTAATCATCAGCTACTAGTCAGCGAGGCTGTGTCAGCTACTCGTCAGCAAGGTTGTGTCAGCTACTCGTCAGCGAGGTTGTGTCAGCTACTCGTCAGCGAGGTTGTGTCAGCTACTACTCGTCAGATAGGTTGTGGGAGCTACTCGTCAGCGAGGTTGAGTCAGCTACTTGTCAGCTAGGTTGCATCAGCTTCTGGTCAGCTAATAGTTAGCTAGGTTGTGTCAGCTACTAGTCACCGTCAGCTACTAGTCAGCTAGGTTTGTCAGCTATGTTGTGTCAGCTACTCGTCAGCTAGGTTGTGTCAGCTGCTCGTCAGCTAGGTTGCGTCAGCTACTCGTCAGCGAGGTTGAGTCAGCTACTTGTCAGCTAGGTTGAGTCAGCTACTCGTCAGCGAGGTTGAGTCAGCTACTCGTCAGCAAGGTTGAGTCAGCTACTCGTCAGCGAGGTTGAGTCAGCTACTCGTCAGCTAGGTTGAGTCAGCTACTCGTCAGCTAGGTTGAGTCAGCTACTCGTCAGCGAGGTTGAGTCAGCTACTTGTCAGCTAGGTTGCGTCAGCTTCTGGTCAGCTAATAGTTAGCTAGGTTGTGTCAGCTACTAGTCACCGTCAGCTACTAGTCAGCTAGGTTTGTCAGCTAGGTTGTGTCAGCTACTCGTCAGCTAGGTTGTGTCAGCTGCTCGTCAGCTAGGTTGCGTCAGCTACTTATCAGCTAGGTTGCGTCAGTTAAATGTCAGCTAGGTTGCATCAGCTACTTGTCAGCTAGGTTGCGTGAGCTTCTCGTCAGCTAGGTTGCGTGAGCTTCTCGTCAGCTAGGTTGTGTGAGCTACTCGTCAGCTAGGTTGCGTCTGCTACTCGTCAGCTAGGTTGGGTCAGCTAGGTTGCGTCAGCTAGGTTGCATCAGTAAGTTTGTATCAGCTACTCGTCAGCTAGGTTACGTCAGCTACATTGCATCAGATACTCGTCAGCTAGGTTGCGTCAGCTCGGCTGTGCCAGCTAATCATCAGCTACTAGTCAGCGAGGCTGTGTCAGCTACTCGTCAGCAAGGTTGTGTCAGCTACTCGTCAGCGAGGTTGTGTCAGCTACTCGTCAGCGAGGTTGTGTCAGCTACTACTCGTCAGATAGGTTGTGGGAGCTACTCGTCAGCGAGGTTGAGTCAGCTACTTGTCAGCTAGGTTGCATCAGCTTCTGGTCAGCTAATAGTTAGCTAGGTTGTGTCAGCTACTAGTCACCGTCAGCTACTAGTCAGCTAGGTTTGTCAGCTAGGTTGTGTCAGCTACTCGTCAGCTAGGTTGTGTCAGCTGCTCGTCAGCTAGGTTGAGTCAGCTCCTCGTCAGCGAGGTTGAGTCAGCTCCTCGTCAGCGAGGTTGAGTCAGCTACTCGTCAGCGAGGTTGAGTCAGCTACTCGTCAGCGAGGTTGAGTCAGCTACTCGTCAGCGAGGTTGCGTCAGCTTCTGGTCAGCTAATAGTTAGCTAGGTTGTGTCAGCTACTAGCCACCGTCAGCTACTAGTCAGCTAGGTTTGTCAGCTAGGTTGTGTCAGCTACTCGTCAGCTAGGTTGCGTCAGCTACTCATCAGCTAGGTTGCGTCAGCTTCTCGTCAACTACTCTTCATCGACTTGTCTTCTAGGTTGCGTCAGCTACTCGTCAGCGAGGTTGTGTCAGCTACTCGTCAGCGAGGTTGTGTCAGCTACTCGTCAGCGAGGTTGTGTCAGCTACTTGTCAGCTAGGTTGCCTCTGCTAGATTGCGTCAGCTAGGTTGCGTCAGCTTCTCGTCAACTACTCTTTATCTACTTGTCGGCTAGGTTGTGTCGGCTACTAGTCAGCATCAGCTAGGGTTGTCATCGAGGTTGTGTCGGCTACTCGTCAGCTAGGTTGTGTCAGATACTCGTCAGCTAGGTTGTGTCAGCTAGGCTGTGTCAGCTACTAGTCACCGTCAGCTGCTCGTCAGCTAGGTTGTGTCAGCTACTTGTCAGCTAGGCTGTGTCAGCTACTAGTCACCGTCAGCTACTAGTCAGCTAGGTTTGTCAGCTAGGTTGTGTCAGCTTCTCGTCAGCTATGTTGCGTCAGCTTCTCATTAGCTACTCGTCAGCTGTGTTGTGTCAGCTACTCGTCAGCTAGGTTACGTCAGCTACATTGCATCAGATACTCGTCAGCTAGGTTGCGTCAGCTCGGCTGTGCCAGCTAATCATCAGCTACTAGTCAGCGAGGCTGTGTCAGCTACTCGTCAGCAAGGTTGTGTCAGCTACTCGTCAGCGAGGTTGTGTCAGCTACTCGTCAGCGAGGTTGTGTCAGCTACTACTCGTCAGATAGGTTGTGGGAGCTACTCGTCAGCGAGGTTGAGTCAGCTACTTGTCAGCTAGGTTGCATCAGCTTCTGGTCAGCTAATAGTTAGCTAGGTTGTGTCAGCTACTAGTCACCGTCAGCTACTAGTCAGCTAGGTTTGTCAGCTATGTTGTGTCAGCTACTCGTCAGCTAGGTTGTGTCAGCTGCTCGTCAGCTAGGTTGAGTCAGCTCCTCGTCAGCGAGGTTGAGTCAGCTACTCGTCAGCGAGGTTGAGTCAGCTACTCGTCAGCGAGGTTGAGTCAGCTACTCGTCAGCGAGGTTGAGTCAGCTACTCGTCAGCGAGGTTGAGTCAGCTACTCGTCAGCGAGGTTGAGTCAGCTACTCGTCAGCGAGGTTGTGTCGGCTACTCGTCAGCTAGGTTGTGTCAGATACTCGTCAGCTAGGTTGTGTCAGCTAGGCTGTGTCAGCTACTAGTCACCGTCAGCTGCTCGTCAGCTAGGTTGTGTCAGCTACTTGTCAGCTAGGCTGTTTCAGCTACTAGTCACCGTCAGCTACTAGTCAGCTAGGTTTGTCAGCTAGGTTGTGTCAGCTTCTCGTCAGCTATGTTGCGTCAGCTTCTCATTAGCTACTCGTCAGCTGTGTTGTGTCAGCTACTCGTCAGCTAGGTTACGTCAGCTACATTGCATCAGATACTCGTCAGCTAGGTTACGTCAGCTCGGCTGTGCCAGCTAATCATCAGCTACTAGTCAGCGAGGCTGTGTCAGCTACTCGTCAGCAAGGTTGTGTCAGCAACTCGTCAGCGAGGTTGTGTCAGCTACTCGTCAGCGAGGTTGTGTCAGCTACTACTCGTCAGATAGGTTGTGGGAGCTACTCGTCAGCGAGGTTGAGTCAGCTACTTGTCAGCTAGGTTGCATCAGCTTCTGGTCAGCTAATAGTTAGCTAGGTTGTGTCAGCTACTAGTCACCGTCAGCTACTAGTCAGCTAGGTTTGTCAGCTAGGTTGTGTCAGCTACTCGTCAGCTAGGTTGTGTCAGCTGCTTGTCAGCTAGGTTGAGTCAGCTCCTCGTCAGCGAGGTTGAGTCAGCTACTCGTCAGCGAGGTTGAGTCAGCTACTCGTCAGCGAGGTTGAGTCAGCTACTCGTCAGCGAGGTTGAGTCAGCTACTCGTCAGCGAGGTTGAGTCAGCTACTCGTCAGCGAGGTTGAGTCAGCTACTCGTCAGCGAGGTTGAGTCAGCTACTCGTCAGCAAGGTTGCGTCTGCTTCTGGTCAGCTAATAGTTAGCTAGGTTGTGTCAGCTACTAGCCACCGTCAGCTACTAGTCAGCTAGGTTTGTCAGCTAGGTTGTGTCAGCTACTCGTCAGCTAGGTTGCGTCAGCTTCTCGTCAGCTAGGTTGCGTCAGCTACTCGTCAGCTAGGTTGCATCAGCTACTCGCCAGCTATGTTGCATCAGCTACTCGTCAGCTAGGTTGCGTGAGCTTATCGTCAGCTAGGTTGCGTGAGCTTCTCGTCAGCTAGGTTGCGTGAGCTACTCGTCAGCTAGGTTGCGTCTGCTACTCGTCAGCTAGGTTGCGTCAGCTACTCGACAGCTAGGTGCCTCTGCTAGATTCCGTCAGCTAGGTTGTCAGCAACTTGTCAGCTAGGGTGTGTCAGCTACTCGTCAGCTAGGTTGTCAGCAACTTGTCAGCTAGGTTGTGTCAGCTACTCGTCAGCTAGGTTGTCAGCAACTTGTCAGCTAGGTTGTGTCAGCTACTTGTCAGCTAGGTTGCAGCAGTTACTCGACAGCTAGGTTGCCTCTGCTAGATTGCGTCAGCTAGGTTGCTTCAGCTACTCATCAGCTAGGTTGCGTCAGCTTCTCGTCAACTACTCTTCATCGACTTGTCGGCTAGGTTGCGTCAGCTACTCGTCAGCGAGGTTGTGTCAGCTACTCGTCAGCGAGGTTGTGTCAGCTACTCGTCAGCGAGGTTGTGTCAGCTACTTGTCAGCTAGGTTGCCTCTGCTAGATTGCGTCAGCTAGGTTGCGTCAGCTTCTCGTCAACTACTCTTTATCTACTTGTCGGCTAGGTTGTGTCGGCTACTAGTCAGCATCAGCTAGGGTTGTCATCGAGGTTGTGTCGGCTACTCGTCAGCTAGGTTGTGTCAGATACTCGTCAGCTAGGTTGTGTCAGCTAGGCTGTGTCAGCTACTAGTCACCGTCAGCTGCTCGTCAGCTAGGTTGTGTCAGCTACTTGTCAGCTAGGCTGTTTCAGCTACTAGTCACCGTCAGCTACTAGTCAGCTAGGTTTGTCAGCTAGGTTGTGTCAGCTTCTCGTCAGCTATGTTGCGTCAGCTTCTCATTAGCTACTCGTCAGCTGTGTTGTGTCAGCTACTCGTCAGCTACGGTTGTGTCAGCTACTCGTCATCTAGGTTGTGTCAGCTTCTCGTCAGTTCGGTTGTGTCAGCTAGATTGTACATACACTACTTGTCCCGCTAGGTTGCGTCAGCTAGGTTGCGTCAGCTGCTCGTCAGCTAGGTTGCGTCAGCTTCTCATCAGCTACTAGTCAGCTAGGTTTTGTCAGCTGCTAGTCGGCGTCAGCTAGGTTGTGTCAGCTACTCGTCAGCTAGGTTGTGTCAGCAACTTGTCAGCTAGGTTGCGTCAGCTAGGTTGCGTCAGCTACTTGTCAGCTAGGTTGCGTCAGCTACTTGTCAGCTAGGTTGCGTCAGCTACTTGTCAGCTAGGTTGCGTCAGCTACTTGTCAGCTAGGTTGTCAGCAACTTGTCAGCTAGGTTGTGTCAGCTACTCGTCAGCTAGGTTGTCAGCAACTTGTCAGCTAGGTTGTGTCAGCTACTCGTCAGCTAGGTTGCGTCAGCTACTAGTCGGTGTCAGCTAGGTTGTGTCAGCTTGTCAGCTAGGTTGCTTCAGCTACTCGTCAGCTTGGTTGCTTCAGCTACTCGTCAGCTAGGTTGCGTCAGCTACTCGTCAGCTAGGTTGCGTCAGCTACTCGTCAGCGAGGTTGTGTCAGCTACTCGTCAGCGAGGTTGTGTCAGCTACTCGTCAGCGAGGTTGTGTCAGCTACTCGTCAGCGAGGTTGTGTCAGCTACTTGTCAGCTAGGTTGCCTCTGCTAGATTGCGTCAGCTAGGTTGCGTCAGCTTCTCGTCAACTACTCTTTATCTACTTGTCGGCTAGGTTGTGTCGGCTACTAGTCAGCATCAGCTAGGGTTGTCAGCGAGGTTGTGTCGGCTACTCGTCAGCTAGGTTGTGTCAGATACTCGTCAGCTAGGTTGTGTCAGCTAGGCTGTGTCAGCTACTAGTCACCGTCAGCTGCTCGTCAGCTAGGTTGTGTCAGCTACTTGTCAGCTAGGCTGTGTCAGCTACTAGTCACCGTCAGCTACTAGTCAGCTAGGTTTGTCAGCTAGGTTGTGTCAGCTTCTCGTCAGCTATGTTGCGTCAGCTTCTCATTAGCTACTCGTCAGCTGTGTTGTGTCAGCTACTCGTCAGCTACGGTTGTGTCAGCTACTCGTCATCTAGGTTGTGTCAGCTTCTCGTCAGTTCGGTTGTGTCAGCTAGATTGTACATACACTACTTGTCCCGCTAGGTTGCGTCAGCTAGGTTGCGTCAGCTGCTCGTCAGCTAGGTTGCGTCAGCTTCTCATCAGCTACTAGTCAGCTAGGTTTTGTCAGCTGCTAGTCGGCGTCAGCTAGGTTGTGTCAGCTACTCGTCAGCTAGGTTGTGTCAGCAACTTGTCAGCTAGGTTGCGTCAGCTAGGTTGCGTCAGCTACTTGTCAGCTAGGTTGCGTCAGCTACTTGTCAGCTAGGTTGCGTCAGCTACTTGTCAGCTAGGTTGCGTCAGCTACTCGTCAGCTAGGTTGTCAGCAACTTGTCAGCTAGGTTGTGTCAGCTACTCGTCAGCTAGGTTGTCAGCAACTTGTCAGCTAGGTTGTGTCAGCTACTCGTCAGCTAGGTTGCGTCAGCTACTAGTCGGTGTCAGCTAGGTTGTGTCAGCTTGTCAGCTAGGTTGTGTCAGCTACTAGTCAGCTAGGTTGTCTCAGCTACTAGTCAGCTAGGTTGTGTCAGCTACTAGTCAGCTAGGTTGTGTCAGCTACTAGTCAGCTAGGTTGTGTCAGCTACTAGTCAGCTAGGTTGTGTCAGCTACTTGTCAGCGAGGTTGTGTCTTCTACCAGTCACCGTCAGCTACTTGTCAGCTATGTCACGGCCTGACCATAGTAAGTTGTTATTTTCTATGGTAGGGTAGGTCAGGGCGTGACAGGAGGTGTTTGTCCATTTTTGTATTTCTATGTTTAGTTTCTAGTTTTATATTTCTAGGTTGGTTGTTGTTTGGCATGACCTCCAATTAGAGGCAGCCGGTTGTTGTTGTCTCTAATTGGAGGCCATATTTAAGTTGATGTTTGTCCCACTTGTTTTTTGTGAGTGATTATATTTTGTGAGTAGTGTTTGTTCCTCCTGCGTCACGGTTTGTTGTTTTGTCCTTCAGTTTATTTTGGTATTGCATTAAGTTTCACAGTCTAATAAATATGTGGAACAAAACAGACGCTGCATTTTGGTCCGATCATTTAAACAGCCGTGACCAGCTAGGTTGTCAGCTACTAGTCAGCTAGGTTGTGTCAGCTACTAGTCAGCTAGGTTGTGTCTTCTACTAGTCAGCAAGGTTGTCTCAGCTACTAGTCAGCTAGGTTGCGTCAGCTTCTCGTCAGCTACTCGTCAGCTAGGTTGTGTCAGCTACTCGTCAGCGAGGTTGTGTCAGCTACTCGTCAGCGAGGTTGTGTCAGCTACTCGTCAGCGAGGTTGTGTCAGCTACTCGTCAGCGAGGTTGTGTCAGCTACTCGTCAGCGAGGTTGTGTCAGCTACTCGTCAGCGAGGTTGTGTCAGCTACTCGTCAGCGAGGTTGTGTCAGCTACTCGTCAGCGAGGTTGTCAGCTACTACTCGTCAGATAGGTTGCGGCAGCTACTCGTCAGCTAGGTTGCGTGAGCTTCTCGTCAGCTAGGTTGTGTGAGCAACTCGTCAGCTAGGTTGCGTCTGCTACTCGTCAGCTAGGTTGCCTCTGCTAGATTGTGTCAGCTAGGTTGCTTCAGCTACTCATCAGCTAGGTTGCTTCAGCTACTCATCAGCTAGGTAGCTTCAGCTACTCGTCAGCTAGGTTGCTTCAGCTACTCGTCAGCTAGGTTGTGTCAGCTACTCGTCAGCGAGGTTGTGTCAGCTACTCGTCAGTGAGGTTGTGTCAGCTACTCATCAGCGAGGTTGTGTCAGCTACTCGTCAGCGAGGTTGTGTCAGCTACTTGTCAGCTAGGTTGCCTCTGCTAGATTGCGTCAGCTAGGTTGCGTCAGCTTCTCGTCAACTACTCTTTATCTACTTGTCGGCTAGGTTGTGTCAGCTACTCGTCAGCTAGGTTGCAGCAGTTACTCGACAGCTAGGTTGCCTCTGCTAGATTGCGTCAGCTAGGTTGCTTCAGCTACTCATCAGCTAGGTTGCGTCAGCTTCTCGTCAACTACTCTTCATCGACTTGTCGGCTAGGTTGTGTCAGCTACTCGTCAGCGAGGTTGAGTCAGCTGCTCGTCAGCTAGGTTGCGTCAGCTACTCGTCAGCGAGGCTGGGTCAGCTACTCGTCAGCGAGGTTGGGTCAGCTACTCGTCAGCGAGGTTGAGTCAGCTACTCGTCAGCGAGGTTGAGTCAGCTACTCGTCAGCGAGGTTGAGTCAGCTACTCGTCAGCGAGGTTGAGTCAGCTACTCGTCAGCTAGGTTGCATCAGCTACTCGCCAGCTATGTTGCATCAGCTACTCGTCAGCTAGGTTGCGTGAGCTTATCGTCAGCTAGGTTGCGTGAGCTTCTCGTCAGCTAGGTTGCGTGAGCTACTCGTCAGCTAGGTTGCGTCTGCTACTCGTCAGCTAGGTTGCGTCAGCTACTCGACAGCTAGGTGCCTCTGCTAGATTCCGTCAGCTAGGTTGTCAGCAACTTGTCAGCTAGGGTGTGTCAGCTACTCGTCAGCTAGGTTGTCAGCAACTTGTCAGCTAGGTTGTGTCAGCTACTCGTCAGCTAGGTTGTCAGCAACTTGTCAGCTAGGTTGTGTCAGCTACTTGTCAGCTAGGTTGCAGCAGTTACTCGACAGCTAGGTTGCCTCTGCTAGATTGCGTCAGCTAGGTTGCTTCAGCTACTCATCAGCTAGGTTGCGTCAGCTTCTCGTCAACTACTCTTCATCGACTTGTCGGCTAGGTTGCGTCAGCTACTCGTCAGCGAGGTTGTGTCAGCTACTCGTCAGCGAGGTTGTGTCAGCTACTCGTCAGCGAGGTTGTGTCAGCTACTTGTCAGCTAGGTTGCCTCTGCTAGATTGCGTCAGCTAGGTTGCGTCAGCTTCTCGTCAACTACTCTTTATCTACTTGTCGGCTAGGTTGTGTCGGCTACTAGTCAGCATCAGCTAGGGTTGTCAGCGAGGTTGTGTCGGCTACTCGTCAGCTAGGTTGTGTCAGATACTCGTCAGCTAGGTTGTGTCAGCTAGGCTGTGTCAGCTACTAGTCACCGTCAGCTGCTCGTCAGCTAGGTTGTGTCAGCTACTTGTCAGCTAGGCTGTTTCAGCTACTAGTCACCGTCAGCTACTAGTCAGCTAGGTTTGTCAGCTAGGTTGTGTCAGCTTCTCGTCAGCTATGTTGCGTCAGCTTCTCATTAGCTACTCGTCAGCTGTGTTGTGTCAGCTACTCGTCAGCTACGGTTGTGTCAGCTACTCGTCATCTAGGTTGTGTCAGCTTCTCGTCAGTTCGGTTGTGTCAGCTAGATTGTACATACACTACTTGTCCCGCTAGGTTGCGTCAGCTAGGTTGCGTCAGCTGCTCGTCAGCTAGGTTGCGTCAGCTTCTCATCAGCTACTAGTCAGCTAGGTTTTGTCAGCTGCTAGTCGGCGTCAGCTAGGTTGTGTCAGCTACTCGTCAGCTAGGTTGTGTCAGCAACTTGTCAGCTAGGTTGCGTCAGCTAGGTTGCGTCAGCTACTTGTCAGCTAGGTTGCGTCAGCTACTTGTCAGCTAGGTTGCGTCAGCTACTTGTCAGCTAGGTTGCGTCAGCTACTTGTCAGCTAGGTTGTCAGCAACTTGTCAGCTAGGTTGTGTCAGCTACTCGTCAGCTAGGTTGTCAGCAACTTGTCAGCTAGGTTGTGTCAGCTACTCGTCAGCTAGGTTGCGTCAGCTACTAGTCGGTGTCAGCTAGGTTGTGTCAGCTTGTCAGCTAGGTTGCTTCAGCTACTCGTCAGCTTGGTTGCTTCAGCTACTCGTCAGCTAGGTTGCGTCAGCTACTCGTCAGCTAGGTTGCGTCAGCTACTCGTCAGCGAGGTTGTGTCAGCTACTCGTCAGCGAGGTTGTGTCAGCTACTCGTCAGCGAGGTTGTGTCAGCTACTCGTCAGCGAGGTTGTGTCAGCTACTCGTCAGCGAGGTTGTGTCAGCTACTCGTCAGCGAGGTTGCTTCAGCTACTCGTCAGCTTGGTTGCTTCAGCTACTAGTCAGCTAGGTTGTGTCAGCTACTAGTCAGCTAGGTTGTGTCAGCTACTAGTCAGCTAGGTTGTGTCAGCTACTAGTCAGCTAGGTTGTGTCAGCTACTTGTCAGCGAGGTTGTGTCTTCTACCAGTCACCGTCAGCTACTTGTCAGCTATGTCACGGCCTGACCATAGTAAGTTGTTATTTTCTATGGTAGGGTAGGTCAGGGCGTGACAGGAGGTGTTTGTCCATTTTTGTATTTCTATGTTTAGTTTCTAGTTTTATATTTCTAGGTTGGTTGTTGTTTGGCATGACCTCCAATTAGAGGCAGCCGGTTGTTGTTGTCTCTAATTGGAGGCCATATTTAAGTTGATGTTTGTCCCACTTGTTTTTTGTGGGTGATTATATTTTGTGAGTAGTGTTTGTTCCTCCTGCGTCACGGTTTGTTGTTTTGTCCTTCAGTTTATTTTGGTATTGCATTAAGTTTCACAGTCTAATAAATATGTGGAACAAAACAGACGCTGCATTTTGGTCCGATCATTTAAACAGCCGTGACCAGCTAGGTTGTCAGCTACTAGTCAGCTAGGTTGTGTCAGCTACTAGTCAGCTAGGTTGTGTCTTCTACTAGTCAGCAAGGTTGTCTCAGCTACTAGTCAGCTAGGTTGCGTCAGCTTCTCGTCAGCTACTCGTCAGCTAGGTTGTGTCAGCTACTCGTCAGCGAGGTTGTGTCAGCTACTCGTCAGCGAGGTTGTGTCAGCTACTCGTCAGCGAGGTTGTGTCAGCTACTCGTCAGCGAGGTTGTGTCAGCTACTCGTCAGCGAGGTTGTGTCAGCTACTCGTCAGCGAGGTTGTGTCAGCTACTCGTCAGCGAGGTTGTGTCAGCTACTCGTCAGCGAGGTTGTCAGCTACTACTCGTCAGATAGGTTGCGGCAGCTACTCGTCAGCTAGGTTGCGTGAGCTTCTCGTCAGCTAGGTTGTGTGAGCAACTCGTCAGCTAGGTTGCGTCTGCTACTCGTCAGCTAGGTTGCCTCTGCTAGATTGTGTCAGCTAGGTTGCTTCAGCTACTCATCAGCTAGGTTGCTTCAGCTACTCATCAGCTAGGTAGCTTCAGCTACTCGTCAGCTAGGTTGCTTCAGCTACTCGTCAGCTAGGTTGTGTCAGCTACTCGTCAGCGAGGTTGTGTCAGCTACTCGTCAGTGAGGTTGTGTCAGCTACTCATCAGCGAGGTTGTGTCAGCTACTCGTCAGCGAGGTTGTGTCAGCTACTTGTCAGCTAGGTTGCCTCTGCTAGATTGCGTCAGCTAGGTTGCGTCAGCTTCTCGTCAACTACTCTTTATCTACTTGTCGGCTAGGTTGTGTCAGCTACTCGTCAGCTAGGTTGCAGCAGTTACTCGACAGCTAGGTTGCCTCTGCTAGATTGCGTCAGCTAGGTTGCTTCAGCTACTCATCAGCTAGGTTGCGTCAGCTTCTCGTCAACTACTCTTCATCGACTTGTCGGCTAGGTTGTGTCAGCTACTCGTCAGCGAGGTTGAGTCAGCTGCTCGTCAGCTAGGTTGCGTCAGCTACTCGTCAGCGAGGCTGGGTCAGCTACTCGTCAGCGAGGTTGGGTCAGCTACTCGTCAGCGAGGTTGAGTCAGCTACTCGTCAGCGAGGTTGAGTCAGCTACTCGTCAGCGAGGTTGAGTCAGCTACTCGTCAGCGAGGTTGAGTCAGCTACTCGTCAGCTAGGTTGCGTCAGCTTCTGGTCAGCTAATAGTTAGCTAGGTTGTGTCAGCTACTAGTCACCGTCAGCTACTAGTCAGCTAGGTTTGTCAGCTAGGTTGCTTCAGCTACTCATCAGCTAGGTTGCGTCAGCTTCTCGTCAACTACTCTTCATCGACTTGTCGGCTAGGTTGTGTAGGCTACTCGTCAGCGAGGTTGAGTCAGCTACTTGTCAGCTAGGTTGCATCAGCTACATGTCAGCTAGTTTGCGTGAGCTTCTCGTCAGCTAGGTTGCGTCTGCTGCTCGTCAGCTAGGTTGCGTCTGCTGCTCGTCAGCTAGGTTGAGTTAGCTGCTAGTCAGCTAGGTTGCTTTAGCAAGGTTGCGTCAGCCTCTAGGCAGCGTAGTTGCGTCAGCTTGATGGCGTCTGCTACTCATCAGCTGTGTTGCGTCTGCTACTAGTCAGCGTCAGCTTCTTGTCACCGTCAGCTACTTGTCAGCTAGGTTGTGTCAGCTACTCATCAGGTAGGTTGTGTCATCTACTCGTCAGCTAGGTTGCGTCAGCTAGGTAGCGTCAGCTACTCGTCAGCTAGGTTGCGTCAGCTTGGTTGCATCAGCAAGTTTGCATCAGCTACGCGTCAGCTAGGTTACGTCAGCTACGTTGCATCAGATACTCGTCAGTTAGGTTTCTTCAGCAACTCGTCAGCTAGGTTGCCTCAGCTACTCGTCAGGTAGGCTGTGTCAGCTATTCTTCAGCTACTCGTCAGCTACTAGTCAGCTAGGTTACGTCAGCTACACGTCAGCTAGGTTGTGTCAGCTAGTCGTCACCAAGGTTGCGTCACCTAGGTTGCGTCAGCTAGGTTGAGTCTGCTAGGTTGAGTCAGCTAGGTTGCGTCAGCTAATCGTCAGCTAGTTTGCGTCAGGTACTCGTCAGCTGCTCATCAGCTAGGTTGTGTCAGCTACTAATCAGCGTATGCTAAGTTTGTCATTAAGGTTGCTTCAGCTACTCGTTCGCTAGGTTGTGTCAGCTCCTCGTCAGCTAGGTTGAGTCAGCTACACGTCAGCTAGGTTGTGTCAGCTACAAGTCAGCGAGGTTGTGTCAGCTACTCGTCAGCGAGGTTGTGTCAGCTACTCGTCAGCGAGGTTGTGTCAGCTACTCGTCAGCGAGGTTGTGTCAGCTACTCGTCAGCGAGGTTGTGTCAGCTACTCGTCAGCGAGGTTGCGTGAGCTACTCGTCAGCGAGGTTGCGTGAGCTTCTCGTCAGCTAGGTTGTGTGAGCTACTCGTCAGCTAGGTTGCGTCTGCTACTCGTCAGCTAGGTTGCCTCTGTTAGATTGTGTCAGCTAGGTTGCTTCAGCTACTCATCAGCTAGGTTGCTTCAGCTACTCGTCAGCTTGGTTGCTTCAGCTACTCGTCAGCTAGGTTGCGTCAGCTACTCGTCAGCTAGGTTGCGTCAGCTACTCGTCAGCGAGGTTGTGTCAGCTACTAGTCAGCTAGGTTGTGTCAGCTACTAGTCAGCTAGGTTGTGTCAGCTACTAGTCAGCTAGGTTGTGTCAGCTACTAGTCAGCTAGGTTGTGTCAGCTACTAGTCAGCTAGGTTGTGTCAGCTACTAGTCAGCTAGGTTGTGTCAGCTACTTGTCAGCGAGGTTGTGTCTTCTACCAGTCACCGTCAGCTACTTGTCAGCTATGTCACGGCCTGACCATAGTAAGTTGTTATTTTCTATGGTAGGGTAGGTCAGGGCGTGACAGGAGGTGTTTGTCCATTTTTGTATTTCTATGTTTAGTTTCTAGTTTTATATTTCTAGGTTGGTTGTTGTTTGGCATGACCTCCAATTAGAGGCAGCCGGTTGTTGTTGTCTCTAATTGGAGGCCATATTTAAGTTGATGTTTGTCCCACTTGTTTTTTGTGGGTGATTATATTTTGTGAGTAGTGTTTGTTCCTCCTGCGTCACGGTTTGTTGTTTTGTCCTTCAGTTTATTTTGGTATTGCATTAAGTTTCACAGTCTAATAAATATGTGGAACAAAACAGACGCTGCATTTTGGTCCGATCATTTAAACAGCCGTGACCAGCTAGGTTGTCAGCTACTCGTCAGCTAGGTTGTGTCAGCTCCTCGTCAGCTAGGTTGAGTCAGCTACACGTCAGCTAGGTTGTGTCAGCTACAAGTCAGCGAGGTTGTGTCAGCTACTCGTCAGCGAGATTGTGTCAGCTACTCGTCAGCGAGGTTGTGTCAGCTACTCGTCAGCGAGGTTGTGTCAGCTACTAGTCAGCTAGGTTGTGTCAGCTACTAGTCAGCTAGGTTGTGTCTTCTACTAGTCAGCAAGGTTGTCTCAGCTACTAGTCAGCTAGGTTGCGTCAGCTTCTCGTCAGCTACTCGTCAGCTAGGTTGTGTCAGCTACTCGTCAGCGAGGTTGTGTCAGCTACTCGTCAGCGAGGTTGTGTCAGCTACTCGTCAGCGAGGTTGTGTCAGCTACTCGTCAGCGAGGTTGTGTCAGCTACTCGTCAGCGAGGTTGTGTCAGCTACTCGTCAGCGAGGTTGTGTCAGCTACTCGTCAGCGAGGTTGTGTCAGCTACTCGTCAGCGAGGTTGTCAGCTACTACTCGTCAGATAGGTTGCGGCAGCTACTCGTCAGCTAGGTTGCGTGAGCTTCTCGTCAGCTAGGTTGTGTGAGCAACTCGTCAGCTAGGTTGCGTCTGCTACTCGTCAGCTAGGTTGCCTCTGCTAGATTGTGTCAGCTAGGTTGCTTCAGCTACTCATCAGCTAGGTTGCTTCAGCTACTCATCAGCTAGGTAGCTTCAGCTACTCGTCAGCTAGGTTGCTTCAGCTACTCGTCAGCTAGGTTGTGTCAGCTACTCGTCAGCGAGGTTGTGTCAGCTACTCGTCAGTGAGGTTGTGTCAGCTACTCGTCAGCGAGGTTGTGTCAGCTACTTGTCAGCTAGGTTGCCTCTGCTAGATTGCGTCAGCTAGGTTGCGTCAGCTTCTCGTCAACTACTCTTTATCTACTTGTCGGCTAGGTTGTGTCAGCTACTCGTCAGCTAGGTTGCAGCAGTTACTCGACAGCTAGGTTGCCTCTGCTAGATTGCGTCAGCTAGGTTGCTTCAGCTACTCATCAGCTAGGTTGCGTCAGCTTCTCGTCAACTACTCTTCATCGACTTGTCGGCTAGGTTGTGTCAGCTACTCGTCAGCGAGGTTGAGTCAGCTGCTCGTCAGCTAGGTTGCGTCAGCTACTCGTCAGCGAGGTTGGGTCAGCTACTCGTCAGCGAGGTTGAGTCAGCTACTCGTCAGCGAGGTTGAGTCAGCTACTCGTCAGCGAGGTTGAGTCAGCTACTCGTCAGCGAGGTTGAGTCAGCTACTCGTCAGCTAGGTTGCGTCAGCTTCTGGTCAGCTAATAGTTAGCTAGGTTGTGTCAGCTACTAGTCACCGTCAGCTACTAGTCAGCTAGGTTTGTCAGCTAGGTTGCTTCAGCTACTCATCAGCTAGGTTGCGTCAGCTTCTCGTCAACTACTCTTCATCGACTTGTCGGCTAGGTTGTGTAGGCTACTCGTCAGCGAGGTTGAGTCAGCTACTTGTCAGCTAGGTTGCATCAGCTACATGTCAGCTAGTTTGCGTGAGCTTCTTGTCAGCTAGGTTGCGTCTGCTGCTCGTCAGCTAGGTTGCGTCTGCTGCTCGTCAGCTAGGTTGAGTTAGCTGCTAGTCAGCTAGGTTGCTTTAGCAAGGTTGCGTCAGCCTCTAGGCAGCGTAGTTGCGTCAGCTTGATGGCGTCTGCTACTCATCAGCTGTGTTGCGTCTGCTACTAGTCAGCGTCAGCTTCTTGTCACCGTCAGCTACTTGTCAGCTAGGTTGTGTCAGCTACTCATCAGGTAGGTTGTGTCATCTACTCGTCAGCTAGGTTGCGTCAGCTAGGTAGCGTCAGCTACTCGTCAGCTAGGTTGCGTCAGCTTGGTTGCATCAGCAAGTTTGCATCAGCTACGCGTCAGCTAGGTTACGTCAGCTACGTTGCATCAGATACTCGTCAGTTAGGTTTCTTCAGCAACTCGTCAGCTAGGTTGCCTCAGCTACTCGTCAGGTAGGCTGTGTCAGCTATTCTTCAGCTACTCGTCAGCTACTAGTCAGCTAGGTTACGTCAGCTACACGTCAGCTAGGTTGTGTCAGCTAGTCGTCACCAAGGTTGCGTCACCTAGGTTGCGTCAGCTAGGTTGAGTCTGCTAGGTTGAGTCAGCTAGGTTGCGTCAGCTAATCGTCAGCTAGTTTGCGTCAGGTACTCGTCAGCTGCTCATCAGCTAGGTTGTGTCAGCTACTAATCAGCGTATGCTAAGTTTGTCATTAAGGTTGCTTCAGCTACTCGTTCGCTAGGTTGTGTCAGCTCCTCGTCAGCTAGGTTGAGTCAGCTACACGTCAGCTAGGTTGTGTCAGCTACAAGTCAGCGAGGTTGTGTCAGCTACTCGTCAGCGAGGTTGTGTCAGCTACTCGTCAGCGAGGTTGTGTCAGCTACTCGTCAGCGAGGTTGCGTCAGCTACTCGTCAGCGAGGTTGCGTCAGCTACTCGTCAGCGAGGTTGCGTGAGCTACTCGTCAGCGAGGTTGCGTGAGCTTCTCGTCAGCTAGGTTGTGTGAGCTACTCGTCAGCTAGGTTGCGTCTGCTACTCGTCAGCTAGGTTGCCTCTGTTAGATTGTGTCAGCTAGGTTGCTTCAGCTACTCATCAGCTAGGTTGCTTCAGCTACTCGTCAGCTAGGTTGCTTCAGCTACTCGTCAGCTAGGTTGCGTCAGCTACTCGTCAGCTAGGTTGCGTCAGCTACTCGTCAGCTAGGTTGCGTCAGCTACTCGTCAGCGAGGTTGTGTCAGCTACTAGTCAGCTAGGTTGTGTCAGCTACTAGTCAGCGAGGTTGTGTCAGCTACTTGTCAGCTAGGTTGTGTCAGCTACTAGTCAGCTAGGTTGTGTCAGCTACTAGTCAGCTAGGTTGTGTCAGCTACTTGTCAGCGAGGTTGTGTCTTCTACCAGTCACCGTCAGCTACTTGTCAGCTATGTCACGGCCTGACCATAGTAAGTTGTTATTTTCTATGGTAGGGTAGGTCAGGGCGTGACAGGAGGTGTTTGTCCATTTTTGTATTTCTATGTTTAGTTTCTAGTTTTATATTTCTAGGTTGGTTGTTGTTTGGCATGACCTCCAATTAGAGGCAGCCGGTTGTTGTTGTCTCTAATTGGAGGCCATATTTAAGTTGATGTTTGTCCCACTTGTTTTTTGTGGGTGATTATATTTTGTGAGTAGTGTTTGTTCCTCTTGCGTCACGGTTTGTTATTTTGTCCTTCAGTTTATTTTGGTATTGCATTAAGTTTCACAGTCTAATAAATATGTGGAACAAAACAGACGCTGCATTTTGGTCCGATCATTTAAACAGCCGTGACAAGCTAGGTTGTGTCAGCTACTAGTCAGCCAGGTTGTGTCAGCTACTCGTCAGCTAGGTTGTGTCAGCTACTAGTCAGCTAGGTTGTGTCAGCTACTCGTCAGCTAGGTTGTGTCAGCTACTCGTCAGCTAGGTTGTGTCAGCTACTCGTCAGCTAGGTTGTGTCAGCTACTCGTCAGCTAGGTTGTGTCAGCTACTAGTCAGCTAGGTTGTGTCAGCTACTAGTCAGCTAGGTTGTATCAAATCAAATATATCAAGTTTTATTGGTCATGTACATCTTGCTAGCAGATGTTATTGCGAGTGTAGCAAAATGCTTGTGCTTCTAGTTCTGACAGTGCATTAATGTCTGTCAAGCAATCGAACAATTCCACAACAACTACCTAATACACACATCTAAATAAATGGATGGAATAAGAATATATACATATATAATGTGGATGAGCAATGTGTTAGCAACATAGGCAAGATGCAATAGATGGTATACATTTTACATTTTAGTCATTTATCAGATGCTCTTATCCAGAGCGACTTACAGTAGTGAATGCATAAATTTCATACATTTGTTTTTGTACTGGCCCCCCGTGGGAATCGAACCCACAACCCTGGCGTTGCACACACCATGCTGGCGTTGCAAACACCATGCTCTACCAACTGAGCCACAGTATATACAGTATATACATATGGGATGAGTAATGCAAGATATGTAAACATCATGATTAAAGTGGTATTAATAAAGTGACTCCATTTGTTAGAGTGGCCAATGATTTCAAGTCTGTATGTAGGCAGCAGCCTCTCTGTGTTAGTGATGGCTGTTGAACAGTCTGTATGTAGGCAGCAGCCTCTCTGTGTTAGTGATGGCTGTTGAACAGTCTGTATGTAGGCAGCAGCCTCTCTGTGTTAGTGATGGCTGTTGAACAGTCTGTATGTAGGCAGCAGCCTCTCTGTGTTAGTGATGGCTGTTGAACAGTCTGTATGTAGGCAGCAGCCTCTCTGTGTTAGTGATGGCTGTTGAACAGTCTGTATGTAGGCAGCAGCCTCTCTGTGTTAGTGATGGCTGTTGAACAGTCTGTATGTAGGCAGCAGCCTCTCTGTGTTAGTGATGGCTGTTTAACAGTCTGTATGTAGGCAGCAGCCTCTCTGTGTTAGTGATGGCTGTTTAACAGTATGTATGTAGGCAGCAGCCTCTCTGTGTTAGTGATGGCTGTTGAACAGTCTGTATGTAGGCAGCAGCCTCTCTGTGTTAGTGATGGCTGTTTAACAGTCTGACGGCCTGGAGATAGAAGATATTTTTCAGTCTCTCGGTCCCCAGCTTTGATGCACCTGTACTGACCTCGCCTTCTGGATGGTACCGGGGTGAACAGGCAGTGGCTCGGGTGGTTGTTGTCCTTGATGATCTTTTTGGCCTTCCTGTGACATCGGGTGGTGTAGGTGTCCTGGAGGGCAGGTAGTTTGCCCCTGGTGATGCGTTGTGCAGACCACACCACCCTCTGAGGTTGAGGGCGGTGCAGTTGCCATACCAGGCGGTGATACAGCCTGACCGGATGCTCTCAATTACTGCAGCTGTAAAAGTTTGTGGGGGTTTTAGGTGACAAGCCGAATTTCTTCAGCCTCCTGAAGTTGAAGAGGCACTGTTGCGCCTTCTTCACCACAGTGCCTGTGTGGGTGGACCATTTCAGTCTATCGTTGGTGTGTACGCCAAGGATCTTAAAACTTTCCACCTTTTCCACTACTGTCCCATCAATGTGGATAGGGGGGTACTCCCTCTGCTGTTTCCTGAAGTCCACAATCATCTCCTTTGTTTTGTTGGCGTTGAGTGTGAGGTTGTTTTCCTGACACCACACTCCGAGTGCCCTCACCTCCTCCCTATAGGCTGTCTCGTCATTGTTGTGATCATGCCTACTACTGTTGTGTTATCTGCAAACTTGATGATTGAGTTGGAGGCGTTTGTGGCCACGCAGTCATTGGTGAACAGTGAGTACAGGAGGGGGCTGAGCACGTACCCTTTTGGGGCTCCAGTGTTGAGGATCAGCGAGGTGTAGATGTTGTTTCCTACCTTCACCACCTGGGGGCGGCCCGTCAAAGTCAGGGTCTACAGTGGGATTTGTCCATTTACCTTGGCTGTAGTTTAATATTGTTTCTCCTTTGTTTTTAGCTTTCACTCCGTTCAACATCCCTTTAAGACGTGTTGTGTACAGAATCAAAGATTTAAGGGTTGGGAGGACTTGTAGATCATCCTTTGTAATCATCTTGTCTTGATCTACGTTACTAGCCTGAGAGTGTTGAAATTCAACCTATTTCTCACGCAACCTAAATACATCATTGAAGATCCCTGGTGTGTGTGTGTGTGTGTGTGTGTGTGTGTGTGTGTGTGTGTGGGGAGTCTAGGTCCCAGGGTATAGGGTTTATCCGGCTGCATGTTCCCTGGGCGACGCTGAGCAGAGAGGCGGAGCTACAGAAGATCAAAGTGCCAGTCAAAAAGGTATGCCTGTTACCACAGCAACACACATGCACACCTGGTAGCTTTTTGAGTAATCTTGTGATTGAGCTGATGTGACCGTGTTACATGTGTTGTGTTCTTTGATTGGACAGAGTCATGGGTGTTGTGTTCTCTGATTGGACAGGATTATGGGTGTTGTGTTCTCAGATTGGGCAATATACCGTATACTGGGGCATTTAGAAATACCGACTACCCTAAGCAGGAGGTGCGTGATATACCACTGCTTATATCAAACTAAAACATATTCAAAGATGACAAAAAAATGTAATGTGATACAAAATTGTATCACTTATTTTCAATTTCAATCCGTATAATAAAATGATAGCAATACCAATGCTAAGTTAAGTAAACTATCTGTGTCAAATAAATGATATCCAGCTCAGGACTCCAGCTATGCATTTGTTTTGCTAACTTGCTAGCTAATTGGCTAGATGGCGAGATCAAGCTTCTTTCTACAGCAGAGACAATCCCCTCCTGGATCAAGAATGCTGTTGCCGAAATTGTTTTGTGATTTTCCCCCCAAAAAATATGCGCCTCTTGTAATACCTTGTAATATTGTATACCTCGGTATGGTACGGAAACGGTATGAACATCTGAATACCGCCCAACCCTATTGTGTTCTCTGATTGGACAGAGTTATGAGTGTTGTGTTCTCTGATTGGACAGAGTTATGAGTTGCGGCAGCCTCAGGGCATCGCGGGGAAAATAGCATTGTTGTATCAAACCCTGATCAAACCCTTCCGACCTGATGTCCCGGAAACCCTAAACACACAGTCCCACCAGAACCGAACAAAGACCCTCTCACACCCCTTCTCCAGAGACAAGCTACACCTGTGAGTACACACACATGCTCACACACATGCATACAAATACATATGAGCTCACACACATGCTTGCACATGCATACAAACTCTTACACACACATATTAACTCATGCTTTCTAACCATGTCTGTCATCCTCTGCAGGTTTGAAATCAAGTCGCAGGACATTCTATTTGACTACGCCGTACGCAGCAGAATAGTGAGTCACACACACCTCTCAATAACACTTTCTTACTGAGTACGGTTACATGCACACAATCATGTGATTATTGTGGATAGGGTAATGGTTATTTCATGTGATTATCATGGGTAGGGTAATGGTTAATCATGTGATTATTGTGGATAGGGTAATGGTTAATCATGTGATTATTGTGGATAGGGTAATGGTTAATCATGTGATTATTGTGGACAGGGTAATGGTTAATCATGTGATTATTGTGGATAGGGTAATGGTTAATCATGTGATTATTGTGGATAGGGTAATGGTTAATCATGTGATTATTGTGGATAGGGTCATGGTTAATCATGTGATTATTGTGGATAGGGTCATGGTTAATCATGTGATTATTGTGGATAGGGTAATGGTTAATCATGTGATTATTGTGGATAGGGTAATGGTTAATCATGTGATTATTGTGGATAGGGTCATGGTTAATCATGTGATTATTGTGGATAGGGTGGCAGGATGGGTGGGTAATGGTTCATGTGATTATTGTGGACGGTAGGCGTGAATGGGTGGGTAATGGTTCATGTGATTATTGTGGATAGGGTAATGGTTAATCATGTGATTATTGTGGACAGGGTAATGGTAAATCATGTGATTATTGTGGATAGGGTAATGGTTATTTCATGTGATTATTGTGGATAGGGTAATGGTTAATCATGTGATTATTGTGGATAGGGTAATGGTTAATCATGTGATTATTGTGGATAGGGTAATGGTTAATCATGTGATTATTGTGGATAGGGTAATGGTTAATCATGTGATTATTGTGGATAGGGTAATGGTTAATCATGTGATTATTGTGGACAGGGTCATGGTTAATCATGTGATTATTGTGGATAGGGTAATGGTTAATCATGTGATTATTGTGGATAGGGTAATGGTCAATCATGTGATTATTGTGGATAGGGTAATGGTTAATCATGTGATTATTGTGGATAGGGTAATGGTTAATCATGTGATTATTGTGGATAGGGTCATGGTTAATCATGTGATTATTGTGGATAGGGCGGTAATCGGTTTGGGAAGGGTCGGATCGTGATTATTGTGGATAGGGTAATGGTTAATCATGTGATTATTGTGGATAGGGTAATGGTTATTTCATGTGATTATTGTGGACAGGGTCATGGTTAATCATGTGATTATTGTGGATAGGGTAATGGTTAATCATGTGATTATTGTGGATAGGGTCATGGTTAATCATGTGATTATTGTGGACAGGGTAAAGGTTAATCATGTGATTATTGTGGATAGGGTAATGGTTATTTCATGTGATTATTGTGGATAGGGTAATGGTTAATCATGTGATTATTGTGGACAGGGTAATGGTTAATCATGTGATTATTGTGGATAGGGTAATGGTTATTTCATGTGATTATTGTGGATAGGGTAATGGTTAATCATGTGATTATTGTGGATAGGGTAATGGTTAATCATGTGATTATTTTGGATAGGGTAATGGTTAATCATGTGATTATTGTGGATAGGGTAATGGTTAATCATGTGATTATTGTGGATAGGGTAATGGTTAATCATGTGATTATTGTGGACAGGGTCATGGTTAATCATGTGATTATTGTGGATAGGGTAATGGTTAATCATGTGATTATTGTGGATAGGGTAATGGTTAATCATGTGATTATTGTGGATAGGGTATTGGTCAATCATGTGATTATTGTGGATAGGGTAATGGTTAATCATGTGATTATTGTGGATAGGGTAATGGTTAATCATGTGATTATTGTGGATAGGGTCATGGTTAATCATGTGATTATTGTGGATAGGGTCATGGTTAATCATGTGATTATTGTGGATAGGGTAATGGTTAATCATGTGATTATTGTGGATAGGGTAATGGTTATTTCATGTGATTATTGTCGACAGGGTCATGGTTAATCATGTGATTATTGTGGATAGGTTAATGGTTAATCATGTGATTATTGTGGACAGGGTAATGGTTAATCATGTGATTATTGTGGATAGGGTAATGGTTAATCATGTGATTATTGTGGATAGGGTAATGGTTATTTCATGTGATTATTGTGGATAGGGTAATGGTTAATCATGTGATTATTGTGGATAGGGTAATGGTTATTTCATGTGATTATTGTGGATAGGGTAATGGTTAATCATGTGATTATTGTGGATAGGGTAATGGTTAATCATGTGATTATTGTGGATAGGGTAATGGTTAATCATGTGATTATTGTGGATAGGGTAATGGTTAATCATGTGATTATTGTGGACAGGGTCATGGTTAATCATGTGATTATTGTGGATAGGGTAATGGTTAATCATGTGATTATTGTGGATAGGGTAATGGTCAATCATGTGATTATTGTGGATAGGGTAATGGTTAATCATGTGATTATTGTGGATAGGGTAATGGTTAATCATGTGATTATTGTGGATAGGGTCATGGTTAATCATGTGATTATTGTGGATAGGGTCATGGTTAATCATGTGATTATTGTGGATAGGGTAACGGTTAATCATGTGATTATTGTGGATAGGGTAATGGTTAATCATGTGATTATTGTGGATAGGGTAATGGTTATTTCATGTGATTATTGTGGACAGGGTCATGGTTAATCATGTGATTATTGTGGATAGGGTAATGGTTAATCATGTGATTATTGTGGATAGGGTCATGGTTAATCATGTGATTATTGTGGACAGGGTAAAGGTTAATCATGTGATTATTGTGGATAGGGTAATGGTTATTTCATGTGATTATTGTGGATAGGGTAATGGTTAATCATGTGATTATTGTGGACAGGGTAATGGTTAATCATGTGATTATTGTGGATAGGGTAATGGTTATTTCATGTGATTATTGTGGATAGGGTAATGGTTAATCATGTGATTATTGTAGATAGGGTAATGGTTAATCATGTGATTATTTTGGATAGGGTAATGGTTAATCATGTGATTATTGTGGATAGGGTAATGGTTAATCATGTGATTATTGTGGATAGGGTAATGGTTAATCATGTGATTATTGTGGACAGGGTCATGGTTAATCATGTGATTATTGTGGATAGGGTAATGGTTAATCATGTGATTATTGTGGATAGGGTAATGGTTAATCATGTGATTATTGTGGATAGGGTATTGGTCAATCATGTGATTATTGTGGATAGGGTAATGGTTAATCATGTGATTATTGTGGATAGGGTAATGGTTAATCATGTGATTATTGTGGATAGGGTCATGGTTAATCATGTGATTATTGTGGATAGGGTCATGGTTAATCATGTGATTATTGTGGATAGGGTAATGGTTAATCATGTGATTATTGTGGATAGGGTAATGGTTATTTCATGTGATTATTGTCGACAGGGTCATGGTTAATCATGTGATTATTGTGGATAGGTTAATGGTTAATCATGTGATTATTGTGGACAGGGTAATGGTTAATCATGTGATTATTGTGGATAGGGTAATGGTTAATCATGTGATTATTGTGGATAGGGTAATGGTTATTTCATGTGATTATTGTGGATAGGGTAATGGTTAATCATGTGATTATTGTGGATAGGGTAATGGTTATTTCATGTGATTATTGTGGATAGGGTAATGGTTAATCATGTGATTATTGTGGATAGGGTAATGGTTATTTCATGTGATTTTTGTGGATAGGGTAATGGTTAATCATGTGATTATTGTGGACAGGGTAATGGTTAATCATGTGATTATTGTGGATAGGGTAATGGTTAATCATGTGATTATTGTGGATAGGGTAATGGTTAATCATGTGATTATTGTGGATAGGGTAATGGTTAATCATGTGATTATTGTGGATAGGGTAATGGTTAATCATGTGATTATTGTGGATAGGGTAATGGTTATTTCATGTGATTATTGTCGACAGGGTCATGGTTAATCATGTGATTATTGTGGATAGGGTAATGGTTAATCATGTGATTATTGTGGACAGGGTAATGGTTAATCATGTGATTATTGTGGATAGGGTAATGGTTAATCATGTGATTATTGTGGATAGGGTAATGGTTAATCATGTGATTATTGTGGATAGGGTAATGATTAATCATGTGATTATTGTGGATAGGGTAGATGCTTGCTAGATGAACAATTTCCCTAATAATCCTGTTTACATGGACACATCTGAAATCAAGCTACCTGATGACACTCTGATTAAAAAAAAGAAACTGCAGTCAATATAAACGTTCTACCACAGCGATAATGTTATTTTTGGGAAGCATATATAGTTTGCATGTGAAAACTACTTATAAAACATTCCATTGTTCAGATTTCATTTCACTCACGCAAAAGAGGGAAGCTCGCACGGTTGATGCTAGCACACACGCCGATCATATACACGCTCCGATTAAATACACGCTCCGATCAAATACACGCTCCGATCAAATACACGCGCCGATCAAATACACGCGCCGATCAAATACACGCGCCGATCAAATACACGCTCCGATCAAATACACGCGCCGATCAAATACACGCTCCGATCAAATACACGCGCCGATCAAATACACGCTCCGATCAAATACACGCGCCGATCAAATACACGCTCCGATCAAATACACGCTCCGATCAAATACACGCTCCGATCAAATACACGCGCCGATCAAATACACGCTCCGATCAAATACACGCTCCGATCAAATACACGCGCCGATCAAATACACGCGCCGATCAAATACACGCTCCGATCAAATACACGCGCCGATCAAATACACTGCGTTCTCTTACTACAGGATGGAGAAGGGCCAAACCA